>NC_053425.1:80434700-80808889 GCF_007990345.1 Gossypium hirsutum | reverse complement strand
TGATTAAATTCCTTTAATCCTTAAGCAACTTCTGTTGTCATGTTTGTTAGCTTGAACTGCCGCTGCACTTTCTAGTGTTAGTGACCGCAATAACACTTCCATGCTAAAAACATTCAAACTCAAATATTAAACAGTAGAAGCAAGATTAAATAAAATAACATTTAACCTAGAAATCATGTAAAATTCTATACAAACATGAAATAGAAAGTAATCACCAGTGTTTAGAAAAGAAATATAAAAGAAACAAGTGGAGAGCACTATTCCTAGAAAATCTTTAATTAATCTCTCAACTCTCTCTTGTGTCACACTCAGGGCTCATCGTCAGGAGCTAATCTCTGTCCCTTTCACGTCAGTTCATCCATAGGAAGCTTAAGCCGCCATAGTGGAAAAGCTTCAAAAGATAGGTTGTCGAAGATACTATCCCCTCAAAAGATAGCTTCAAAAGCCGCCATAGGTTCACTAAGGCAAAGGACCATTCTAGCAACTTGAATCACATAAAATCTCAATGAATGAGTCACATTCAAATGACAGAATATTACATCGACAATACATAAATATGAATGAATAAGATTGCAACTTCATCAAAACTAGCATGATATTTTAAATTGATACGTGATATTCACGACATGTTTTAAAAACTTATAATTAATCATTCTTGAAACTAACTATTACCACAATGAAGGCAAGTACCTATCGAACGGTAGTATAGCTTTAGCAAGACCGAATTGTCGAACCTAAAGGAACCAAGAGTACTAGTAATTACTTTCTTTTTATTATCTAGCCTAAAAATTAAGAGATTTGTTTATCTAAACTAATTAACTAAACTAAGAGTGCACAGAGAGAAATTGGGAAAAGCTTTTGGGAAAACTCAATTGGTTAAGACAATATCCAAGGAAAAATCCACCTAGACTTCACTTGTTATTTGACTCTGAATCAGACGATTTATTTATTAGACTTGATTCGTAGAAATCCCTAAGTTATATTATTATCTCTCTCGAGACTAATAATGTCTAACCCTAGGTTGATTAATTGAAATCTCTTTCTAATTAACGTCCTAGTATTACATTAACTCGATCTATGGATCCCCTTATTAGGTTTCACCCTAATCCGGCAAAATCTTGTCACCCTATCTTTAGGCGTGCAATCAACTCCGCTTAATTATGGCAAATTTACTTTTAGACGGGGACTTTTTCTTCTTTGAATAAGTGCATTAACTTGAATCAATATCCTAGAATATTAAGACAAGAACTAAGAACATATAATTAAGAACAAGTCAAATATTTATCATACAATTCAGATAATAATAACAAGATCCATCTTAGGTTTCATTCCCCTTAGGTATTTAGGAGGTTTAGTTCATGATTATAAAAGAAAACATCTCAGAAGAATAATGAATACAAAACATAAAGAAAACCCAAAACCTTTGAATGGAAATTGAAGGGAGATCTTCAGTCATGACGATGAATCTGGCTTCTGAGTGGATCAATCAGCTTCTCTTGAGTAATTCCTTGCCTCCTACTCCGTGTCCTGTTTCTAAGTGCCTCCTCAGGTGTTTAAATAGGCTTTAGAATGCTTAAGAGCCCTCAAAAGTGGCATTTTCTAAATAGGACTATACTTGGGCTCGACAGGGACATGCCTATGTAACACGCCCGTGTGTGATTGCTAGCCCGTGGTTAAGGCTGTTAAATAGGCACGGGCATGTAGTCTACCTGTGTAAGTCGTGCTTCGATCCTGCCAAATGGACACAACCGTGTGGCTTACTCGTGTGAGGAAATCCAGGCCGTGTTGATTTCCCATGTGGGTCCATTTTCTCTGTTTTCGGCCTGTTTCTTGCTCTTTTTACTCTCCTGTGCTCACCTAAGTATAAAACATGAAATTAAAGAATTAAGAGCATCGAATTCACCAAATCTAAGGAGAAACCATCCATAAATGTGCTAAGCATGGGATAAAAATATGTATAAATTACAGTTTATCAAATACCCCTACACTTAAGCGTTTGCTTGTCCTCAAACAAAATCCTCAACTCACAAACAAAATAAATTCTTCTCAATTTATAATCCCTATCAATAATATCTCAAAATAATCTATAAGTATTCAACTAAAAGTACATCAAAGTTTCAAACATTCCAAATTGAGCATTTTATCATGAAAACATAGGTGTCCCCCATCATCTAAGTAATCACCTTTGATCAAAATATCACAGAGCTTAACATCCTCACTAAAGGTTCGTTCAAATCACTCGAGGTGTTTAAGGACATCAAATAAAGCACTCATTAGTCAATATGAAAAGTTATTACCATAGGCTTGCATGAAAATCAAATCTCCACCACTATAAATTGAGATGATACATCAATCAAAAAGGTCTTTAAAGGGTTGTAACGTGGCTTTGGTTAGGGGGTGTGGTCACCAGCTGAAAGAAAAGGTTAGAATTGAGATTGAATTGAAAAAAAAATCACCTAATTAGAAAAATAACTAATTATCAGTTGGATACAAGTGAGCTTCTTCTCAGAATATGGAATTAACACTCAAGCTCAAAAACGACAAATTACTTCTAATATGCATGTAAGTATTGTTTTTTTTAAGAACAAGTCAAATAACATAGAACTTAATTATTGCAACGAAGAGTAAAATATAGCTAACCAATTAATTCAAATCAAATCTCGACAAAAATAGGGATCAAATTAGGGGATTTCAATAATAATGGGTTATGGGTTAATATTGAGAGTAAATCAATTAATGGCTTGTTAGGCTCAAAGGGGTTCACTAAGGGTTAATTATGAAGGTAGGCTTTTGTGGAGTGAGTGAGTTAAACCTAAGTGCCTTTATCATCTCGACATATCAAATCAAATGGTGTAGTCTTGACATGCATAATCAAGCAAGTTCTAGAATAACAAATCAATACTGACGCACTCATAATAAGAGTGAGCATGAAAGAAATAACATATGTTCTAAAGGCTCAAGATCTCACAAAAATTATGACTTTTTGATGTTAACCCTGTGAATTTTAACTCAAGATAATATCTAAACTTAGGGACACAACCTAAAAAATTTTTAATTCTCAAAAATCAACTTATCATGCTTGATTCCCTAATGTCTTAAAGTTTAAACGATCAATGCATAAATGCCTATGTTTTAATTCAAGACATATCAATAAAAATCATAACTTAATCAAAATTCATTCTAATAGTGGTATGAGAAGCTCACATGAGAACAAGACAAAATTCAGGGATTTCTGATAATGATATAAAAGACCCCCCACACTTAAGATGTACATTGCCCTCAATGTACAAAGATAAATATGTTGAAAAACATAGATCTATAATCATAAGATAGAGAGAGAAGTGAAACTTCCTGAATGATGAATGAACTCCTTGAATTGGAGTTATGGAGAATAATCAGCCAAGGCAATGATGAGAGTGAAGGAGGATACTCCGGTGGTGGTAGAGGTTCATTAGTCCATAAGTTCTGC
The DNA here is from genome assembly GCF_007990345.1 of Gossypium hirsutum. NCBI lineage: Eukaryota > Viridiplantae > Streptophyta > Magnoliopsida > Malvales > Malvaceae > Gossypium > Gossypium hirsutum. The sequence continues at coordinate 80,805,420 of NC_053425.1, read as the reverse complement.
GCCAAAAGAATATTATATCTGGTAGTAGCTATGGTCGTGGTTGAGCAGGACAGGGGAGTTGTGGAGAGCCTTTTCCAGTAGAGTTTTTAGTTCCTAAGTGATGATGAGCTTTGGAGCTCTTTATAACTGTGATAAAATCAAGAACTCTTTAGGAAATATAAGGAAGCATAATTACTCGTAATGAAATAGACGAAACTATAAATTATTCAATAAAAATTATAGAACCTAAAATTAAAATAATATTAAGGGAAAATAAAATAAAAAGTACTTAAAGAAGATAAAAAAAGATAAAAATGGAAATAAAAATAAAAAATAAAAAGTCTTTAAACATCGTAATTACCGGATGGTTCGCAGGGTGGTGGTGGCAATGAGATGTGAAGGTGCTGACAAATCTGATGAAGAATAGCATCAATATGATCAAAGTGCTGAAAACACTGCTGCTTAAATTGAGTAAGGCACTCAGAGATGTCAAAGTATGAAGCCGCCGCATGAATTGGACGATGGATGGGTGGTGGTTGAGACGGTGGGTCCTCATGATGTGGAGGGACATCATCAGTAATGTCCTCTAGGTCCTCCTCCTCGGTGGACTGGATGAGGCGGTACTGAGGAGGGTAGGTTCCGTGTCGTTTCTCGATCATCCTTATATGTAGCATGCTCGAGATGCCCTATGAAGTTGTAGCGGCTAGAGTTAGGGATTTTGGGGAAGGGGGTGATGAATAGTGAGAGGTATATCTAGATTTTGGGGCACACGGTCGTGGGGCACGCCTGTGTGCCTTAATTTTTACCCGTATGTTTAGCGATTTTTAAATTTGGCCACGTTTGGCATTCGGCCCACGCCTGTGTTCCTTGGGCACGACCATGTTCTACTTTGTTCTCTTCTCCCATCCCCGTGTATGGATGTCCACACCTATGGTATTTTATCAGTCTTGAGCACGGTTGATGGGCACGCGCATGTCGCACGCCCGTGCTAAATTCTCAGTTTCAACCACGTGTTATCGAAATGGGCGTGTCGCACGCCCGTGTTAGTTTGACAGACTTGCCCACAGCCACGTCGCACGACCGTGGCAACTTATCGCATCCCGTGTTAAGGAAAAAATTTTCCCTGTTTTCACACTTTCGTATCGCACGACCGTGTCTCCTACTATGGTGTGAGCACGACCTAAGGCACGCCCATGTGCCCGACCATGTGGATTAGAAAACCTATGTTTCAACGACTCAGTTAGTGATTAGATGTCAAAAACTAAAATTTTAAAGAAGTTAACATCATTAGTGCTCGGGTTTCCTTTCGAGAATCACTTATTTATAGTCTAAGCTTGACTTGCCTTTCTGTTGCATGGTCATGGTGGTGCGAGGAGTTTACACTCCTCATCCCTGCTATCAATTTTATCAACATAAGGTTTAAGATGAGTACTGTTCACCTTAAAAGTGCCGAATTTGGGATGAATTACCTCGACTGTACCATATGGGAAAATACTGAGTACGGTAAGAGGGATTGCTCCGTTAGGTTCAGAAGTGGCAATATGAGGGTCTGCTGCATCTGGCAGTACTTCGTCTCCAACCTTAAGTTGATTTGGTGAGATATTGAGCTCGTCATGGCATGGTTTTGGTTTATCGTGTGTCCTCGATTTATGTGTCCGCCATTTTCTAGTTCTTCATAGATAGGTCCTTTGTCGTTATTTGAGCATGGCTTAGATGTGTTCTTTGAATGTGTTTCCTGCCAGGAAGGTTTCACCACATGATCAGTTTTAATAGTATGATTTATACAACCACCTTGAATTTTCGATGTGTTACTCGAATTACGAGCTTGAAGGGAGATTTTTTCGTCTCCCACACGAAGTGTGAATTCACCTGTGCTAACATCAATTATTGTTCTAATAGTTGCTAAAAAGGGCCTCCCTAAAATTAAAGGAAAGATACTATCCTCCTCTATGTATAGAACAACGAAATCAACTGGGAATATAAATTTGTCAATTTTAACGAGTACATCTTCAATAATACCCCTAGGAAATCTGACTGTTTTATTGGCTAATTGAATACTCATCCTAGTTTGTTTGGGTTTCCCAAGACCTAGTTGTTTAAACATTTTATAAGGCATGACATTGATACTAGCCCCTAAATCAGCCAAAGCATTATTAACATCTAAGCTACCAATTAAATAAGAAATCATAAAACTCCTGGATCTTTTAATTTGTTGGCCAGCTTATTCTATAGTATGGCTGAGCAAACCGCATTTAGTTCCACATGCGACACCTCATCCAACTTTCGTTTATTTGTTAAAAGCTCCTTTAAGAATTTGACTGCGTTCGGCATCTGCGAAAGAGCTTCAATAAACGGTAAGTTAATATGTAATTTCTTTAAAAGTTTAAGGAATTTACCGAATTTTTCGTCTGAGTAGTCTTTCCTTGTTGCATTTGGGTATGGTACACGTGGTTTGTACTCTTTACTTACCTGTTTTTGGTCATTGTGGTCCACCTCACCTTTACCTTTACTTTCCACAGTCTCTTGCCTCGGTTCTGGTTCAGCTGCAACTAACCCTTCCTCATCTTGAATGGTAGTTGTGTTGAGTTGTTCCCTTGGGTTAGATTCAGTGTTACTTGGCAGGCTACCTTGTGGTCGTTCAGATATTAATTTGGTTAGCTATCCTATCTGAGTTTCGAGCCCTTGGATTGACGCTTGTTGATTCTTAAGTGCTATCTCGGTATTCTGAAAATGAGTTTCTGACACTGAGATGAATTTTGTTAGCATCTCCTTAAGGTTTGGTTTTTTTTCTTGTTGGTAGGGTGGTTGTTGGAAGCCTGGAGGTGGTGGTGGTCTATGATTTCCTTGGCCTCTGCATGAAAAATTTGGGTGGTTCCTCCAACCTGCATTGTAAGTGTTACTATAAGGATTATTTTGAGATCGAGGATTATTACCCATGTAATTTAATTGCTCATTCTCTATGTTGTGGCCATAGGGTGGGTATTCTAAATTGTTTGATCCACCTCCACTTGCTTCGCACTGCATTACTGGGTGAACCTGTGAAGAACCAAGAAAACCGTCAATTTTTCTGTTCAAAAGTTCTACCTGATTAGAGAGCATAGTGACCGAATCGACGTTAAAAATGCCGACTGTTTTTGTTGGTTTTGTTCTCATGACTTGCCACTGATAATTATTCAGTGACATCTCTTCTATAAATTCATAAGCATCCCCAGGAATCTTATTAGTGATACTTCATCCAGTAGCTGCGTCAATCATTTGTCTAGTTGAAGGATTTAGGCCGTTGTGAAACGTTTGAACCTGTAGCCAGAGTGGTAACGAGGGCATGTTCTTAAAAGGTCATTGTATCTCTCCCATGCATCATAGAGTGTTTCTAAATCCGTCTGCACAAAAGAAGAGATATCATTCGTAATTTGGCTGTTTTAGTCGGTGAAAAATATTTTAATAAAATTTTTTTGGTCATTTGTTCTCAAGTAGTGATTGAACTTCGCGGTAATGAGTTCAACCACTGTTTAGCTTTGTTCCTCAATGAAAAAGGGAATAACTGAAGGTGAATGGCATCATCAGAAATGCCATTGATTTTAAAAGTGTCGTAAAAGTTTAAGAAATTCGCCAAATGAGCGTTTGGGTCCTTGTCCTGCAAACCATCAAATTGAACAAACTATTGGATCATTTGAATGGTGTTAGGTTTCAGTTCAAAATTATATGAAGCAACAATAGACTTAACTATGCTCGATTCAGTTCCTATTAAAGAAGGTTTAGCATAATAATACATAGTACGCGGAGCAGGATTTTGATTAGCAGCAATCGCAGGAGGTATCAGATTTTCTTGGTTTTCAGCCATCTCCTCGATTGTGGTGTGAATATCATCCTCTTGCTCTTCCTCTGTGTATCTTAAGTTTTTCCTTATTCCTCTTCAGTGTCTGCGAACTGTGCGATCAATCTCACTATCAACCAGTAATAGTCCCGATAGGTTTCTTCTAGTCATACACTATAAAAACCTGCCAAGAGCAAATAAAAGAAAAATTAGAAAAGAAAATAAAAATTTAAATTGTCAATAAAGTAAAATGGCTAAAGTAATAAAAATCGAGTTTTCCTAATATCTTAGTTCCCCGACAACAGCGGCAAAAACTTGATACGTGAGATTCGCAATAGGTTTTAAAAATTTATAATTAATCATTCTTGAAACTAACTATTATCACGATGAAGGCAAGTGTACCTATCGAACAGTAGTATAGCTTTAGCAAGACCGAATTGTCGAACCCAAAGGCACCAAGAGTACTAGTAATTACTTTTTTTTTATCTAGCCTAAAAATTAAGGGATTTGTTTATCTAAACTAAGTAACTAAACTAAGAGTGCACAGAGAGAAATTGGGGAAAAGCTTTTGGGAAAACTCAATTGATTAAGACAATACCCAAGGAAAAATCCAGCCAGACTTCACTTGTTATTTGACTCTGAATCAGACGATTTTTTCATTTGACTTGATCCGTAGAAATCCCTAAGTTATATTATTATCTCTCTCGATACTAATAACGTCTAACCCTAGGTTGATTAACTGAAATCTCTTTCTAATTAACGCCCTAGTGTTGCATTAACACGATCCATGGATCCCCTTATTAGGTTTCACCCTAATCAGACAAAATCTTGTCACCTTATCTCTAGGCGTGCAATCACACTTGCCTTCATCGTGATAATAGTTAGTTTCAAGAACGATTAATTATAAATTTTTAAAACCTGTCGCGAGTATCACGTACCATGAAGAGATATAAAGTTGACAGGAATAAATGTGTCCAATGGGAATTGCGCCCGTTCAAACAAATCAGACGGCTAGGTCACTTTTGATCAAACGATAGGATCTAAAAATTCTGATCTACCCTTCATTCATGGTGAGTCATACGTAACAGTATAATAGTATGAACTGTGTTGACAATAAAATCCAAATGCATCAACAATGGTACCTGATTATTCTGTAGGAAAAAAAAGTAAAACGAACTTGAGCAGAAACAAAAATAAAACAAAATTACATAATAATAAATTCCATAAAAATTAAAATTTTTCGACCAATTTAATGGTCTTTGCCTGCTTTTAATCAATATTCCCAAAATAATGTTTCAATAGCTAGCCATTCACTTTGAACTGGTGTCCATCATGTAAATCTCTGATTGTGGCTTCATTATTAGGAAATATTTCGACAACTTTGAAAAGTCTAGACCAACATGAGTGCAATTTACCCGGATGTAGTTTCAGTCTAGAATTGAAAAATAAAACTTGTTGACGTACGATAAATTATCGCTGCAAAATAATTCTGTCATGCCATCATTTGGTCTTTTCCTTGTAAATTGCAACATTTTCATATGCATTTCACCTAATCTCCTTTAGTTCAGTGATATCCAATAGCCTTTTCTTTCCAACAGCTTCATAGTCCATGTTTACTTGCTTAGTTGTCCACATTACTTTGTGCTCTAGTTCAACTGGCAAGTGAAATGCTTTCCTAAAAACCAATTGATACGGTGACATCCCTAATGGAGTTTTGTATGCTATTCACAACGCCCATAAAATGTCATCTAGTCTGGAAGATCAATCTTTCCTCGAAGGGTTCACAACCTTCTCAAGAATGTTTTTAATTTGTCGATTCGATACTTCAGCTTGTCCATTAGTTTGCAAATGATAAGTAGTAGCCATTCTATGATTAACTCTATATCTCTTTAGTGTGGTTGCCACTTGGTTGCAATGAAAGTGTGTACCCTGATCATTAATGAATGCCTTTGGTGTGCCAAAGTGGGTGAATATATGCTTATGAAAAAAATTTAAGCACTGCCTTCGCATCATCCTTTGGGACTGCAACAACTTCAGCCCACTTTGAGACATAGTCAACAACTACTAATATATAAAGATTTCCAGATGAATTTGGAAATGGTCCCATAAAATCCATACCTCAAACATCGAACAGTTCAACCTTCATAATTGACTATTGTAGAATTTCATTACGTCGGGATACAGAGCCAGTTTGCTAACACCTATTGCATTAATTCACAAAATTATGGGCGTCTTTGAATAATGAAGGCCAATAGAATCCTGATTGGAGAATCTTAGCAGTAGTTCGCATGCCACTGAAATGGCCTTCATAAGGAGCATCATGATAGTGCTTCAAGATTGAAAGTATACCTTGAATAAATATAGATCATTCCAATGATACTTCACTACTTCATGAAGAAACCTTTCTTTTTTATGGCATGTGACACTTAATGGGAGTTTTCCACACACTAGATAATTAACCAAATTTGTATACCAAGGGGTTGCATCTACAGTAAATAACTTCTCATCTGGGAATGCATCGACAATTTGAAGTATGTTTCCACCTTCACTACCAAATTCCAATCGAGATAGATGGTCTGCAACTTGATTCTCTGAACCCTTGAGGTTTTTTATGTTAATGTCGAATTCTTGCAATAGTAAGATCCAGTGTATTAGTCTTGGTATTGCATCATTCTTAACAAAAAGATATCTCAATGTCGTGTGATCAGTAAATATGGTAACCTTTGTGCCAACAAGATAAGAACGAAACTTGTCGAAAACAAAGACTACGACCAACAATTCTTTCTCTGTAGTGGTATAATTGATTTGAGCCTCTGTAAGAGTTTTGCTAGCATAATAGATGGTGTGAAATATTTTTCCCTTGCATTGTCCTAGAACAACACCCACAACAAAGTTGTTTGCATTTTTAATTGAATGAATACTGCTGGACATGCATCGTTAAAGAGAAATTTTTGATTCTGTTCCAACAATGAGCTTAAGGGCTTTGTAAATTTCGAGAAATCTCTAATAAAGCTTCGGTAAAACCCCACATGCCCAAGAAAACTGCTAATACCTTTCACATTTTTTGGTGGAGGTTTTTCAATGATTTCCATTTAGCTTTGTCTACTTTAATGCCTTGACGAGAATGCGATGGCCTAACACAATGCCTTCAGTTGCCATGGAATGTCATTTTTCCCAATTTAGAAAAAGATGTGTGTCTTCACATCGTTACAATACTTTATCTAAATTTCTAGAGCAATGATCAAAATCATTCCCATAGACTGAGAAATCATCCATAAAAACCTCTAAAGAATCTTCAATCATATCTGAGAATATTGCCATCATGCACCTTTGAAATGTGACTGGTGCATTGCAAATAATGCAAGGCATATGGTGAAAAGCAAAAGTATCTTGTACATTGACAATTTGTGGAACTTATTTGTCTTGTACTTTGACAAGCTCTTCAAATTCAACTTTCTCCCTAGGGATCACTTTACCAGCATCTTGAGGTGCTACAGTAGAGTCTATAGTCGGTTCGCCAATTTGTTTACCACTACTGAGAGTGATAGCCTCGCAGTGTTCTTGCCCCCTCAGACTGGGATTTTTCGTGTCACTAGGTAGTGTGCCCGGTGGTTGAGTATTTAGATTCAAAGGAAGTTATACTAATTGTGCCTCCAATGCCCTAATAGAAGATGAATTCCCTTGCACAATAGCTTCTGTGCGAGTCATATGCTCCCTCATTAAAGCCTCAAGAGCTACTAAACGGTCAGAAGGATAAACTTGCGTGTGCTGTTGTTGCCGATGCTCTTGAACATGCTGATGCGACATTGAAGAGTGACGTGGCTACGTCTAATTCTAGTGTGGATGCATTTGGCTTTGTTGTGGATGCATCTGAATGTGCTGATTGTAGTTCTGCCGTTATTGATTGTAATTCCAATGTCTTGGATTATAATTGCCTTGAGTAAATATATTCCCAAAATTGTTGATTGCATGCAGAATTATTATAAGAATTGCCATAAGAAATGTTGCAGATGTTACTGACATAAAAGGCATTCTTTGCATGTTGTTGGCAATCTTCATAGCTGTGGTTGTCACTGCAAATCTCACAACAAAAGGTAGGAACGTCAACTTGTTGAGTGACTTGTATAGGTGCAACGTCACTAGTCTCTTCATATTTTTTTATCATATTTGTAAGAGAAGAAACTTGAGCACTAAGTGCAGATATTGTGTCCAGTTCAATAACTCCTAGAGTAGCTTTTGCTTCTACAACTCTATAGATAGGTAATTGATAATCATTCTGAGCAATTCTGTAATATCCCGAATTAGGGCCTAATCGGAATAGTGGTTTTGTGACCACAAATCCGAGGTAGAAAAAATTATTTTATTATCATTTTAAGGTCTATGGCATGATTGCATGATTGTGTGAAAATTTTGTTTAGAAATTTTATCGATAGAGGGTCCAATTTGATATTTAGGACTAAATTGCAAAAATTGTAAAATGTGTGTTCTAGTTCACAAAGGTATTAAGTACTTGTGAGTAATGGGTTTTTAAAGTGGAGGTCATTGGATAGTAATTAGACCATTATACTAGTTTGGAAAAAAAATACCTAAAGGAAGATAAAACACCATAGTTTTTAATTAAGGGCATTTTGGTCATTTAGTTATTAAAATGAATTAAAAACAAAATTAAAAGCCAATTTTTGTCCATCTTCTTCATTAGGCTGAAATTTCAAGGGTTATCCATAGCTAGGGTTTGTTTCAAGCTTCCAAGCTCCATAGTAAGTGATTCCAAGCCCCGTTTTTAATGTTCTTTATGTTTTTGGAATCTCGGTAGCTCGAATTAACTTATGCTAGCAATAATTCAACCTAGGGTTCATATTTGGAAAAATACCCATAGGTTAAATTTGTGTATTTTGGTGTTTTATGATAGAATATGAGGTTTTAAATTATGTTAGACAACTTGTGCCACTCGGTTTTTAATTCTACTAATGGCAAATACTAGTCCTAACTACCACTGAACTCGATCATGTAGCTTCACAACATATATTTTAAAACATGAATTACCCTTTCAGATTGACCATCTATTTAGGGATGGTAAGTCTTACTAAAACTAAGCTTCAATCCCTAAGCTTCAATCTCAAAGCTTCTTGTAAACTCTTCCAAAACCTTGAAGTAAACCGTAGATCCCTATCTAAAATAATTGAAATTGGTACCCCATGAAGACGAACAATCTCAGCAATATACAACCCGGCTAACTTCTGTAAAGAATAACTAGTACGCACAGCTAAGAAGTGTGCACTCTTCAAAAATTGATCAACTACAACCCAAATTGAATCCTTTTTAGACCTTTTTAGATAGTGTCAAAGGAAAACCCAAAACAAAATCCATAGTGATCCTTTTCCATTTCCATTCGGGAATCGCAACCGGTTGCAACAAACCCGAAGGAAACTGATGTTTAGCTTTCACCTTTTGACAAACCAAACACTGAGTTACAAAATTTGTAACATCCTACTTTAAACTAGGCCACCAATAAACTTCTCTAAGATCATGATACATCTTTCCACTACTGAGATGCATAGCGTAAGGGCTACTATGTGCCTTGACAAGAATCACTTGTCTTAATTCTACATCATGTGACACACACAACCTAAAGTTTAAGATACCATCACCATCACCATCAACATCAAAATTTTTCCTTAAGACCTTACTCAACCTATTGAATCCTCTTCAGTAACTCCCCATCTAAAAGCTTCTTCTCCTTAATTTGTTGTGATAAACTTGGCCTCACATGAAGTTTGGCTAGGAAACCACCACCACTACTGAAAACATAGCTCTCAACTCTACCGTTGACTTTTTACTCAAAGCATCAGCAACAATAATTTCCTTGCCAGGATGATACTCTATCACACAATCATATTCCCTTAACAACTCAATCCAACATCTTTGCCATAAATTCTACTCCTTTTGAGTGAGGAGGTACTTAAGACTCTTAAGATCCTTGTAGATAACACACCTTTCTCCATACAAATAATGATGCCAAATATTGACTGCAAAAACCACTACATCTAACTCCAAATCATGAGTAGGGTAGTTACGCTCATGCGTCTTTAACTTCCTTGAAGCATAACCCACAACTTTTCCCTCCTGTATCAACACACAACACACAACTTCTCCTTGGTGCTTTACTTAAAACTTCCTTAAGTTGCTCAAAACGCTTTTGTCTAGCCTCAATCCATTCAAACACCACATCTTTCTAAAGTAGTTTCATTAAGGGTGCAGTAATAAGAGAAAACCCATCAACGAACCTATGATAATAACTGGCTAAACCCAATAAACTCCTAATTTCGGTAACACTCTTAGGCAGATTCCACTCTAAGATTGCCTCAATCTTCTTAGAATCCACTCGAATCCCTTCTACGGATACAACATGACCTAAGAACGCCACTTCCTTAAACCAAAATTCACACTTACTTAACTTCGCATACAACTACTTATCTCAAAGAATCTGCAAAAGCAACCCTTAAATGCTCATTGTGGTCCTCCTCAGAATGAGAATACACCAAAATATCATCTATAAAGACAACTACAAATTGATCCAAATACGAATGGAACAATCGATTCATCAAATCCATGAACACGACAGGAGCATTAGTTAATCCAAACGACATCTCCAAGAACTCATGATGTACATACCTAGTTCTAAAAGTAGTTTCCAGCACATCAAACTCCTTCACCTTCAGCTGATAATACCCAGATCTAAAATTAATCTTCAAAAACACTGTTGCACCTCAGAATTGATGAAACAAACCATCAATTCGAGGAAAAGAATACTTATTCTTAATTTTCAACTTGTTCAACTACCTATAATCAATACATATCCACATCAAACCATCCTTCTTTTTCACAAACAAAATTGATGCACCCTACAGAGATACACTCGGTTAAATAAACCCCATATCAGGTAACTCTTGCAACTGAATCTTCAATTCCTTGAGCTCTTTTAGTGTCATGCCTTAGGGCGCAATAGACACCGGTGCAATACTAGAATAGAGCCTAATTGCAAACACAACTTCCTGATCCAGTAGCAAACCAGGCAACTCTTCTAGAAACACGTCAGGAAAATCCCTAACAGTGTGAATATCTTTAACTCTTAACTTAGTTAGTAAGGAGTTGAGAGTTCAGGATATCTGTACCGTCAAGGATTTTCCTGATGTGTTTCCTAAAGAGTTTCATGGTTTATTGTAGAAACGTGAGGTTGAGTTTGGAATTGAGGTTTATCATAGTATTACACAAGTGTCTAATGCGTCCTATCGCATAGCACCAAAAGAGCTTAAAGAGTTAAAGATTTAGTTGCAAGAGTTGCTTAACATAGGGTTCATTCGACCAGGTGTGTCTGCTTGGGGTGCATCGATTTTGTTTGTGAAGAAGAATAATGGTGCGATAAGGATGTGTATTGATTATAGGCAGTTGAATAAGTTGACCATCAAGAAAAAGTATCATTTGCCTCGAATTGATAACTTGTTTGATCAATTTTGAGGTGCAAAAATGTTTTCTAATATTGATTTAAGATCTGGGTATTATTAGTTGAAGGTGAAGGAGTCTTATGTGTTGAAAACTACTTTTAGAACTTGGTATGGACACTATGAGTTCTTGGTCATCCCGTTTGGTTAAACTAATACCCCTACCACATTCATGGGTTTGATGAATCAAGTATTCCATTCGTACTTGAGTCAATTTCTGGTTGTCTTCATAGATGAAATTTTGGTGTATTCACATTTTAAGGAGGATCACGAGGCAAAGGATACTTGTTATTGATGGTCAACTTATCAAACTACTTATAATCAATAGACATCATCATCGTACCATAATTCATCTTCGTAAACAAAATCGATGCACCCTAAGGAGACACATTCGGTCGAATAAACCCTTTGCCAAACAACTCTTGCAACTGAATCTTTAACTCTTTAAGCTCTTTTGGTGCCATGCAATAGGGCGTAATAGAATCTGATGCAATACTAGGATTAACCTCAATTCCAAACTCTACCTCATGTTCTAACAGTAAACTAGGAAACTCTTCAGGAAACACATTAGGAAAATCCTAGACGGTACAGGTATCCTTAACTCTCAACTCCTTATTACTGAGTTAAGAGTTCAAGATATTCACACTGTTAGGGAATTTCCTTTCATGTTTCCAGAAAAGTTACCTGGTTTTCTACCGAATTGGGAAGTTGAGTTTGGAATTAAGCTCTATCCTAATATTACACTAGTGTCCACTATGCCCTATCGCTTGAGACCAAAAGAGCTCAAGGAATTGAAGATTCAGTTGCAAGAGTTGCTTGATAGGGGGTTTATTTGATTGAGTGTATATCTGTGGGATGCACCGATTTTGTTTATGAAAAAGAAGAATGGTTTGATGCAGATGTGTATTGATTATAAGTAGTTGAACAAGTTGAAAATTAAGAATAAGTATCCTTTTCCTCAAACTAATGATTTGTTTGATCAATTCTGAGGTGCAACATTGTTTTTGAAGATTCATATTAGATCTAGGTATTATTAGTTGAAGGTGAATGTGTGTTGAAAACTACCTTTTAGGACTCAGTATAGGCATTATGAGGTTTTGGTGATGCTGTTTGGTTTAACTAATGCTCCTACTGCGTTCATGGATTTGATGAATCGAGTGTTCCATTCATTTTTGGATAAATTTTTGGTCGTCTTTATAGATAATATTTTGGTTTATTCTCATAATAAGGAGGAGTATTTAAGGGTTGTTTTGTAGATTATTTGAGATAAGTAGTTGTATGTGAAGTTGAGTAAGTGTGAATTTTGGCTTAAAGAAGTGACATTATTAGGTCATGTTGTGTCAGTATATAGAATCCGTGTGGATCAAAGGAAGATTGAGGCAATCTTAGAGTGGAATCCACTTAGGCGTGTTACTAAAGTTTGAAGTTTCTTGGGTTTGGCTAGTTATTATCGTGGATTTGTTGAACGGTTTTACCTTATTGTAGCACCCTTGACAAAACTACTCCAGAAGAATGTGACATTTGAATGGACTGACGAAAGGTAGAAGAGTTTTGAATAGCTTAAGGTAGTGTTGACTGAGGCACCTATATTGATTCAACCAGAGTCGGGAAAAGATTTTGTGGTTTATATTGATGTTTCGTATTCGGGACTTAGTTGTGTGTTGACGCAAGAAGGCAAGGTTGTGGCATATGCTTCGAGACAGTTGAAGATGCATAAATGGAACTATCCAACTAATGATTTGGAGTTAGTTGTTGTGGTTTTTTCACTTAAGATTTGGCATCATTATTTGTTTGGTGAGAAGTGTGTCATTTATACTGATCATAAGAGCCTTAAGTACCTCCTCACCCAAAAGGAGTCAAATTTAAGGAAAAGGCATTGATTGAGCTTCTAAAAGATTATGATTGAGTGATAGAGTATCATCTTGGCAAGGTGAATGTTCTTACTGACGCTTTGAGTAGAAAATAGATGACAGAGTTGAGAGCTATGTTTGTGGACTTGAGTTTAACTAGTGATGGTGGTTTGTTAGCTAAACTTTAAGTAAGGCCGACTTTGTCTCAACAGATTAGGAGAAACAACCATTAGATAGAGAGTTGTTAAAAAGGATTCGTCAAGTTGAGCTAGATGTTAAGGGGGATTTTGATGTTGATAATGATGATATCACCCCAAACCCGGCCCAGACGTTACGGCCGAATCTAGCGTGTCACGTTGAAGCGTTACTAAAAAACTCATGTTTTATCTAAAATCTTTCGTAGCATTTAGAGTGTATTTTCGATATAGGTTAAAGTGAATGGAAGCTGAGCACCAGGTAGGAAACCGGAAAAGAGGAGGTGAGTCCATCGGACTGCTTAAGTACCAAGCTCCATTCGGATCCAATCCTAGATATGCACACCACCATTGCCATACTTTAACTTAGTGTATGTTCTTAGGAAACCAATTCAATTAAGTCTAGTTTAAGGAAAAATGATTAATTTTGGAAAAATTTTTTGTTGCGGAAGTTTTGCTTTGTTATCGTGATATTTTAAAATCAATTACTGTTTTTGAAAATGCGCCCTAAAACTAATCAGTTTCAGTGATTAAGATAATATCATACCTATTCTAGTAAAACATATTAAAACCATTTAAAATAATTAAAGTGGCCTTATTACAACTAAAAACCCAAATCATAAAAGTAAAAGAAAACTAATTAAATTATAAGAAGAAAATCAAGTTTGCAGTACGTGTGGCCACTTCGAATCCCACATAGCTCCAAGTCCACTATGGTTGGGGGTTGCCTGTATGGATAAAATTAAGGGGTGAGTTTGGCGAAACTCAGTGTGTAAATTAACCTAACCATAGTCCAGATCAGTTCTAACCACAGAAATAGATTAGGTTGGGCCTTAGCCCTATACAAAATTCAGAATGAAGCCCATAGGCCCATAACAGAAACAGAACAAATATTTCAAGCATGCAGAGAACCCAACCCATATCCATCCGTATACACCCCCGTGCCAACCTTACACCATGTGGGGAGACTACTCGACCCACCCATCCGTCTACATGTCACAAGTATGCAGCATGGCTGCCAGAACAGATATTGTGACAGAGTCACCAGATACAGATAATTGTGGTAGGTCCATCAGAAATAGATATTTGTGGCAGAGCCACCAGAACGCTTCCTCCATTATTATAACCCATATCCCATGCAACAGATATACATGTCATGCAATACAACATACAGAATTAGAATATCATGCATTTCAGTCAAAATCAACCCTAGGGGTATAATGGTCATTTTGCACCTAGGGGCATAATGGTAATTTTCATACTTAGGGTATTTTAGTAAATTTACCTATTTTAGGGTTTACATACATACTACAGCCATTATCGCATCAACAGAAACACTTACCGAGCGTTCTTATCGAATTGAGCCAGTTGGCCCATTATCTCATTTTCGGCCCATTAAGCTCAAATATGCTGAAGTGCACGAAATTGTGCACTCTGCAATCATATCACTTGAGATTATTAGGATTAACAACCAAACCATCTCACGAGCGCTCGCACGCTCGCAGGTCCACAAAATACTGGCTTTTCGGCATTTCAGCTTTTTGGCTTTTGCCTATCTAGTCTATGAGTGAGTGTCGTTTACACACCTATTTTGTAACGATACATTGGCGAGATCCACACACAAGTTTCCTACAATCGAGTTATTAAAACGTCAGTCTAAATATCAAAAGCAAGCTGCGTACTAGACCTCTTACCATATTCGGCCAACAATGCCTTAAACCCTAAAGTTCTTACCTTTCTGCCGAAATATGGGTTAGATCTAGATGTCCAATCGAGTTAACATTCAAGCCCTTCACTGTACGCCCCCTTGTCCATGCTAGCCCATACAAAGCCAAAAGAAAGAGGCAAAAATGCCCTTAGTCCCAACGTTAGTCACCCTTAAGGGGTTTCGGCTTTTTCTTAAACCATAAATAACTAACGAAAGTGATTCGTATACTTACCAATCATTGTTCTGCCCAAGAGAGTGTTCTTATCTATGATTCTAATCCTGATCTATCGTAGTCAGAAGAGACAGGTTCAAATAGCCAAAGATTTGACTTCCTACACCGTAGATATGAAGGTTTTTGGCTTTTGAAAGAAAAAGGGAAAAGAGGTTCGGCTATAGTAGGATTTGGCTTTTGAAAAATAATGAAGAAAGGAAAATAAGGGAAGAGACAGAAAGAGAAGGGTATGGGTTCGGCTATGGAGAAAAGAAAAGATGAAAGAAAAGAAAAGATGAGAAGGGAAGTAGTATTCGGTTATGGAGAAATGGCATAGTGAGGGCTTCCAAGTTTGGCTGTGGGGGAAAAAGGATACAAATGACTGAAAGAAAGGGAAGAAGATACAAGAATTCGGTTCTTGAAGAGGAGGAGTCGGCACAGGTGTAGGGTGTAAGTTCGGCTTCTAGCAAAAGAACAAAAAGAATTTGGCAGCCACCCATCCAAAAGCCGAAATTCCTAACACTAAATGACCTAGCCGAATTTCCTATGCTAAAGACCCTTGGCCGGCCAACTCTTGCTCCTTGATCAGCTTCTAAATTTCCTCCCTTATCTTATCCTTACAGAATCCCCTTACCAGCTTAAACTCTCCGTAACAGAGTTCCCCCTTGAGTTCCATCACATCCCCTTTTGTTCACAAAAAATAAATACCCTATTTGCTTACCTTGTGGCTCGAACCTTGGCTCCCCCTAAACATCTACACGCCACTCTCCCTATACCTTATGTGGCGTCAAATGCCAATTTACCATAGGTCCTTTGTGCTCTATTTCCCCATCTTTAATTTATGAGCCCTCACTGTCAGTACTCTCTCTTTCTAAAATTGAGAATTCAGAAATTGCCTCAAATTGGATTTACTCTTGGGCCTTTTAAAGGCCCACTAACATACTCAGACCTACTACAGACAGTTAAAACACAGAATTTCTAAAATTCATTTAAAATCACAGAAATCCTAAAAATCCCGAAAATTGAGGCGTTACAACTCTACCCCTTTTAAAGAAATTTCGTCCTCGAAATTTTTACCTAATTCAAACAGATGAGGGTATTATTGTCGCATCGCCTTTTTTGGCTCCCAAGTGGCTTCCTCTCTGCCATGATTACACCAAAGCACTTTTACCAAGGGAATTGACTTCCTTCTTAGAACCTTAACATCACGATCCAATATCTGCACAGGCTCTTCCTCGAAAGTCAGATCTGGCCGCACCTTAATCTCTGCAATTGGCACGACATGAGTAGGGCTAGAACGATATCGCCTTAACATGGAGACGTGAAAAACATTGTGAATCCTGTCTAACTCAGGAGGTAATTCCAATTGATAAGCCACTGGACCTACTCGCTTAAGAACCCGATAAGGCCCGATGAATCGCGGACTCAACTTGCCCTTATTACCAAACCATAATATCTTCTTCCAAGGAGAAACCTTCAAGAAAACCATATCACCTACTGAGTACTCAATCTCCTTACGCTTCAAATCCGCATACGATTTTTGCCTATCAGATGCTTCCTTTAATCGATCTCTGATTACCCTAACCTTAGCTTCAGTATCTACTACCAACTCCGGTCCAAGAACCTGTCATTCTCCCAACTAAGTCCAACAACTAGGTGTACGACACCTACGCCCATACAGTGCTTCATACGGTGCCATTTGGATACTCGCCTGATAACTATTGTTATACGCAAACTCTGCCAACGGCAAGTAATCTTCCCAACTACCTCGGAAGTCGATAACGCAACCCCTCAACATGTCTTCCAAAATCTGAATAACCCTTTCTGACTGACCATTCGTCTGCAGATGAAAAGCCATGCTAAAGTTTAGTCACGTTCCCAACGCCTCATGCAACTTTTGCCAGAACCGAGATGTGAACCTAGGATCTCGATCAGAAATAATCGAAACTGGCACTCTATGAAGTCGTACAATCTTCGCCACGTACAGTTTGGCTAACTTCTGAAGTGAATAATCAGTGCGGACAGGTATGAAATGAGCAGACTTGGTCAACCTATCCACGATCACCCAAACCGAGTCCTTCTTCATCGGTGTCAAGGGTAGCCCACTCACAAAGTCCATGGTTACCCTCTCTCACTTCCAAAGTGGTATCTTTACTGGCTGTAAAAGTCGGAAGGTAGTTGATGCTCAGCTTTCACCTACTGGCATGTTAGGCATCTCCCAACAAGCTCCATTACTTCTCGCTTAAGCCCAGGCCACCAATACAATTCTCGCAAGTCGTGGTACAACTTATTTCCTCCAGGATGTATAGCACAAAGTCCTTCATGAGCTTCTTTCAGTATTGACTTCCTTAAGTTAGAGTCCTTCGGAACGCAAATTCTCCCTCGGAAACACAGAACTCCTTCACTATTCAACCCAAACATGGAAGTTTCCCCTTTCTCAACTTGCTGGAACCTACCAACCAAAGACTCATCCTTCAACTACTTTTCCTTAATCTGATCCACCCAGGTTGGCCTTACTTGCAATTCAGCTAACAGACTGCCATCATCATACAGACTCAAATGAGCGAGCATTGCTTTCAGATCAGATATAGCTCTACGGCTTAGAGCATCGGCTACCACATTAGCCTTCCCTGAGTGATATCCAATCGAACAATCATAGTCCTTAAGCAATTCTATCCATCTTCGCTGCCTCAGATTCAACTCCTTCTGAGTTAGTAGGTACTTGAGACTCTTATGGTCTATGTATATGACACACTTCTCTCCGTACAGATAGTATTTCCAAATCTTAAGTGCAAAGATTACTGCTGTCAATTCTAAATCATGAGTAGGATAGTTCCCTTTGTGAGGCTTAAGCTGTCGCGACACATAAGCAACCACCTTACCCTCTTGCATCAACACATAGCCCAAACCCACATGTGATGCGTTACTATACACGGTAAAATCCTTCCCAGACTCCAGAATCAAAACAGGTGCCTTGGTCAGAACTTCCTTCAACTTCTCAAAAGCTTCCTGTTGCTTCTCGGTTCAAACAAACGGTGCTCCTTTCCTTATAAGCTTTTTCAATGGTGCTGCCAACATAGAAAAACCTTCCACAAACCTTCTATAGTACCTTGCCAAACCCAGGAAACTCCGAATTTCTAACACTGACCTAGGTGGCTTCCATTCCAAAATTGCTTCAATCTTTCGAGGGTCCACCTTGATCCCCTCAGTAGAGACAACATGACCTAAGAAGGTTACTTCCCTCAACCAGAATTCACATTTACTAAATTTCGCATAAAGTTCTCTCTCCCTCAAAACTTGCAGCACAATGTGGAGATGTTCACCATGTTTCTCTTCAGTTTCAGAATACACCAGAATATCGTCAATAAAAACGACTACAAATTGGTCCAAGAATGGTTGGAATACCCGATTCATTAGATCCATAAATGCTGGAGCGTTCGTTAACCCAAATGGCATAACCAAAAACTCGTAATGACCATACCAAGTCCTGAATGCTGTTTTATGAACATCCACCTCCTTGACCCTTAATTGATGATATCCAGATCGAAGATCAATCTTAGAAAATACCAAAGCTCCGCTAAGTTGGTCGAAAAAGTCATTGATTCTTGGCAAAGGGTACTTATTCTTAATCGTTAGTTTGTTCAACTACCGATAATCAATGCACATCTGCATCGTCCATCCTTCCTCTTCACAAACAATACTAGTGCTCTCTACGGGGACACATTCGGCCTAATGAAGCCTCTATCCAACAACTCTAGAATCTGTGCTTTTAGCTCCACAAACTTATTCGGTGCCATCCTGTATGGTGCGATCGACACTGGTATCGTTCCAGGCAACAAGTCAATTCCAAACTCGACTTCTCGATTCGGAGGCAACCCTCGGAGCTCCTCTAGAAAAACATCTTGGAATTCCTTAACAGTTCTAACTTTATCCACCATCAAACCTCCAGTCTTCGACTGACTTATAAATGCCAAATACGCCTCACAGCCTTTACGAATCCACTTCTCGGCTCTCAACGCTGACACCACATTGGAAAAATAATCCATTCATTCACCTATCATCATAAGATCCTCACCCTCCGTGGTTTTTAACACCATTCGCTTAGCTGCATAGTCCAAAGTTGCCCTATGCTTAACAAGCCAATCCATCCCCAAGATAAGATCGAACTCTCCGAACGGTAATTCCATCAAGTCTCCAGCGAATATCCTACCTTGAGTTTCTAAAGGTACATTTTTATACAGTTTGTCTACCCTAACCAAGTGACCCAAAGGACTTAGTACTGATACCCCACTCACAGTCTCCTCAGAGTGCACACCCAACGACCCAGATATGGCACTTGCAACATATGAATGAGTAGATCCAATATCTATCAAAGCAGTGTACAGTATGCTAGAAATAAAAAATGTACCAGTTATGACATTGGGTGCATCACCCTCCTCTCGACGATGAGTTGTATACACCAACGCCGACTGTCAAGCCTTAGCATTTTCGGTACCCTTGCCAGGTGCTCCTCGTCCCTGACCATTTCCATTACCGCCCCTACCTTGACCACGTCCTCTCGGTGGTTGTGGTCCACCTCTCGCTGGTTGAGCAGCCCTCCATTTCGCAACCTGAACCTGATCTATTTTCTGAGGATAGTCCTTGACTTTATGCTCCATAGACCCACACCGAAAACAAGCACCAGAACGTTTCCTACACTCGCCTAGATGCACCTTACCACATTCCCTACAAACTTGTGGTCTAACAACATTCATCGGTACTGGTCGAACTGGCTCTTCTACTCTTGCCCTTTTAGTACTCCTATTTGCACCACCCAATGGTCTTGAATCCCTCTGAAAACGGTTCCGATCCTTTTCATGATTCTATTTTTCGATGCACTTTACCTCCTCTGCTATCTTAGCTTTCTCCACCAAAGCAGCAAAGTGACGTTCCCTCTACGGAGCAATTAGCACCCTCAGTTCATCTCTAAGACCATCCTCGAAGCGCACACTACGTTCATACTCCGTAGCGACTATCCCAATGGCATACCGGCTCAGCCTCAGAAACTCAGCCTCGTACTTAGCAACTGTCTTATCTCCTTGAACCAAATTCAGGAATTCTTTCCTGCGGGCATCCACATAACTCGCCCCAACATACTTTCCCTTGAAGACAGTCTTAAACAGCTCTCAAGTCACCCTGTCAGTGGGGGTCCCATCTCTCACAGTGAGCCACCACTGATAAGCCTCATACCGTAACAATTAGATGGCTCCCTTCAGCTTCTGCTCCACAGAGCAGTCTAAATCATCCATAATCCATTCCGTGGCCTCCAACCAATATTCTGCCACATTCGGGGCTACACCAGATACACCCCTAAAGATCTCTGCTCCGTTAGCCCAGAGTCGCTCAGAAATAGATCCTCGAACTCCATTACCCGTGCTTGCCCTGGCAACCCTTTCCAGAACACGAAGCATTGCCTGTGATAGGGCGTCATCCCCTGTACCTCGATCATGAGATTTCACTTCCATTGCCGGTGGTACCGGTGAATTTGCCCCCAGCATATGCCCTGAAGACAAAGATCTAGCCCGTGTACTACCTCGGCCACGTCCATGGCCTCTTTCACGTGCTGCCCTTGTACTCATGTCGTATTATCTGATTACGAATTTCATGCATCCATTAAATATTTCAATGTTTATTATAGATGTTTTATGAACAGACAGTTATTCAGGGTTTGTTTTTTGCGGAAACGCAGCCTAGCTACAGTCTTTAGCCCACTTATCAAAAGTTCCTACAGTTCACATATCATCCTAACTAGAGTATCATAGGGTTTCAGTACAGTTGTATAGTTGATAATTCAGGAATATTCAGAAAAATTCAGAGTAATACTTACAGACTTGGGCCGGAGATTCGGTGTGCCACCTCTTCGGTTGTCAAATTTCAAAAACCCAGAAAAACTTAAACTATTTTCAGTTTAAACCTTAAAACATGTGTACCTTGTAAAATGTCTTTGAAAAGAACTTTTCAAAACCTTTTCCAAAAATACCCTTCTTGGGCCTAAGTTTTTCAAAAAACTTTTCGGACCCGATCCACAGCCGAGTTGTTGCAACCGAGCTCTGATACCACCAAATGTAACACCCCAAACCCGGCCCAAATGTTACGACCGAATCCAGCATGTCACGTTGAAGCGTTACTAAAAAACTCATGTTTTATGTAAAATATTTCATAGCATTTAGAGAGTATTTTCGATATAGGTTAAAGTGAATGGAAGCTGAGCACCAGGTAGGAAACCGAAAAAGAGGGGGTGAGTCCATCGGACTACTTAAGCACCAAGCTCCCTTCGGATCCAATCCTAGACATACACACCACCATTGCCACACCTTAACTTAGTGTACGTTCTTAGGAAACCAATTCAATTAAGTCCAGTTTAAGGAAAAATGATTAATTTTGGAAAACGTTTTCGTTGCAGAAGTTTTGTTTTGTTGTCGTGATATTTTAAAATCAATTACTGTTTTTGAAAATGCGTCCTAAAACTAATCAGTTTCAGCGATTAAGATAATATCATACCTATTCTAGTAAAACATATTAAAACCATTTAAAATAATTAAAGCGGCCTTATTACAACTAAAAACCCAAATCATAAAAGTAAATGAAAACTAATTAAATTATAAGAAGAAAATCAAGTTTGCAGTACGTGTGGCCACTTTGAATCCCACACAGCTCCAAGTCCAGTATGGATGGGGGTTACCTGCATGGATAAAATTAAGGGGTGAGTTTGGGGAAACTCAGTGTGTAAATTAACCCAACCATAGTCCAGATCAGTTCAAACCACAGAAACAAATTAGGTTGGGCCTTAGACCTATACAGAATTCAGAATGAAGCCCATAGGCCCATAATAGAAACAAAACAGATATTTCAAGCATGCAAAAAACCGAACCCATATCCATTCGTATACACCCCCGTGCCAACCTTACACCATGTGGGGAGACTACTCGACCCACCCATCCGTCTACACGTCACAAGTATACAGCATGGCTGCCAGAACAGATATTGTGACAGAGTCACCAGATACAGATAATTGTGGCAGGGCCACCAGAAACAGATATTTGTGGCAGAGCCACCAGAACGCTTCCTCCATCATTATAACCCATATCCCATGCAACAAATATACATGTCATGGCATACAACATACAAAATCAAAATATTATGCATTTCAGTCAAAATAAACCATAGGGGTATAATGGTCAAGTTGCACTTAGGGGCATAATGGTAATTTTCATACTTAGGGTATTTTAGTAAATTTTCCTATTTTAGGGTTTACATACATACTACAGCCATTATCGCATCAACAGAAACACTTACCGAGCGTTCTTACCGAATTAAGCCCGTTGGCCCATTATCCCGTTTTCGGCCCATTAAGCTCAAATATACCGAAGTGCATGAAATTGCGCACTCTGCAATCATATCACTTGAGATTATCAGGATTAACAACCAAACCATCTCACGAGCGCTCGCACGCTCGCAAGTCCATAAAATATCGGCTTTTTGGCATTTCAGCTTTTCGGCTTTTGCCTATCTAGTCTATAAGTGAGTGTCATTTAAACACCTGTTCTGTAATGATACATTGGCGAGATCCACACACGAGTTGCCTACAATCGAGTTACTAAAAAGTCAGTCTAAATATCAAAAGTAAGCTACGTATTAGACCCCTTACCATATTTGGCCAACAATGCCTTAAACCCTAAAATTCTTACCTTTTTGCCGAAATATGGGTTAGATCTAGATGTCCAACCGAGTTAACCTTCAAGCCCTTCGTTGTACGCCCCCTTGTCCATGCTAACGCATACAAAGCCAAAAGAAAGAGGCAAAAATGCCCTTAGTCCCAACTTTAGTCACCCTTAAGGGGTTTCGGTTTTTTCTTAAACCATGAATAGTTAACGAAAGTGATTCGTATACTTACCAATTGTTGTTCTGCCTAAGAGAGTGTTCTTATCTATGATTCTAATCCTGATCTACCGTATTCAGAAGAGAGAGGTTCAAATAGCCAAAGATTCGGCTTCCTACACCGCAGATATGAAGGTTTTTGGCTTTTGAAAGAAAAAGAAAAAAAGGGGTTCGGCTATATCAGGATTCGGCTTTTGAAAAATAATGAAAAAAGGAAAATAAGGGAAGAGACAAAAAGAGAAGGGTATGGGCTCAGCTATAGAGAAAAGAAAAGATGAAAGAAAAGAAAAGATGAGAAAGGAAGTAGTATTCAGTTATGGAGAAACGGCACAGTGAGGGCTTCCAAGTTCGGCTATGGGGGAAAAGGATACAGATGACCGAAAGAAAGGGAAGAAGATACAAGAATTCAGTTCTTGAAGAGGAGGAGTCGGCACAGGTGTAGGGTGTAAGTTCGGCTTCTAGCAAAAGAACAAAAAGAATTCGGCAGCCACTTATCCAAAAGCCGAAATTCCTAACACTAAATGACCTAGCCGAATTTCCTATGCTAAAGACCCTTGACCGGCCAACTCTTGCTCCTTGATCAGCTCCTAAATTTCCTCCCTTATCTTATCCTTACACAATCCCCTTACTAGCTTAAACTCTCCTTAACAGAGTTCCCCCTTGAGTTCCATCACATCCCCTTTTTGTTCACAAAAAATAAATACCCTATTTGCTTATCTTGTGGCTCGAACCTTGGCTGCCCCTAAACATCTACACGCCACTCCCCCTATACCTTATGTGGCATCACATGCCATTTTACCATAGGTCCTTTGTGCCCTATTTCCCCATCTTTAATTTATGAGCCCTGAACGCAAGTACTCTCTCTTTCTAAAATTGGGAATTCAGAAATTACCTCAAATTGGATTTACTCTTGGGCCTTTTAAAGGCCCACTAACATACTCAGACCTACTATAGACAGTTAAAACACAAAATTTCTAAAATTCATTGAAAATCACAGAACTCCCAAAAATCCCAAAAATTGGGGCGTTACAACTAGGATGTTTGTGCCACAAGATGTGGATTTGGGGCAGTCGATCCTTACTAAGGTGCATAGTAGCCCTTATGCTATATATCCTAGTAGTTGTAAAATGTATTGTGGTATTTGAGAGATTTATTGGTGGTCTGGTTTGAAGCATGATGTTACGAATTTTATGGCTCGATGTTTGATTTTTTAAAAGGCGAAACCTGAATATCAATTTTCTTCAAGTTTGTTGCAACCGATTGAAATTCCTAAATTGAAGTAGGAAAGGATCACCATGGACTTCTTCTCGGGTTTGCCATTGACCTCGATGAAGAAGGATTTGGCGTAGGTAATTATTGATCAGTTTTCAAAGAGTGCACACTTCTTGGCATTACATACTAATTATTCTTTGCAAAAGTTGGCCGATTGCTACATTGCTAAAAGTGTATGTCTTCATGGAGTTCCATTTTCTATCATCTCATATAGGGATCCACACTTTACATTGAGGTTATGGAAGAGGTTTCAAGAGGCTTTAGGGTTGAAGCTTAGTTTTAGTACAACTTATCACCGCCAAATTGATGGTCAGTCAGAGAGTGTAACTCAAGTTTTGGAAGATATGTTGCAAAGCTATGTGATTGAGTTTAGTGGTAGTTGGGAGTGATATCTGCCCTTAGCAGAGTTTACTTTCAACAATAGTTTCCAAGTGAGTGTTTTCATGGCACCATTTTAGGCATTGTATGGTAGGAAGTATAGGACTTCTTTGTGTTGGATGAAGTTGTATGAAAAGAGGGTTGTTGGACTGAATTTAGTTTGAGGGAGTGAAGAGAGAGTGAAGTTGGTTTGTGATCGTTTGAAAGTAGCAAGGGATAGGCAAAAATCTTATGTGGATTTGAAACATCAAGATATCAAGTTTCAAGTTAGAGATAAGGTGTTCCTGATAAGCTCACAGTGGAAGAAGTTTTGAGGTTTTGAAGGAAGGGTAATTGAGTCTAAGAAATGTTAGACCTTACGAAGTTGTCGAAAGGATTGGTCAGGTTGCTTATTGGCTTAAGTTGCTGCTGAAGCTTAAGTGAATTCATGATGTTTTCCATGTATTGATGTTGCAGAAGTATCATTCAGATCCATCACATATTGTGCCGGTAGAGGAGATTAATGTTCGAATTGATCTCATGTACGAGGAAGAAACTGTTGAGATTCTAGCTTGTGAAAAGAAGGTTTTGCAAAATAAGAAATTTTTGTTGATTAAGGTTTTGTGGTGCAACCATTAGGCAAAGGAGGCTACTTTGGAAGCTGAAGATGCGATGAGACAGCAATATTTGTAACAACTCATTTTTAGTCAAATTAGAATAGTGGTTTCAGGACCACAAATTTGAGGTCAAAATAATTATCTTATTATTATTTTTAAGTCTACAGCATGATAGTATGATTGAGTAAAAAATTCATGAAGAAATTTTATCATTTGTATACTCAATTCGATAAAAAGGACTAAATTTCGTAAAATGTAAAAATAGAGTTCTATTAGCTAAAGGGGTCTAACAACTATAGAACTTTAAAGTGGAAGTCCTTAAATGATAATTAGCCCATTAATTAGATAGTGGATGATATTGGCTTGGCATTATTGGAATTTTGATTAAGTTTTAAGGATAATTAAGTAATTAGTAAATAAATGGTTAATTAAATAAAAGAAAAACAAGTCTTCATCTTTAAAACACTATCTTCAACCAAAAATCAAAGAGAAAAAGAACATGGTAGCTTAACATTCAGCGAACCTATTTTGTCCACTTGTAAGTGATTTTTGTCCCGTTTTTAATGATTCTATGTTTTTGAGATCATTGCAACTTAATCTAGCTAGCCCAGGGTTTAACAGCCCGATTTAGACCCTAATCGGAATGGTGGTTTCGGGACCACGAATTTGAATAAAAAAATATTTAAAAATTATTTTCTGTGTTTATTTTGTGTGAATTTATATCCGTGAAATTTTTGTGATTTAATTTTGTTGTTTAGGTATCCGATTAAATAAAAGGACTTTATCGCGTAAAAGGGAAATTTGGTGGTTATTTCTAAAAGGGACCTAATTGCTATTGGCTTCTTTAATGGGAGCCTTTATGTTGTAAATAGCCCACTTTCATGTTAGTTGGACGGTATTAGGCTTATAATATAAAGTTTATATAATAATTCATTAAGGTTAAATTTGTAAATCATAAAACATAAAATAAAGTTGATATATGTGTTATAATTGTTCTTCATTGCCGAAACTAAACAAAATAAAAAGAAAAGAAAAAGAGAAACCTAGGGTTCGGCCATTTCCAAGCTTAATCAAGGTATGTGTCTAGCTCGGTTTTTGATAATTTTTACCTTTTTGAGATCGTTGTTTCGAGTACTACAAAACCCATACTTGAATTTTTTATTTTGGTGAATATTTTGAGTTGTGCCATTGTTGAGAACTTGTGATTTTTGTTATTTGATGATGAAATATGAAAGATATGTTTTAGATTAACATGTTTTGTATTGGAGTTTTTGATGATTTTGAGTAATTAGGACTAAATTGAAAAAAAATAATTTGAGGGACTAAAATGTGAAATAAATGAATTATATGGTAGACATGGGTAATATTCAGCCTAGCTTGGGTATGGAGAAATTTGGTGTATTTTGTGCAATAGGGACTAAATTGTAAAAATTGTAAATGTAAGGGGTAAAATGGTAATTTGTCCATTTATGTGTTTTTGGACTAAATTGAATGAAAATATGTTTGAATGAACTTAATTTGAATATGTTTAGATCAATAACCAAAGAAATCAGATTTGGATCGGGGGAAAACAGAAGTCGTCGACTAGCTGCCCTATTCCGTTTTATAACGTCTGAGGTAAGTTATAAGCAAATAAATGTGCTAAATTGTAGTTAAATGTTAAATATATATGCCGGTATGAAATGTATGAAATTATACATGCTATGGACGAATATGAATAAGTTTGGCTACTACATTTTCGAGTTCATTTAGACCGAGTTACGACGTCCGAAAGCCCCGTATGAACCTTAGGAATAGTTAGGATACATAGGTCATGACAAGGATTTCGATATGTGATGTGCGAGTAAGACCATGGCATCGATATGTTACTCTGATATATGTGTGCGAGTAAGACCCTGTCTGGGACAGTGGCATCGATATGTGATTACATGTAAGACCACGTCTGGGACACTGGCATTGTACAATATATGTGTGATTATCCGAGTGTCCTACCCAATTCCGAATGGTTTATCGGGAAAAGGTAAATCGTGTACGGATGTGTAAAATGAGCTAAAACAACCATGTATGAACTTAGCTTATTACTTAATTGAAACAAGTTAAGTAAGTTTCTTGATATTTATTACAAGTTATGTAAGATATAAGTGAAGAATGTGAGTAGGTATGAAAAGTATGTTCGGCTATATATATAAGTATATATATATAATGTTGAGTTTTGATTCACGAGTTTGTGTATTTGAATGTAAGTATACTTGGTATAATGTCATTTTGGATTTGAAAGTTGAATGATATTATGCTAAATGTGATATATGTGCATTCGGCCAAGGTAACTTATTTGTGTAAAAGTATAAGTTATAAATAAATGAAATGATATGTTTGAGACCAAGTATAATAATAATAATGTTATAATTTGGTTTGTTTTAAATGCTTTGATTATACTTTTGAATGGTTAATTTGCTATGACTTACTAAGCTAAGTTAGCTTACTTTGTGTATTTATGTTTACCTCTATTTTATAGATTTTGGATTCAAGTTACGAGCTCAGGGATCATTAGCAAAGTCTATCACACTATTGACCGCCTTCGGTATTTTACAAACTGAATTTTTGAACCTATGGCATGTATAGGCTAGATTATATTTTGAGTTATTGGATTTTGGTTTATGTATAAATCTAAGCCATGCGAAAATGGCTTGATTTCTATGCTTGAATTTGGTTATGTTTGATCATGGTTTAATTTCATTTTGGTTAAAATGCTACGTGCTATGAATGAATGGTATTGTGTGATGCTCGGTATAAAATGTGATTTGGTATGAAATAATTGTACACGGCTTACGATTACTACTATAAAAATAAAAGCTTGGCATATATATGTATGGTTGATGAATGTGTTTGAATTATGGATTGTCTCTGTAATTATGTATTTGGTTAGGTGATAAAATAAGTGATAGTTATGAATTTGTTGAGATTAGGTAATTATAATTATTAAACATGATGAATGGTTTGATATTTTATTTGGTTTAGTATGATAAAGAATGTTTATACTGTAAATGTTATGTAAGGAAGTTGTTAAGGATGTTTGGTTATATATATATATTGAAAATTTGATTAAATAGCTGAAGGTATATAACAAATTAGTTGAGTTGTATATGTGAAGCATTGGATGGATCTATGTTATATGGATTTTGCTCATTTTGACTAGGTTAAAGTGCTTATAAAATGGTTTATGTTAGTCAAGTGAATAATATAAATATATATATTGGTTTATGATGTATATGAAATTCGGTCATTTGGTATGTTTATTTGTAATTGTATAATATTATATTATAGCCGCAAAGTATAGTTTAATTTACGCTGAAATGTGCATGTTGAAAAGTATATATTTATATACACATATATATAAATGCATTGATGTTATTCTAGGAGACCAAATGCAATATTTTAAAATCAATAGATCCGATTTGTGATGATTAATATTAAATGTGACTTGAATTAATAAAGTTAACCTAATAATGAACACAAATATGTGCACATAATTTAAGAATAAACTACATAGATTTGGATGTGGTTATTTGTGCATAACGTCCCGATATGTAATGTTGCATAATTCATTCATATTGTTGAGTTGTTAATGCCGTGAATGTTTTTGAATTATAGGTTATATTATATGGTTTATTTGATTTAAAATGTGCATGAACGAAGTACGAATTAAAATGCTTATTTTTATTAATTATTTAAATATTATTAAAATGATGATCTTATGATTTGAGTGATGTATGATTAAAGTAATAGTGGTATGATTTTGGAATATAGCTAGTGATAGTTAAATATGTTATATGATTGACATGAGATAGGTTATGATGTGATTCGTAAAAAATTCTAAAATTAATTGTATATGTTAACATTTGATTGATTTAAAAGTTTGAGCAAGTATATGCACAGGAAAAAAAATTGTATCTCATCCGGTAATACCTTGTAACCCTATTCTGACGACGGATACGAGTTAAGGGTGTTACATTTTATTGGTATCTGAGCTACGGTTTAGTTGATTTTAGGACTAACGTAGCGCGTGTGAGTCTAGCTATACATGCCATATCATATACTGCGATAGTGTGATGACTTCTAACATTTGAAAATGTGTTTTCATATAGTAAATGGATCCCGACAGTGTAGCTGATGATGTCGAGAGTGTAGCACTTGCTCCCACGCAAGGGATAGTGCCGGTTGATTCTCGATCGATTTTGAGTAACCAGGAGGGAGAGGCTAGACAAAACTTTTACCAAATGATGAATAACTGGTTTACTCAGTATATCTGGACTAATCCGGCTGCACAACATCCTCCACCCCCAACTAATCCATCTTCGATGCCTTTTATACTTCAAGTAATTGATCTGCTGAGATTATATAAGCCACCTGTTGATAAAATCAGAAAACACGGGGCTAAAGAGTTTAAAGCTACTGATGATGATGATGTTGAGTGGGCTGAGTTCGAGCTAAGTTCTGGTTTGATAATACTATTTGTGTGTTTGATGAGTTGTCCTGTATCCCGGATGAATGTTTAAAGTGTGCCATATCTTTACTTCGAGTCACAGCATATCACTGGTGGAATACCCTAGTATCAGTGGTTCCGAGAGAGCGGGTGACTTGGGAATTTTTTCAGACTGAGTTCCGTAAGAAATATATTATCTAGAGATTTATTGATCAGAAGCGTAAAGAATTTCTGGAGCTAAAACGGGATCGGATGATCGTGACGGAATATGAGCAGAAATTTGTGAGACTCAGTCAGTATGCCCGAGAGTGTTTTTCTACCGAAGCTATAATGTGTAAAAGATTTGAAGATGGGTTGAATGAAGAAATTAAACTGTTAGTTGGCATACTTGAGATAAAAGCGTTTGTGGTACTTGTTGAGTGAGCCTGCAAAGCTGAAGAGCTCGGGAAAGAGAAAAGGAAAGCTAATTTTGAAGCTAGAGACCCGCGTAAGAGATCATTCAGTAAGTTAGTTCAGTCAACACCAAAGAAGTTTTGAGATGATTTCAGCCGTTCAAAAGCCATTTCGGATTATTCTCGATGAGACCAGAATAGACCACCGGTGAGTTCGAGAGCTACCTCAGTAGCAAGTGTGGGTAATGTTAGATCAAATCAACACGAGTGTAAACACTATGGTAAAAGCCATCCGGGTAGTTACAGACTGCATGATCGAGCCTGTTTTAAATGCAGATCGACAGATCATTATATTTGAGATTGTCCAGGGTTAGCTGAAGAGAATCCAGTGCAGAACATGAGATCGGGTAATACTACAACTCGGGGTAGACCACCTAGAAATACGGGTAATGCGAGTGGTAGTCAGAGAGGAA
Source organism: Gossypium hirsutum (assembly GCF_007990345.1). Taxonomy (NCBI): domain Eukaryota; kingdom Viridiplantae; phylum Streptophyta; class Magnoliopsida; order Malvales; family Malvaceae; genus Gossypium; species Gossypium hirsutum. The sequence continues at coordinate 80,774,654 of NC_053425.1, read as the reverse complement.
TTAAAGATACAACAGTCAGATCTGAGGCTCGTGCTCCTGCCAGAGCCTATGCTATACGCGCACGCGAGGAGGCTTCATCCCCAGATGTCATTATTGGTACGTTCACTCTCTATGATACTAATGTAATTACATTGATTAATCCTGGTTCGACTCATTCTTATGTCTTTTAGACTTTAGTATTCAGCAAGACTCTACCTGTTGAGTCTATTGAGTTTGTGATTAAAGTGTCAAACCCCTAGGCCGGTGTGTTATAATTGATAAGGTAGTAAGAATTTTCCTTTGATGATTTGAGATTTGTGCTTTTCGGCTGATTTGATGTTGCTGTCATTTGATGAGTTTGACATAATTCTGGGTATGGACTGGTTAACTTTACATGATGTTGTTGTGAACTACAAGAGAAAGACCATCGATCTACAGAGCTGGGATAATGAGGTCATTCGGATTGAATCTAGTGATTTGAATGGTTTACCAGCAGTGATTGATTCGATGCTAGCTCAGAAATATGTGAGAAAAGGTTGTGAAGCTTATTTTGCCAATGTGATTCATAGTAAAGTGGCCGAAAGAAACATTGAATCAGTGCCAGTTGTATGTGAGTATCTAGATGTGTTTCCTAAAGAATTACTAGGTTTGCCACCTACTCGGGAGGTAGAGTTTGGTATTGAGTTAATGCCTGGAACGACTCCGATATCCATAGCTCCATACAGAATGGCACCTACAGAATTAAAAGAATTGAAAGCTCAGTTGCAAGAGTTGACAGATAGAGGTTTCTCGCGATCGAGTTTCTCTTCATGGGGTGCACCTTTGTTTCTTGTGAAAAAGAAAGACGGAACTATGAGAATGTGCATTGACTATAGACATCTTAATAAGGTGACTATAAATAATAAGTATCCATTGCCACAGATTGACGATCTGTTTGACCAACTGAAAGGGGCTACAGTGTTTTCAAAGATAGATTTGAGATCGGGCTACTATCAGTTGCGAGTTAAAGACTCCGATGTGCCAAAGACTACTTTTCGAACGAGGTACGGACAATATGAGTTGCTAGTTTTGCCATTCAGACTTACTAATGCACCTGCTATTTTTATAGATTTGATGAATCAGATATTCAAACTGTATCTGGATCGGTTTGTGGTCATCTTTATAGATGACATTTTGATCTACTCTTGTGATAAAACTGAACATGTTGAACATTTGAGACTTGTATTACAGACTTTACGAGATAAGTAGTTGTATGCGAAGTTCAGTAAATATGATTTCTGGTTAAACGAAGTTAGTTTTTTGGGCTATGTTGTATCAGCAGTAGGTATTCGGGTTGATCCGAGAAAAATTTTAGCTATACTTGATTGGAAACTTCTGAGGAATGTTTCTGAAGTCTGAAGTTTTTAGGACTTGCTGGTTACTATAGACGATTTGTGAAGGGTTTCTCTATGATTGCAGCTCCGATTACGAAGCTATTACAAAAAGATGTTAAGTTCGAGTGGTCAGAGAAGTGCCATAAAAGTTTTGATCAGTTGAAAGCCTTTTTGATCAAAGCTCCAGTGCTAGTTCAACCAAAATTAGGTAAAGAATTTGTTACCTATAGTGATGCATCTTTAAATGGTTTAGGCTGTGTTTTGATGCAGGAAGGTAAAGTTATAGCTTATGCCTCGAGATAGTTAAAGCCATATGAAAAGAACTATTCGACACACAACCTAGAATTGGCAGCTATTGTGTTTGCGTTGAAAATTTGGCGTACTATCTGTTCGGTGAGAAATGTCATGTTTATTCTGATCACAAAAGCCTGAAATACTTGATGACTAAAAAAAATCTGAATTTGAGACAACACCGATGGTTAGAATTGTTAAAAGACTACGAGCTTGTGATTGGCTATCACCCGAGAAAGGCTAATGTTGTTGCTGATGCTTTAAGCTGAAAATCTTTATTTGCTTTGCGTATAATAAATGTGCATATGGCCATGTCTGATGATGGTTCGATAGTAGCTGAATTGAAAGCTAGACCGTTATTTGTTCAACAAATATGTGATGCCCAGAAGGTTGATAATGAATTATTAGCAAAATGAGCTTAATGTGAGACAAATGCTAGTTCAAATTTCAAAGTTGATGCTAATGACTGTTTGTAATTCAGAAACTGAATATGCGTTCTAAGGAATTCGGAATTGATTCAAATGATTTTGAATGAAGCTCACAGCAGTTGGTTGTCTATTCACCCAGGTAGTACAAAGATGTATAATGATCTGAAATAGCTTTACTGGTGGTATGGTATGAAACGAGACATTTCTAACTTTTTTGCAAGATGTTTAGTCTGTCAGCAAGTAAAAGCTAAACATCAGGTACCTTCTAGAATGCTTCAGCCAATCATGATACCTGAGTGGAGGTGGGATAGAGTTACTATGGATTTTGTATCTGGCTTACCACTGACACCAAGTAAGAAAGATGTGATCTGGGTTGTTGTGGATAGATTGACTAAATCGGCTCACTTTGTTCCAATATGTATAGACTACTCGCTTGATAAGCTGGTTGAATTGTATGTTTCTCAGATTGTGAGATTACATGGGGTACCTATTTCTATTGTTTCGGATAGAGATCTGAGGTTTACATCACGGTTTTGGAAGAAACTGCAAGATGCACTAGTACGAAATTACATTTCAGCACTGCTTTCCATCTGCAAACAGATGGTCAGCCTAAGTGAATCATTCAGATACTTGAGGATATGTTGAGATGTTGCATTCTCGAGTTTGAAGGTACGTGGGAACAATACCTACCTCTAATTAAATTTGTGTATAAAAATAGCTTCTAATCGAGCATCAAAATGGCACCTTATGAGGCTTTATATGGTCATAAATGTAGTACGCAATTATACTAGACTGAACTTAGTGAAAATAAGATGCAGGGGTAGATTTGATTAGAGAAACTAAACAGAAAGTGAAAGTGATCCATGAAAGTCTAAAAGCAGCGCCAGATCGTTAGAAATTATATGCGAACTTGAGACGTAAAGATATAGAGTTTCAGATCGAAGATAAAGTCTTTTTGAAAGTCTCACCATGGAAGAAGATACTCAAATTTGGTCACAAAGGCAAATTGAGTCCGAGGTTTATTTGGCCGTATGAGGTAATAGAACGCATTGGATTGTTGCCATCTGAGCTAGAAAAGATTCACAATTTATTCCATGTTTTGATGCTTCGTAGATATCGATCTGATCCTTCTCATGTGATTAGTTTGTCTGAGATTGAGCTTAAGCCCGATATAACATATGAAGAAGAATCGATTCGTATTCTGGCTCACGAGATTAAAAAGTTATGAAATAAGAAAATTCTGTTGGTTAATGTACTATGGCATAAACATAGAGTTAAGGAAGCAACATGGGAGCCAGAGGATGCAATGAGAGAGCGCTATCCGAACCTATTCACCGGTAAGATTTTCGGGGACGAAAATCCCTAAGAGGGGAGAGTTGTAACAACCCGATTTAGACCCTAATCGGAATAGTGGTTTTGGGACCACGAATTCAAGTCAAAAAAATATTTAAAAATTATTTTCTGTGTTTATTTTGTGTGAATTTATATCCGTGAAATTTTTGTGATTTAATTTTTTTGTTTAGGTATCCGATTAAATAAAAGGACTTAATCGCGTAAAAGGGAAATTTGGTGGTTATTTCTAAAAGGGACTTAATTGCTATTGGCTTCTTTAATGGAACCTTTATGTTGTAAATAGCCAAATTTCATGTTAGTTGGACGGTATTAGGCTTATAATATAAAGTTTATAGAATAATTCATTAAGGTTAAATTTGTAAATTAAACTTTAAGTTAAAATATGTTATAATATATATCATAAAACATAAAATAAGTTGATGTATGTGTTATAATTGTTCTTCATTTCCGAAACTAAGAAAAATAAAAAGAAAAGAAAAGGAGAAACCTAGGGTTCGGCTTTCTAAGCTTAATCAAGGTATGTGTCTATCTCAGTTTTTGATAATTTTTACGTTTTTTAGATCGTTGCTTCGAGTACTACAAAACCCATGGTTGAATTTTTTATTTTGATGAATATTTTGAGTTGTGCCATTGTTGAGAGCTTGTGATTTTTGTTGTTTGATGATGAAATATGAAAGATATACTTTAGATTAACATGTTTTGTATTGGAGTTTTTGATGATTTTGAGTAAATAGGACTAAATTGCAAAAATAATAATTTGAGGGACTAAAATGTGAAATAAATAAATTATATGGGCTTGTACAAACATGGGTAATATTCGGCCTAGCTTAGGTATGGAGAAATTTGGTGTATTTTGTCTTTTGTGAAATAAGGACTAAATTGTAAAAATAGTAAATGTTAGGGGTAAAATGGTAATTTGTCCATTTATGTGTTTTTAGACTAAATTGAATGAAAATATGTTTGAATGAACTTAATTTGAATATGTTTAGATGAAGAACCAAAGAAATCAGATTTGGATCGGGGGAAAACGAAAGTCATCGACTAGCTGCCCTGTTCCGTATTATAATGTCCGAGGTAAGGTTATAAGCAAATAGACGTGCTAAATTGTACTTAAATGTTAAATATATTTGCTGGTATGAAATGTATGAAATTATACATGCTATGGTCGAATATGAATAAGTTTGGCTACTACATTTTCGAGCTCGTTTAGACCGAGTTACGACGTCCGAAAGCCCCGTATGAACCTTAGGAAAAGTTAGGATACATAGGTCATGACAAGGATTTCGATATGTGATGTGCGAGTAAGGCCATGGCATCGATATGTGACTCCGATATATGTGTACGAGTAAGACCCTGTCTGGGACAGTGGCATCGATATGTGATTACATGTAAGACCATGTCTGGGATTCTGGCATTGTACAATATATGTGTGATTATCCAAGTGTCCTACCCAATTCCGAATGGTTCATCGGACAAAGGTAAATCGTGTACGGATGTGTAAAATGAGCTAAAACAACCAGGTATGAACTTAGCTTATTATTTAATTGAAACAAGTTAAGTAAGTTTCTTGATATTTATTACAAGTTATGTAAGATATATATGATGTTGAGTTTTGATTCACGAGTTTGTGTATATGAATGTAAGCATACTTGGTATAATGTCATTATTGGATTTGAAAGTTGAATGATATTATGCTAAATGTGATATATGAGCATTCGGCCAAGGTAACTTATTTGTGTAAAAGTATAAGGTATAAATAAATGAAATGATATGTTTGAGACCAAGTATAATAATAATGTTATAATTTGGTTTGTTTTAAATGCTTTGATTATACTTTTGAATAGTTAATTTGCTATGACTTACTAAGCTAAGTTAGCTTACTTTGTGTATTTATGTTTACCTTTGTTTCATAGATTTTGGATTCAAGTTACGAGCTTGGGGATCGTCAGCAAAGTCTATCACACTATCGACCGCCTTCGGTGTTTTATATACTGAATTTTTGAACCTATGGCATGTATAGGCTGGATTATATTTTGAGTTGTTGGATTTTGGTTTATTTATAAATCTAAGCGTTGCGAAAATGGCTTGATTTCTATGCTTGAATTTGGTTATGTTTGATCATGGTTTAATTTCATTTTGGAAAAAATGCTACATGCTATGAATAAATGGTATTGTGTGATGCTCGGTATAAAATGTGATTTGGTATGAAATAATTGTACATGGCTTATGATCACTAGTATAAAAATAAAAGCTTGGCATATATATGTATGTTTGATGAATGTGTTTGAATTATGGATTGTCTTTGTAATTATGTATTTGGTTAGGTGATAAAATATAAGTGATGGTTATGAATTTGTTGAGATTAAAGTAATTATAATTATTAAACACGATGAATGGTTTGATATTTTATTCGGTTTAGTATGATAAAGAATGTTTATATTGTAAATGTTATGTAAGGAAGTTGTTAAGGATGTTTGGTTATATATATATATTGAAAATTTGATTAAATAACTGAAAGTATATAACAAATTAGTTGAGTTGTATATGTGAAACATTGGATGGATCTATGTTATATGGAATTTGCTCATTTTGACTAGGTTAAAGTGCTCGTAAAATGGTTTATGTTAGTCAAGTGAATAATATAAATATATATTGGTTTATGATGTATATGAAATTCGATCATTTGGTATGTTTATTTGTAATTGTATAATATTATTATATAGCTGCAAAGCATAGTTTAATTTAAGCTAAAATGTGCATGTTGAAAAGTATATATATTTATTATATACACACATATATAAATGCATTGATGTTATTCTAGGAGACCAAATGCAATATTTTTAAAATCAATAGATTCAGCTTGTGACGATTAATATTAAATGTGACTTGAATTAATAAAGTTAACTGAATAATGAACACAAATATGTGCACATAATTTATGAATGAATTGCATAGATTTGGATGGGGTTATATGCGCGTAACGCTTTGATATGTAATGTTGCATAATTCATTCATATTGTTGAGTTGTTAATGCCGTGAATGTTATTGAATTATAAGTTATATTATATGGTTTATTTGATTTAATATGTGCATGAACGAAGTAAGAATTAAAATGCTTAATTTTATTAATTATTCAAATATTATTAAAATGATGATCTTATGATTTGAGTGATGCATGATTAAAGTAATAGCGGCATGATTTTGGAATATAGCTAGTGATAATTAAATATGATATATGATTGACATGAGGGAGGTTATGATGTGATTCGTAAAGAATTTTAAAATTAATTGTATATGTTAACATTTGATTGATTTAAAAGTGTGAGCAAGTATATGCACATGACAAAAGAAATTGTATCTCGTCCGGTAATACCTCGTAACCCTATTCCGGAAATGGATATGGGTTAGGGGTGTTACATAGGGACTAATTTTTATGTGTTACGGTTGATGAATATGTGTGTATTTTGATGTCTGATGATAGATAAACAACATTTGTTAAGTGATTTTTCATAAAATTGTCGATTAAGGATTTATTTGTGAAATATGATAATTTTGTGGTAGAAATGTGAAATAAATGAAAAATATGGGCTATTATGTTAATAAATAAAATCTGGCTAGCACGGGTAGGGACTTAATTGCCTGAATTGGTATTTTTATGAGCTAGGGACAAAATTGTAAAGATGTTAAACTATTAGGGGAAAAAGTGTAATTTTACCATAATATGAGTTTTGGGCTAAATTGAATAGAATGATAATTGAATAAGTTAAATTTGATATTATGTAGATCAAGAAAAACAAAGTTTGGATCTAGATCGGGGGAAAAACAAAGTTTGGACTAGTCAGTCTATTTTGTCATTTTTGTGAATCGAGGTAAGTTCGTATGTTAATAAGAATTAATATAATTGTGTTTTAAATCCTTTCATATTAAATTATTTGTGAATATGACCTTACGAATATGTTTGACGAAGTTTCGGCAATTTGAAATCCCAGTTGCACCTTAGGAATAGATTAGGATATGAATGACATGTCATTAGGGGTTATGTGTTTTGGGTGTTGGTTCGTACATTCTACTGGTGACTGAGTTTTCCGACATATGTTGCGAATTCTCGTCAGCTTGTGTGAGCAGACCCGTTGATTGCTCAAGAGTGAGCATTATATGAGATATGAGATGGAGATAGCTTTGGCTATATATTGGAACTTAGGGTGCAATATTCCTGAGTATTCAATATTATTCCAAATGGCTCAATGGGTATATCGATAAATTGGAAGAGTATGAAATTTATACGAGCTAGTACAGGTATGTACGTGAACTATACAATTGTTGAATTGAAGAAATTGATCGTATTCATAGTGAACCTTTGGATTGAATAAGTGTTAAGTTTTGGATTTAAATTTAATTACATTATGAGATGTTTATGTATTTGTATTGTAGTTGAATGATAAGTTTCACTTATTAAGCATATGAGCTTACTAAGCTTTATAGCTTACTCTATTTACTTTTTCATTTTTATAGTGATTTTCGATGCTTGCTCGGATTTGGGAGTTGACAGAGATCTCATCACACTATCCAACTATCATTTTGGTACTTTTGAGCTTATGTATTTGGTTATATGGCATGTATAGGAGTTGTTGTTAATATGGTCTATATGATAGTAATGGATTTAGCCAATTGATTTGGCTTGTAAATGATGAATGTTTGGCTATGTGTATAGCCATGTGATTTGGCTTATTTTGGTATACTTAGTGATGTATATGTATATATGTGCAAATGGCCTTTGATATGTTGTGTATAGTTGATTGGTGAATGCCATGTTGTAAATTTATTTCTTGTATAGCTAGTGGTTGAAATTTGATATTGGTATGCTTGTGGTTCTAGGTAAAATGATGCATAATTGAAAGTGTCCATATAGGTGATTTGTGAATATGAAATTGGTATGAAACTGAATGGAAAATTGTGGTAATTGTGTGTCTTATGGTTGATGACATTGATATAACATGAATCGAACTTCGTTTAGATGAGTTTAAATGCCATTTGAAGATATGGTCATACGCATTTTGGTTTGTGTAAGTGAATGCAAGATAGGGTGAGAAAGATGGCTTGGAAATTAGCCTATTTTTGTCCACATAGGCAGAGGCACGGGCGTCTGTCTCAGCCGTGTGTGACACATGGTCTAGTGACAGTGCCGTGTGTTCCATAGTGTTTAACTAGAAACCAAGTCAGTATGTTCCACACGGCCCAGCACACAGGCATGTGACTTGGGTGTGTGGCATAAGTCGGTATACGCTACAGTTTTGGCACGGCGTGGCACAGGGGTGTGTGTGGCCATTTCTAAGGGTACACAGACTAGTCACATGGGCTTGTGGTTGGCCGTGTGACATACGTCAAGGAGTTACACGGGGTTGGACACGGGCTGGGAAACGACCATGTGATCCCATTTCAAATGTCCAAACAGCATGTGACACGGGTGTGTCTTTGGCCGTGTGAGACACACAGTCGAGCCACACGGACGTGTGTCCCTTGTGTTTTGGAAATTTTTTTAAGTTATTAGTTAAGTCTCGAACCACTTTTAATGCATGATTTAGCCTCGTAGGCTCATATTAAAGACTGTATGATTGATTGTGAATGACTTTACTTGGGATGGAAAATGTTTGTGAAATGTATGATTATTTATAAAATAAGTCTGATAATACTCCGTAACCTATTCTAGCAACGGATACGGGTTAGAGGTGTTACATTTATTGGTATTAGAGCTAAGTTTAGTCGATTATAGGACTAACGTAGTGCATGTAAGTCTAGCTGCACATGCCATATATATAACCAGTGATAGTGTGATATCTCCTGACAGTTTTAAATAATGTTTTTATATAGTAATGGATCCCAATCGAGCAATGGCTAATGATGTTGAAAGTAATGCACCAGCCTCCATTCACAGAATTGCACAGTCTGAGTCGAGACCGGTGTCTAAGAGTTAGGGAGGAGAGGCCGAAGAAGCCTTCTTCCAAATGATGAATGAATGGTTCACTGAATTTGTCTGAACGAATCCGGCTACTCAGCAACCTCTACCCTCACTTATTCCCTAACCGGTTCCCGTAGCTCCTCAAGGTTTGGAACCTTTAAGTTTAAGTAAGCCACCTGTTGATAGAATTCGAAAATACGGGACTAAAGAGTTCAGAGCTACAGTTGGTGACGATCTTGAGAGACCCGAGTTTTGGCTTGAGAATACGATATGGGTATTTGATGAATTATCTTGCACGTAAGTTGAATGTGTTAAATGTGCTGTATCACTTCTGAGAGATACTGCATATCAGTGGTGGAACACTTTGATATCCGTGGTGTCGAGAGAAAGAGTCACGTGGGAATTCTTTCAAACCTAGTTTAGAAAGAAATACATAACTCAGCGGTTTATTGATCAAAAGCGTAAAGAATATATAGAGTTGAAATAGGGTCCTATATCTGTGACCGAGTATGAAAGAGAATTTGTGAGATTAAGTAAATATGCTCGAGAATGTGTCTCCACTGAGGCAATTATGTGTAAGTGATTTGAAGACAGATTGAACAAAGACATTAAACTGTTAATCAGGATTCTGGAATTGAAAGAATTTGTTGTGTTAGTTGACAGAGCTTGCAAAGCCGAGGAACTTGGCAAAGAAAAGATAGAAGCTAATTCTGAGGCCAAAGATTCAAGAAAGAGGCCAATGAGTAAACCCTATCACTCTTCTTCAGTGGGGTACTCTAATAGAGAACGTGGGAAGCAATATACGACGTCCTAAAGCTTAGGCTACCTCAGTATTGAGCGTTGGTAGTGTTAGAACCAACAAACCTGAGTGTCAATAGTGTGGAAGACTACATTTTGGAGACTACAACAACAAAGCTTGTTTTAGATGTGGCTCGCAAGATCACTTTATTCGGGATTGTCTTGAGTTACTTGAGAAAGACAAAAATCTGAATCCAAGACCGAGTAACATAGTTGCTAGAGGGAGACCACTTAGAAATAAAAGAAATATGACTAGTAGCAAAGGTGGGACAAAAGATTCTGTAGTGAGATCTGAGGCTCGAGCAGCAGCTAGAGTTGATGCTATTCGCGCTCGCAAAGATGCGTCGTCACCAGATGTTATCATCGGTACATTTTCTCTCTATGAATCTAATGTGATTGCTTTGATTAATCCTGGATTTTGTATGTTTGTGAGAATCTAGTGTCTAGTAAGAATTTATCTGTTGAGTAAACTAAATTTGTGATTCAAGTATTGAACCCCTTAGGCAAGTATGTTCTAGTTGATAAAGTTCGCAAGAATTGTCTTTTGACGGCTCGGGGTTACTGTTTTCTGACAAATTTGATGCTTTTACCGTTTCATGAATTCAATGTGATTTTGGGTATGGACCGGTTGACTCTGCATGATGCTGTTGTGAATTGTAGACAAAAAGACTATTGAATTGAAATGTTAGAAGAGTGAAATTCTTCAAACTGAATCTGATGATTTGAATGGGTTGCCTATAGTGATATCGTCGATGTTAGCACAGAAATATGTGAGGAAAGGTTGCGATGCTTACCTTGCGTACGCACTGGATACAAAAGTGTCTGAATCGAAGATTGAATCAATGCCAGTGTTTTGTGAATATTCGGATGTGCTTCCAGAAGAGTTACCTTGGTTGCCACAGGTCGAGTTTGCTATTGAATTGGTACTGAGAACATCACCTATATCGATAACTCCGAATAGAATGGCTCTAACAGAATTGAAAGAGTTGAAAGCTCAATTGCAAGAGTTTACAGATAGAGGTTTTGCCTGACCTAGGTTTTCGCCTTAGGGTGCACCAGTGCTATTTGTAAAAAAGAAAAATGGATCGATGAGACTGTGTATCAACTATCGTCTACTTAACAAGGTTACAATTAAGAATAAGTATCCTTTTTTCAAGAATTGATGATTTGTTCGATCAATTGAATGGAGCAACCATATTTTTGAAGATTGATCTGAGATCTGGCTATTATTAGTTGCAAGCTAAAGATTCAGATGTACCAAAGAATGCATTCAGAACAAGGTACGAGCATTATGAATTTCTTGTTATGCCATTCAAATTAACAAACGCTCCTGCAATTTTTATTGATTTGATGAATCAAATCTTTAGAGTGTTTTTGGACAGATTCATAGTTGGGTTCATTGATGATATTCTAATCTATTCCCGAGATGAACCTGAGCATGCTGAACATTTAGGATTGTGTTACAGAAATTGAGAGATAAGCAACTATTTGCTAAATTCAGTAAATACGAGTTTTGGCTCTAAGAAGTTGGATTTTTGGGAAAATTGTTTTAGCAGAAGGCATCAGAGTAAGATTTCAACAGTTGTTGACTGGAAACCACCAAGAAACAGCCCAAAGTCAAAAGTTTCCAGAGATTAGCTGGATACTATCTGCATTTTGTAAAAGGTTTCTCAGTGATTGCTATACTGATAACTCGATTCCTATAGAAAGATGTAAAGTTTGAGTGGTCCGAGAAATGCCAACAGAGTTTTGAAAAGTTGAAAGCACTGTAGACTGAAGCACCAGTTCTAGTTCAACCTGAGTCAGGCAAAGAGTTTGTGATTTTTAGTGATGCGTCATTGTACGGTTTGGGATGTGTTTTGATGCAAGAGGGAAAAGTGATAGGTTATGCTTCTAAACAGTTAAAATCGCATGAAAAGAATTATTCAACACATGATTTAGAATTGATTGCTATTGTATTCACATTGAAAATTTGGAGACATCATTTATTCTGTGAGAAGTGTCATATCTTTACTAAACACAAGAGTTTAAAGTATCTAATGTCTTAGAAAGATTTAAATTTGTGACAACGAAGATGGCTCGAAATGTTGAAAGACTATGAGTTAGCGATTGATTATCATCCGGGAAAAGCAAATGTAGCCGAGGATGCTCAGAGTAAAAAATCTTTATTTGCTTTGCGAGCGATGAACACACAATTAACTTAGTCTAATGATGGTTCAATTTTGGTTGAGTTAAAAGCTAAACAGTTATTTCTTCAACAAATTTGTGAAGCTCAAAAATATGATAATGAATTATCGAGGTAATAGGGCCAGTGAGATATCAACTATGTAACACCCCTATAACCCGTATCCATTGCCAGAATGGGTTATGAAGTGTTACCAACCCAAAATACCACATTTGTACAATCACATTAATATAAGGACATTAAAATGTATATGCATTCAAAAAAAACTTTATACAAACATTCAAAAGATGCCATATTCGCATGGCTTATATACAACAACATTCCAAAATATCATTCATTTAAGTCTATTCTATACATGCCATACTAGCTCCCAAAACATAGTAGTACCAAAATGACAGATAGTGTGATGAGTTGCTGACGATCCCCTCCCCGAGCAGGTGACTAAAATCAACAATCTATAAAGCAGAGAAACATAACAAACAGAGTAAGCTTTCATAAGCTTAGTAAGTTTTAAGCAATGCAACAAATAAACTCAATTATATATCAATTATTCAATTTCTCAAGAGGTAATTTTCTAGATATATTACCATTTGGCCGAATATACACAAGCACATAATGCACAATTAGCATTCTAATTTCACTTAATCAGAATTCATATAGCATAAATAAATCGAATATTTTCGCATACTTTCACACCTTGACCGAATATATCATGATCATAAATATAAATATAACATTTATTCACATATGTATCACATTATACACTCATGATTCAATTCAAATCATACTCACATATATGTACATAATACGTACCTGGCCAACTTATCGTATTGAACATATTCATTTGTCGTTCTAACACGAGGTATCTTAATTTTAGACTTTTATCAAATCACCGGTTTTCAGCCTGCTAGGTTTTAAACCCGAATTCATTCACCGACATTTCACCTGCTAGGATCGAAGCCCGATATCAATTCACTGGCATTATAGCCTGCTAGGCTCGAAGGCCCGAATAGTATATCACCAGCATTATAGCTTGCTAGGCTCAAAAGCCCGAATAGTATATCACCGGCATTATAGCCTGCTAGACTCAAAGGCCCAAATAGTACTGTACGATATTCAATTCAACAAGTTTCATATAACACAATCACACCAATTTAGGTACAACATCATTCGATTATATCATCCTACATTTTATTCAATTTCATTTCATTTCGTCACTCACATTTATCATTTGATAGTTTACACATAACATCTCACTCATATTCATCTAACATTATCATTTGATCGTAAAAGCATATCACATTTTACTTCTATTTCAATTGCGATTCGGCCATATACATATATGACAAGTAATACTTAATTCTCATAATCTGTCATGTCATTATCAAATATTATTTATATTTAACTACTTAAAAATTACCTCGAATATTTTCTAACAAGCTCGGATCGACTATTCAACTATTTTCTCTTTTCCCCTGTCCAACCTTGGTTCTCTAAGCTCTTGAGCTAATTCAAACAAAATTTAATTTATTAAGGTCCCATCAAGCTAGCTTATAGTCGAATATTCATTGTATACTTAGCTCACATACACAAACACAAAACTCATAGGGTTTATCATATTATATATATATCTTTACCATATAGCCGAATATATATATTATATATAGCTCATCAATTAGGTATTTATTTACGTTTCCATTTTAACACATATTGATCAACTGGACCATGCATTAGCCATTAACATATTCAGTCATTAAACCAATAACCTGTTAACATTCAAGCATTTTATACCAAAATTTCTCCAAAGGCCGAATTCATCTACAACCTTTAGTACATATACAAAGTTTATATTAATTTATATACACAACATTAACCTAGTATCAATTAACTAAGTACTTTAAAATTTTCTTTAACTAAGTAACTTATTCAAAAATAATAAGGGAAAATTTAACCGGAAATATTAAGAGCAAATTTAACCGGAATTATTAAGAACAAATTTAACTGGAATTATTAAGAATGAATTTAACCAGAATTATTAAGAGCAAATTTAACCGGAATTATTAAGAACAAATTTAATCGGAATTATTAAGAACAATTTAACAAGCTTAACTAAGGAAACATTCGGCAATGACAATGGCAATTTAACAATCCTTAAATCCAACTTATAATTGTGCATATCACATTCAAAGCATCCACTCCATTCTATCATTTTAAAACACAAACATTACTCAAATATTATCTAAGTTCACATTCGGAAATTTCACAAATACACAAGCCGGTTTTCCTATCATCTAAACTACCTATATGAATATTAAACTATCTCAAATATCACCCATTCACAATTATTCATTAAAACATAAAAACAACAACCATTCCCTTCAAAATCTTCCATAGCTGAATACTCAAATCACCACCCAATTCAAAATTTTGACATGGGCTAAGTAAGGGACTTAGTAACTAGCTTAAAATATGCTACAATTTCAAAAACTAACATGAATTTCTTACCTTAATTCCAACTCAAAAGGAACCGAATGTATTTTGAGTTTCTTTTCCTCTCCTAATTTCGGCTATGAAGAACAAAAATGAACAAGCTTTTTCCTTTACCACATTTTTGTTATTTTATTTATCTTTATTTTATGATAATAAAGCCATCAAATTTAATAATGCTAATTTAAAAAGCATATTTTATTTATCACCATCACTATGGCAGGCCACTACTCATTTAAGTGGGAAATTTGATATGCAAATCCACCTATTTAACACCATAAATTATTTGGCCACTACAAAATTAACCCATCACATTTTCAAAAAATTTTCACACAAGTCCTATTTAATATTTCACTCACAAATGACAAAATCAAAGCATGAAATTTTCACACATGCACTTTCACATATAATAAGCACAGAATATAACATCTAATTATTTTTATGACTCGGTTTTGTGGTCCCAAAACCACTTTCCGACTAGGGTTAAATTAGGGCTGTCACAACTCTCCCCCCTTAGGAATTTTCATCCTCGAAAATCTTACTAGCGAAAAGGTTAGGATAACGTTCTTTCATTGAGTCCTCTGGCTCCCAAGTCGCTTCTTCAACCCCGTGTTTGAGCCACAGTACTTTCACTAATGAGATTTTCTTATTTCATAGTTCTTTTACTTCACGAGCCAAAATACGAACTGGTTCTTCTTCATAACTCAAATCAGACTGAATTTCAATTTCTGATGGATTAATCACATGAGAAGGATCAAATCTATACCGACGGAGCATCGAAACATGAAAAACATCATGACTCTTTTCAAGTTTAGGTGGCAAAAGTAGTCTATAAGCAACCGGCCCAATCCGTTCTGAAATCTCGTATGGTCCGATAAATCTCGGGCTCAATTTGCCTTTACGGCCAAATCTGAGTACTTTTTTCCACGGTGAAACTTTAAGAAACACATTGTCTCTGACTTGATATTCTATATCTTTCCGTTTCAAGTCTGCATACGATTTCTGACGATCTGATGCTGCTTTCAGACTTTCACGGATCACTTTTACTTTCTGTTCGGCCTCTTTAATTAAATCAACTCCGTAAATTTTATTCTCACTGAGTTCGGTCCAAAACAAAGGTGTACGACATTTACGACCGTACAGAGCCTCGTAAGGTGCCATCTTGATGCTCGATTGAAAACTCTTATTATATGCGAATTCAACCAAAGGCAAATATCGTTCCCATAAGGCACTAAACTCAAGGATGCAACATCTCAGCATATCCTTGAGTATCTGAATAATTATCTCGGATTGACCATCGGTCTGGGGATGAAAAGCGGTGCTAAAATGCAACTTTGTACCCAATGCTTCTTGCAATTTCTTCCAAAACCGCGATGTGAATCTAGGATCTCTATCCGACACAATAGAAGTAGGTACCCCGTGTAACCTTACAATCTGAGAAACAACAATTTGACTAACTTATCAAGTGAATAATCCATACGTACGGGAATAAAGTGAGTCGACTTTGTCAATCTATCAACCACTACCCAGATCGCATCTTTTTTGCTCAGAGACAATGGCAACCCAAATACAAAATCCATCGTGATTCGATCCCACTTCCACTTGGGTATCATGATTGGCTGAAGTAATCCCGAAGGCACTTGATGTTTCACTTTCACTTGTTGACATATCAAACACTTCGAAACAAAGTCAGAAATGTCTCTTTTCATACCATGCCACCAATACTGATGTTTCAGAATGTTGTACATTTTCGTACTACCCAGGTGAACTGACATTTAGCTGTTATGAGCCTCGTTCAAAATCATCGGAATAAGCTCTGAATTTCTCAGAACACATAATTGATTTCTGAACCTCAAACAATCATTGCTATCAATCAAAAACTCTGAATCCTCTTTCGAAACACATAATGTTCGCTTTGCAACTAATTCATCATCAACTTTTTGAGCTTCACGAATTTGTTGCATCAATAACAGTTTTGCTTTTAACTCCGCTACTAACACATCATCAGCGGACACAGACAGGTGTACATTCATTGCTCGCAAAACATACAGTGATTTACAGCTTAAAGCATCAGCAACCACGTTAACCTTTCCCGAATGGTAATCAATGATAAGCTCATAATCTTTCAATAATTCTAGCCAACGTCTTTGTCTCAAATTCTAATCTCTCTGAGTCATCAAGTACTTGAGACTTTTGTGATCGGATTACACATGGCATTTTTCCCCGAACAAGTAGTGGCGCCAAATTTTTAAAGCGAAAATAATAGCAGCTAACTCGAGATCATGAATCGGATAGTTTTTCTCATGTGGCTTCAATTGTCTCGAAGCGTACACTACAACTCTACCCTCTTGCATCAACACACAGCCCAAACCATTCAGAGACGGATCACTGTAGATCACAAATTCTTTACTGGATTCTGGCTGAACTAACACTGAAGCTTCAGTCAAAAGAGTTTTCAATTGATCAAACCTTTTCTGGCACTTTTCCGACCACTCAAACTTGATATCTTTCTAAAAAAGCTTTGTCATCGGTGTTGCTGTCATCGAGAAACCTTTCACAAACTGTTTATAGTACCCAGCAAGTCCCAAAAAGCTTCACACTTTTGAAACATTTCTCGGAGGCTTCCAATCGAGTATAGCTGAAATTTTACTCGGATCAACTCGAATGCCCGATGCGGATACAATATACCCCAAAAAGCTAACTTCCCTCAACCAGAACTCACATTTACTAAACTTTGCATATAATTGCTTGTCTCGTAAAATCTGCAATACTAACTTCAAGTGCTCGGCATGTTCAGTTTCATCGCGTGAATAGATCAAAATGTCATCTATAAACATGACTACAAACCGATCCAAATACTGTCTGAAAATCCAATTCATTAAATCCATGAAAACAGCAGGGGCATTAGTAAGCCCAAACGGCATCACTAGGAACTTATAATGTTCGTACCTCGTTCTAAAAGTAGTTTTAGGCACGTTAGAGTCTCTAACTTGCAACTGATAATAACCCGATCTCAAGTCTATCTTCCAAAATACTGAGGCTCCTTTCAATTGATCAAACAAATCGTCGATTTGCGGCAACGGATATTTATTCTTTATTGTTACCTTATTAAGCTGACGATAATCAATACACATTCTCATAGTTTCGTCTTTCTTTTTCACAAACAACACTGGTGCACCCCAGGGAGAAAAACTCAGTTGAGCAAAACCTCTATCTGTCAACTCTTGCAACTGAGATTTCAATTCTTTTAATTCGGTTGGTGCCATACAATACGGAGCTATCGAAATAGGTGTAGTCCCTGGTACTAGTTCAATACCAAACTCTACCTCCCGAACAGGTGGTAATCCAGGTAATTCCTCGGGGAAAACATCTGGATATTCACAAACCACGGGCACAGTCTCAATTTTCTTTTCTGATTCTTTACTATCCAGTACGTACACAAGATATGCTTCACACACCTTTTTCACATATTCCTGAGCCAACATCGAGGATATCACTGCTGGAAATGCATTCAAATCCGTAAACTCAAGTCGAATTATCTCATTATTTGAACATCTCAAATCAATTGTCTTTCGCTTGCAATTCACTACTGCATCATGCATAGTTAACCAATCCATACCGAGAATGACATCAAACTCGTCAAACGGTAATAACATTAAATCAGCCGGAAAGCAAGAATCTCGGATCATTAGGGGACATTTCTTACATATTTTGTCAACTAATACATAACGGCCCAAAGGATTCGACACCCGAATCACAAACTCAGTAAACTAACAGGTAGAGTCTTACTGGATGCCAAAGTTTCACACACATATGAATGAGTAGAACCAGGATCAATCAAAGCAATAACATCAGTATCAAAAAGAGTGAAAGTACTGGTAATAACATCTGGCAAAGAAGCATCCTCATGTGTGCGTATAGCATAGGCTCTAGAAGGAACACGAGCCTCAGAACGTATAGCAGTATCTTTGTTCCCTCTCTGATTTCCACTAACATTACCCATATGTCTAGGTGGTCTACCTCGTGTTGCAGTGTTACTAGGTCTCCCACTCGGATCAGTATTCTATTTAGCTAATTTCGGACAGTCTCTGATAAAGTGATCAGCCAATCCACACTTGAAACAAGAGCGGTCAAGAAATCTATAGCTTCCTAAATGCCATTTACCATAATGCTTGCACTCAGATCTGACCTGATGATCATTACCGACACTAGCAACAGAGGTGGCTCGCGCACTCACAGGGGGTCTATCTCGGTCACATCTGGAAAAACCTGAAGTATTCTTAGATCGGCCTGAGTCATCTCTAAATTTCTTCGATGACTGGTGAAAGAATTTTCCCGAAGATCTTTTACAAAACTCTCTAGCTCCATCATCAACTTTTCTTTTCTCTTTACAGAGCTCTTCGGCTTTACAAGTTCGCTCAACAAGCACTACAAACTCTTTGATTTCCAAAATACCCACCAACAGTTTGATGTCTTCATTCAACCCGTCATCGAAGCGTTTACACACGATAGCCTCATACGAAACACATTCCCGAGCATATCTGCTAAGTCTGACAAACTTTCGCTCGTAATCGGTAACTGTCATAGAACCCTGCTTGAGCTCGAGAAATTCCTTTCGTTTCTGATTGATGAATCTTTGACTAATATATTTCTTACAGAACTCGGTTTGAAAGAATTCCCAAGTAACTCGTTCTCTCGGCACAACTGAAACAAAGGTATTCCACCAATAGTAGGCGAAATCACGTAATAGAGATATAGCACATTTTAAGCACTCATCGAGTGTGCACGATAATTAATCAAACACACGAATGGTATTATCGAGCCAACACTTAGCCTGCCCAGCATCATCACTGTCAGTAGCCTTGAACTCAGTAGCCCCGTGCTTTCGGATTCTATCAACTGGGGGCTTGCTCAACCTCAATGGGTCAACTAAAGGAGGTACCACAGGTACAGGGGTTGTATTAGTCGAGGGTGGAGGATGTGAAACAGCCGGATTAGTCCGAACATACTGAGTAAACCAATCGCTCATCATAGCATAGAAGGCTTGTTTAGCCTCATCATTTTGATTACTAGCATTCGGTTGACAGTCCAATGGCACTGTCCCTAGCGCGGGAGTAGGCGCTACGCTCTCTGCATCATCAGCTACTACTCGATCGGGATCAAAATTCATTACTATACGAAAAACATGTTTTAATTGTCAGAAATCATCACACTATCATCTTAACACTTTATGGCATGCATAGCTAGACTCACACACGCTACGTTAGTCCTAGAATCGACTAAATCGTAGCTCTGATACCAATAAAATGTAACACCCCTATAACCCGTATCCGTCGTCGGAATGGGTTGTAAAGTATTACCAACCCAAAATACCACATTTGTACAATCACATTAATATAAGGACATTAAAATGTATATGCATTCAAAAAAAATTTATACAAACATTCAAAAGATGCCATATTCGCATGGCTTATATACAACAACATTCCAAAATATCATTCATTTAAGTCTATTCTATACATGCCATACTAGCTCCCAAAACATAGGAGTACCAAAATGACAGATAGTGTGATGAGTTGCTGACGATCCCCTCCCTGAGCAAGTGACTGAAATCAACAATCTATAAAACAGAGAAACATAACAAATGGAGTAAGCTTTCATAAGCTTAGTAAGTTTTAAGCAATGCAACAAATAAACTCAATTATACATCAATTGTTCAATTTCTCAAGAGGTCATTTTCTAGATATATTACCATTTGGCCGAATATACACAAGCACATAATGCACAGTTAGCATTCTAATTTCACTTAATCTGAATTCATATAGCATAAATAAATCGAATATCTTCGCATACTTTCACACCTTGATCGAATATATCATGATCATAAATATAGATATAACATTTATTCACATATGTATCACATTATGCACTTATGATTCAATTCAAATCATCAATTGTTCAATTTCTCAAGAGGTAATTTTCTAGATATATTACCATTTGGCCGAATATACACAAGCACATAATGCACAATTAGCATTCTAATTTCACTTAATCTGAATTCATATAGCATAAATAAATCGAATATCTTCGCATACTTTCACACCTTGATCGAATATATCATGATCATAAATATAGATATAACATTTATTCACATATGTATCACATTATGCACTTATGATTCAATTCAAATCATACTCACATATAAGTACATAATACGTACCTGGCCAACTTATCGTATTGGACGTATTCATTTGTCATTCTAACATGAGGTATCTTAATTTTAGACTTTTATCAAATCACCGGCTTTCGACCTGCTAGGTTTTAAACCCGGATTCATTCACCGACATTTCGCCTGCTAGGCTCGAAGCCCGATATCAACTCACTGGCATTATAGCCTGCTAGGCTCGAAGGCCCGAATAGTATATCATCGGCATTATAGCCTGCTAGGGTCAAAGGACCGAATAGTATATCACCGGCATTATAGCCTGCTAGGCTCAAAGGCCCGAATAGTACTGTACGATATTCAATTCAACAAGTTTCATATAACACAATCACGCCAATTTAGGTACAGCATCATTCGAATATATCATCCTACATTTTATTCACTTTTATTTCATTTCATCACTGACATTTATCATTTGATAGTTTACACATAACATCTCACTCATATTCATCTAACATTATCATTTGATCGGAAAAGCATATCACATTTTACTTCCATTACAATTGCCATTCGGCCATATACATATCTGACAAGTAATACTTAATTCTCATAATTTGTCATGTCATTATCAAATATTATTTATATTTAACTTCTTAAAACTTACCGAATATTTTTGAACAGTCTCGGATCGGCTATTCAACTATTTTCTCTTTTCCCCTGTCCAACCTTGGTTCTCTATGCTCTTGAGCTAATTCAAACAAAATTTAATTTATTAAGGTCCCATCAAGCTAGCTTATAGTCGAATATTCATTGTATACTTAGCTCACATACACAAACACAAAACTCATAAGGTTTATCATATTTTCATATATATATATATCTTTACCATATAGCCGAATATATATATTATATATAGCTCATCAATTAGGTATTTATTTACGTTTCCATTTTAACACATATTGATCAACTAGACGATGCATTAGCCATTGACACATTCGGTCATTAAAGCAATAACCTATTAACATTCAAGCATTTTATACCAAAATTTCTCCCAAGCCCGAATTCATCTACAGCCTTTAGTACATATACAAAATTTATATTAATTTATATACACAACATTAACCTAGTATCAATTAACTAAGTACTTTAAAATTTTCTTTAACTAAGTAACTTATTTGGAAATAATAAGGGCAAATTTAACTGGAAATATTAAGAGCAAATTTAACCGGAATTATTAAGAACAAATTTAACCGGAATTATTAAGAACAATTTAACAAGCTTAACTAAGCAAACATTCGGCAATGACAATGGCAATTTAACAAACCTTAAATCCAACTTATAATTGTGCATATCACATTCAAAGCATCCACTCCATTATATCATTTTAAAACACAAACATTATTCAAATATTATCTAAGTTCACATTCGGCAATTTCACAAATACACAAGCCGATTTTCCTATCATCTAAACTACCTATATGAATAGTAAACTATCTCAAATATCACCCATTCACAATTATTCATTAAAACATAAAAACGACAACCATTCCCTTCAAAATCTTCCATAGCCGAATACTCAAATCACCACTCAACTCAAAATTTTGACATGGGCTAAGTAAAGGACTTAGTAACTAGCTTAAAATATGCTACAATTTCAAAAACTAACATGAATTTCTTACCTTAATTCCAACTCAAAAGTAACCGAATGTAGTTTGAGTTTCTTTTCCTCTCCTAATTTTGGCTATGAAGAACAAAGATGAACAAGCTTTTTCCTTTACCTCATTTTTGTTTTTTTATTTATCTTTATTTTATGATAATAAAGCCATCAAATTTAATAATGCTAATTTAAAAAGCATATTTTATTTATCACCATCATTATGGCCGGCCACTACTCATTTAAGTGGGAAATTTGACATGCAAATCCACCTATTTAACACCATAAATTATTTGGCCACTACAAAATTAACCTATCACATTTTCAAAAATTTTCACACAAGTCCTATTTAATAATTTCACTCACAAATGACAAAATCAAAGCATGAAATTTTCACACATGCACTTTCATATATAACAACCACAGAATATAACATCTAATTATTTTTATGACTCGATTTGTGGTCCTGAAACCACTTTTCGGCTAGGGTCAAATTAGGGCTATCACAAACTAGCTTTACTATCAGGGTTAGCAAAGATTCACAATGTATTTCATGTGTCGATGTTACACTGATATAGATCAGATCTGTAACACCCCTTACCTGTATCCGAAGCCGAGACAGGGTTTGAGGCATTATCAGAGTTAAACATTCACAAACATATAAAACCGGGCCACAAAATTTTCGTCCAAATTAAAACTTTTCAAACACATGTATATCGTCCCTTGTACGGGCCTTTGAGGCCTAAAACATACATTGGGGTGGTTCAGGACTAAACTGAGAACTTTCGATAAACCTTGGACAACTTAGCAAATTTCTTGCTTTGGAGAGTCACACGCTCGTGTGAGTTGGGACACACCCGTGTCCTCAGCCCATGTAACTCTCTGTTTGTAACTTCAGCAAAATAATTTGAACTGCACGGTCAGGCCACACGCCCGTTTGCTAGGTCGTGTCCTCCACATGGCTGAGACACATGGACGTGTCTCTGCCCGTGTGGCTAACACTTAGGCTATTTTCCAAGCCTTCATGTTTCTCATAAACCCTTACAACCTTATACACATCAAACTCACAACTCATGGCATCATTTTGGTGATTAAACACCCTTTATAAGACACATTCAACATTAGCTCGTCATTATACATATGTTCCACCTACTCATGATAAACTAGTCTAGCCACATTCTTACACATTCATTTGACCTTGTCATCTCATTAATCTCTTAAACCATTAAACTATGGTTATTAACTTATACATCAAACATCCATGCTCAAGGCACTATCATATTATTACCATATTACACGTTTAATTCATGGTCATGACCACCTCAATTGGTCATAAAACATGCATTCACCACACATGACATATTACCAACCATGCATGGCAAACAAACATATTCATATCATCACATCATATGCATTAAAACGTAACATGATTAGCTAGACTTACAAACCATAATCAATATGAGCCGCCTCTCATGGCCATATACAATAGCTCGATATAGGCCAATACATTTAGCCAAATCATAATAACACATGTCATAGAACTAGGTCCCTATACATGCCACTCAATTGATATTACTAACATATGTATCAATACTCCAAAGGTATTGGCTTGATAGTGTGATGTTGCCCCCAACGATCTCCAACACAGAGCCGACTTGACAACACTAAAGGAAATGGAAAGGAGGGAGTAAGCTTTACGCTTAGTAAGCTCACATGAAAAATGATAAGCAATGTATTAACATGCTATTTTTCAATTCCTTTATATTTATTCAAAGTCCAGTTAAGCTATTTTCTCGAGTCACAGTCACTAAATTATTTATATCCAGAGATACGGGACTCCAATTTGAGAAACGCTAATAATTTTCATAATTTTTGGTCTAGCCAATAAGTACAGTTTATTCTTTAAAGTTATCCCTATTTTGTTGTCTGATAATTCCGACCTCTCTTCACTACGAATTAATTATCTCATGTACGGGACTCAGATGATGCTCTCATCTATTTCCCTTGAAAATAGACTCATTAAGTATTATAATCATATAATTTATAACCCATGATTATTTTTTTTACAATTTCTAGTGATTTTCCCAATTCAGAATAGGGGATTCCAAACTCATTCTGACTCTATCACACAAGAATTCAAATATCTCATAATATGAAACTCTTTTGCTTACACCATTTCCTTTATCTGAAAATAGACTCAATAAGATTTTATTTCATATCTTATTCAACTTCTAATTTGATTTCCTCCATTTTTGGTGATTTTTCAAAGTCAGATAACTGTTGCTGTCCAAAACTATTTTATTACTAAATTTCACTCTTTCATGTTTTCTTTGTAGTAACTTTCATTGTAACACTTACTCCATATCAATCTTACGAAAGTTCGATCACATATCGAGCACATTGCTCATAAGTTTATACACATGAACCTTCACTTATTCATCACATATTCATGTTCATATGTATTTTCACTTAGTAAATTTCCCATTGAACTCATCGGAATAATAACAGATACCTAGTGGCCTGTAAATATTACCACCCTTGTAATCGAAGCTCTCTGGTACGCATAGTAGCCTGCACTTAGTACTACACATGCAACCTAACAGTCTGGTACATGTAGTAGCTTGCAGTTAGTAATACACATGTGATCGAAGCTATCGAGTACGCATAGTAGCCTGCACTTAGTACTACACGTGTGACCTAACAATCTAGTACACGTAGTAGCCTAAACTTAGTACTACACACGTGACCTACAACCATTTTAAACACAAAGTAGCCTGCACATACTACACATGTGTTCTCACAACGGATTATTCGTATCTTTTCTATTTCGAAGGTCTAGCCAGGAAATTCCTCACTTTTCAACCTTTTGCCAATTCATTCGTAATCAATTTCAATTCATAATTTACATCAAGTGATCACTCAATATGCAACCACATCTCATATAATAACAAAATATTATAACATAAATAAAAATGATATATTATTTACATACAAACTTACCTTCCTTTTCACTCTTTCACAAGTTATCCAACTTAATAAAACATCATGTTATATCAAATTCTCAATATATTCAGCTATCATATAGCAAGCCATCAATAATTGAACCATCCAACATTTTATGTGCTACTAGTCATATGTCATTGTTCTTACAATTTTTATATACCATTATTTCATTACTTTTCAATATATTAAATCATGCCATTCGTGCAATAATAATATATAATTT
The DNA here is from genome assembly GCF_007990345.1 of Gossypium hirsutum. Classification (NCBI taxonomy): domain Eukaryota; kingdom Viridiplantae; phylum Streptophyta; class Magnoliopsida; order Malvales; family Malvaceae; genus Gossypium; species Gossypium hirsutum. The sequence continues at coordinate 80,748,761 of NC_053425.1, read as the reverse complement.
TCAATTCAAACATAGCATTGCAATATTATTGAAACATGAACTTACCTCGAATGCGAGCACGGCTATATATTCTGATTTAGTCCATAATCTCATTCATTTCCAATCTAAGCTCGAATCTCATTTTATTTGATCTATAATATCACATTTAGCTTACTATTTAGTCACATTATTCATATGGGTCCAAAAATCATAGTTTTAAAAATTTACATTTTGACCCCTAAACTTTCACATATTTGCACTTTTTCTCCAAGGCTCGTAAGATCACTTTTATCTAATTTCCTTGTATTTTAAGCCTAGATGAATCATTTTTATAACTATAGCAGCCCTAATTTCCACTAAATCACACTTTTATGACAAAATTTGCAACTTTTGCAAAACAGTCCTTTTTGACAATTTCACCAAAAATCACTTAGTAAAAGTCATTTATTACACACCGAGCATTCATTTTATACCATTAGACATCAAAAAACATGTATTTCATCCATGTGTAAATTTTTAAACACAAACCCTAGCTCAAAATATGGGTAGAAATGAGTAGATCTTGTTACGAGGATTTCGAAAACGTAAAAATCATTAAAAACGGTGCTAGAACAGACTTACAATCGAGCTTGGAAGCTTGAAAAACCCTAGCTATCTCCATTCAAGTTTCGGCCATGGGGTAGAAGACAGACAAAAATTGGCTTTTAATTTTGTTTTTAATTCATTTTAATTACTAGATTACCAAAATGCCCCTAATTTAAAAGTATTCTATTTCACCCATTTCATGTCCATTTTGTCCAAAAAATTATCCAATGGTCTAATTACCATTTAAGGGCCCACAATTTAAAATTTCATAACAATTAGACACCTTTAACATGTAGAACTCAACTTTTTCACTTTTTACATTTTAGTCCTTTTGACCAAATTGAGTGCCTAAACGCCAAAATTTTTGAACAAAATTTTCACAAAATCATCCCGTGAAATTGTAGACCATAAAAATATAACAAAAATAAATTTTACTGTGTCAGATTTGTGGTCCCGAAACCACTGTTCTGACTAGGCCCTAATTCGGGATGTTACAAGATCTGTCACACGTAATTTCTCCAACAGAGATTGAAATTTAGCCTGATATGACGTATAGAGAAGAACCAATTAGAATTTTAGCTCGAGAAGTTAAAGAGTTGAGAAATAAAAGTATAGCTTTAGTGAAGGTTCTATGGCAATGGCATGGTGTCGAAGAAGCTATGTGGGAACCCGAGGAAGCTATGAGAAAACAATACCGTAACTTATTTTCTGGTAAGATTTTCAAAGCGAAAATTCCAAAGGGGGAGAGTTGTAACAATCCATTTTTGGTCAAATCAGAACATTAGTTTCAGGACCACAAATCTGAGGTCGAAATAATTATTTTATTATTATTTTTAAGTCTACAACATGATAGTATGATTGTTTAAAATTTTGTTAAGTAATTTTATCATTTGAATGTTAAAGTCGATAAAAAGGACTAAATTGCGTAAAATGCAAGGGGTCTAATAGATATGGAAATTTAAAGTGGATGTCCTTAAATGGTAACTAGCCCATTAATTAGATAGTGGATGATATTGTCTTGGCATTATTGAAATTTTGATTAAGGATAATTAAGTAATTAGTAAAGAAATGGTTAATTAAATAAAAGAAAAACAAGCCTTCATTTTTAAAACACTGTCTTCAACTGAAAATCAAAGAGAAAAAGAAGCCGTGATAGCTTAACATTCAGCCAACCCTATTTTGTCCATTTTTAAGTGATTTTTTTCCTGTTTTTAATGATTTCTATGTTTTTGAGATCGTTGCAACTTAATCTAGCTAGCCCAGAGACTAATTTCTATGTTTTACCATTGATGAATATGTGTGTATTTTGATGTTTGATGATAGAAAATGAATGGTTTTTGGTATATAAACAAAATTTGCTAAGTGATTTTTGATAAAATTGTCGATTAGGGATTTATTTGTGAAATATGAAAATTTTGTGGTAGAAATGTGAAATAAATGAAAAATATGGGCTACTATGTTAATAAGGGAAATTCTGTAACAGCCCGATTTTGGGCCTAGTCGAAATAGTGGTTTCGGAACCACTATTTTGAGGCCGGAGAAAATTATTTTGATATTATTTTATGTGATATAACATGTTTATAAAGGTGCATGAAAATTTTGGTATATTAATTTTAGCGATTTCTAGTCCAATTTCGAAAAAGGACTAAATCGTGTAAAAGGTTAAAGCTGTATTTTAGTACCCAAATGTCTCTAATAGCTAGAGTATTAAAATTGGGGGCCTTTAAAGTGAAATTAGACCCTAAATATGGCTTTTCCAGCCATGGGACAAGAAATTTCAAATGGTCAATGTATTTGGTAAGGTGATGTCATATTAAGAAATAAAATGGTACCCTAAGGACTTAGCTTCAACTTTTTCATTTTCTTCCTTCTTCTTTGACCGAAAATGCCAGCAAAGAAAAGGATTTTGAAGCTTTGAAATTTCAGTAAAGAAACTTCCTAGAAAGTAAGTGATTTTAATACTTTTTCTTGAAGATTTTTACATTTTTGGAACCTCTAAAGCATGAGCTTTCATAAGAGGGGGCTATTTTGAAAAATGATTAAGAGTCTAGGGTTTTGCCATGAAATAATATGTGTGGTTTGCTGAGTTTTTATGGAAGAAAATGAGTCTTGGTAGTGTTATAAACACTTTTTGTGAAGGAAGATTGCATGAAAACTCCCTAAAAAGGGGATATTTTGCAAAGTAGTATAATAAGTGTAAGTGTGTGAAATAGTTGATATTGTGAGTTTCTATAGTTATGAAAATGTTTCATCTAGTCTTAAAGAGTAAAGAAATTGAATAAAAATTATTTTACGGGCCTAGGGGCAATTTGGTAATTTTGGAAAAATAGAGGGGCAAAATTGTAAATTTTTTTCAAAGTGTGTCAATTGACTAATTTGACCATGACATTGTTTTAATTAGCTAAATGTGATGTTTTAGATGTTGAAAAAGGCGATTTGGGCCTAGAACGAGGAAAATCAATTTATGGACGATTACATCTTTTTCACCTTTGTGGTATCGAGGTAAGTTTGTATGTAAATAATACCATGCTATACATGTATTTAAATGTTATCATTACATGAATTTTACAAATATTAATGTGTATGTGTTTAATATAAATATGATGAGACAAAGCCGTGATAAGCGAGGAAAAAATCTCGTTTGAACCTTAGGAATAAAATAGGATACGAGTGACATGTCACTAGGAATTATGAGTCTAGATGACTAGCTCGAGAGTGAGCATTTAAATGTCATGAGATATGAGGTAACTTTAGCTACATTTGAGACACTTATGTGCAAAGGTTTTTCTGAGTATCCAATTAGTATTTCAAGTGTTCAACGGGTAATCCAAGGAAAGAGTTGATGGTGGTCCCAATGAGGTAAGGCATTGGTGAGTATGCACTTGAGTTATGTTACGAGTTGTGTAGGTATGTACACTAAGACTATGAGAATTCCTTGGCATGTGATGATCTATGATGCATAAATTTGAAGCACTTATGTGCAAAGGTTTTTCTGAGTATCCAATTAGTATTCCAAGTGTTCAATGGGTAATCCAAGGAAAGAGTTGATGATGGTCCCAATGAGGTAAGGCATTGGTGAGTATGCACTTGAGTTATGTTACGAGTTGTGTAGGTATGTACACTAAGCCTATGAGAATTCCTTGGCATGTGATGATCTATGATGCATAAATATGTGTTCTTACCATGATGGATGAAATGATGTTGTATTAAATTTGTGAACAATGATCATGAATGAGTAACTTAGCCTTGACAGATTTGAGTTACTGCAGTAGTGTAAATTTGAAAATACATTAAAAATAGTGTAAAATGAGTTAGAAGCTGAATAAAATATGTAAATAAAGCTTATTGAGAATAGTTTCTTATAAAAAAACTATGTAAGCAAAAGAATTTCCTATAATGAGATATTTGAAGTTGCATGGGGCAGAGTCAGAATGACTTCGAAATCCCCTATTCTGATTTGAGAAAATCATTATAAATTGTAAAAAAAAATGTTTATGAGTTATGATTTATATTCTTAGAATTATTAATAAGTCTAGTTTCAAGAGAAATAGACAAAAAAATTATTCAAGTCCTGTGCTATGAGATAATTGAACTTTAGTGCAAAAGGGTCTGAACTGTCAGACAGTGAATCAAGGGTAAATTTTAGGAATAAACTGTACTAATTGGCTAAACAAAAAATTCTGTAAATTTTATGGTAGAAAGGTACATGAGTCTAGTTTTAAGGAAAATTAATGGAACTTAATTTGGAGTTTCGTAGCTCTAGATATAAATAATTTAGTGACTATTGCTTAGGAAGACAGCTTGTCATGAATTTCAGAATATATTGTAAACATTGATAAAACATGTTAATGAATTGCTTATTGTTTTCATAAGAACTTACTAAGTGTAAAGCTTACCCCCCTTTCTTTCCCATGTTCCCTAGGGTTGCCAGGTTAGCTCAGGTTGGAGGCCGTCAGAGATATTATCACACTATCGAGTTAACGCTATCGGCGTAAGTAAATCCTAGTGTTTTGAGTCTATGGCATGTATAGGGTTTTAATGTTGAGTATGTGATATTATGATAAAGCCAAAGGCATTGGCTTGTTCTTAAGGTAGTATATAGTCATGTGAATGGGCCTATGTCGGCTAATGATGTTATGGGCCTATATGATTATTCTTATGCATGTATGTTATTATCTCTTGTGATGTGGCTTACAGCATTGTATGCCTAGAAATTGAATTGAGATTCACTGATGAGTTAGTAACTGATGGAAGATTAAGTGATTGGTAAATAGTTAATAATGCCTCATAAATGGTTTGTGGATAATGCCAAGTGATGGACACGAGGTTTGTGACGTAATGATACTTATAACAAGTATGTGGTAATGATGTGAGTAAATTCTATGATATTTATTGCATAAGAAATTGACATGAGCATAACATGTTTGTAGATGTTTTAGAGCTCATTTATGCCATGTTGTATATTATTGGATAAGTATGTGTGCATATGTTGTGAGGGTGACAAATGGCTTGGAAAATAGCCTTTTTATTGTCTACACGAGTAGACACATGGGCGTATGTCTAGACCGTGTGTCACATACGGTCTGCCCCCATGGGCATGTGCCATGGCCGTGTTTTAAAGTCAGTGCTGCACACAGGCTAAGGGTACAGACGTGTCCCAAGCCACACGAGCGTGTGTGACTACACGGTCTATATCCACACAGACGTTTGGAGCCTTAAAGCATGAAATTTTTCAAGTTTTTCTTAAGTTCTCGGTTTAGTCCCGAATCGCCTCTAATGCATGTTTTAGGCCTCGTGAGCCCGTTTAAGGGACAAAATGTATGTGAAATAAAAAGTTTTAAATTGATCAAAATTTTACGGCCTGATTTTTGTGTGATTGGTTGAGTTTAAGTCAGGTAACACCTCGAACCCTGTCCTGGCATCGGATACGGGCAAGGGGTGTTACAAATTCAGCTAGGATGGGTAAGGACTTAATTGCATGAATTGGTATTTTTATGAGCTAGAGACTAAATTGATAAGATGTTAAACTATTAGGGGCAAACTATTAGGGGCAAAAGTGTAATTCTGCCATAATGAAATTTTTGGGCTAAATTGAATTGAATGAGAATTGAATAAGTTAAATTTGGTATTATATAGATCAAGAAAAGCGAAGTTCGGATCTAGATCAGGGGAAAAACAAAGTATTGGACTAGTCGGTCCATTTCATCGTTTTTGTGAATATAGATAAGGTCGTATGTTAATAAGCATTAATATAATTGTGTTTTAAATGCTTTATTATTGAATTAATTGTGAATACGACCTTATGGATTTGTTCGACGAAGTTTTAGCAATTTGAAATCCCGACTAAACCTTAAGAATAGATTAGGATACAAATGACATGTTATTACGGGTTATGTGTTTTGGGTGCTGGTCCGTACATTCTACCGGTGGATGAGTTTTCCAGCATGTGTTGCGGATTCCTATCAACTTGTTTGAGCAGCACCATGTAGTTATGTCTTGACCGTCAGCTTGTGTGAGGAGACCCGTTGATAGCTCGAGAGTGAGCATTATATGAGATATAAGATGGAGATAGCTTTAACTATGTATTGGCACTTACGGTGCGAGATTCCCAAGTATCCGATATTATTCCAAATGGTACAATAGGTATATCAATGAATTGGAAAAGTATGAAATTTATATGAGCTAGTATAGATAAGTACGTGAACTATACAATCGTTAAATTAAAGAAAGTGATCGAATTCATGTTTAACCTTTGGATTGAATAAGTGTTAAGTTTTGAATTTTAATTGAATTACATTATGAGATGTTTATGTATTTGAATTGTAGCTGAATGGTAAGTTTCACTTATTAAGCATATTAGCTTACTAAGCTTTATAGCTTACTCTGTTTACTTTTTTGCGTTTTATAGTGATTTTCAAAGCTTGCTCGAATTTAGAAGTCGTTAGAGATCTCATTACACTATCCAGCTATCATTTTGGTACTTTTGAGCTTATGTATTTGGTTATATGGTATGTATAGGAGTTGTTGTTAATATGGTCTATATGATAGTAATGGATTTAGCCAATTGATTTGGCTTGTAAATGATGAATGTTTGGTTATGTGTATAGCCATGTGATTTGGCTTATTTTGGTATACATAGTGATGTATATGTATATAAGTGCAAATGGCCTTTTATATGTTGTGTATAGTTGATTGGTGAATGCCATGTTGTAAATTGATATCTTGTATAGAAAATGGTTGAAATTTGAGATTGTATGTTTGTGGTTCTAGGTAAAATGATGCATCATTGAAAGTGTCCATATAGGTGATTTGTGAATATGAAATTGGTATGAAATTGAATGGAAAATTGTGATAATTGTGAGTCTTATGGTTGATGACACTGATATAGCATGAACTGAACTTAGTTTAGATGGGTTTAGATGTCATCTGAAGATATGGTCATACGCATTTTGGTTTGTGTAAGTGAATGCAAGATAGGGTGAGAAAGATGGCTTGGAAAATAACCTATTTTTGTCTACACGGGCTTGTGTCTCAGCTGTCTGTGACACATGGTCAAGTGACACGGCTGTGTTCCCCTGGTGTTTAATTAGAAACCAAGTCAGTATGTTCCACATGGCCCAGGACACGGGCGTGTGACTTGTCCGTGTGGCATAAGTCAGTATACCTTACATTTTTGGGGGCCTAGCACACGGCCTGGCACAAGGTCGTGTGTGGCCATTTTGAAGGGTACAATATCCTTTTTTTTAGCTTAGGTAAATTTCAACGATGAAATTCTTTTTGGAGGGGAAGAGTTGTAACAGACGAAAATAGGGTCTAGGAGTTTTAAAGGTATTTTAGGAATTTTAGCCTTAGAGTGGTTGGAATTTTGTGACATGGTAAACTGAAAATGTTTTCAACTATGGTTTTTAGGAAATAAAATCAATTTCTAAAAAAGTGTTTAAAGTCAAAATTGTGAGCATTTATGTTACAGATTTTCCAAATTTTTAAAATAGACCTATTTCTTTCCCCGACGCACAGTTTTTCACAAAAGTCTTCTCCATCTTCATGCTTTAGCCGCCCCTTACTCCTCATGCTCCTCTTTTTCATTTTTTTTTCAAACCTTAATTCAATTGATTTCCTCCGTTCCCATAACATTAATCTTCATAGGAATTTCAAGAAAAACACTCAAACTACTATTAACTTCTTCATATTCCTCACTTGTTGGTTTCTCATATTTGCATAAAAAATATCAATTTTTCACCCATTGAAATTAACCTTTCATCTTTCTGTTTGTTTTAAACATTATCTAGTCTCTAAAACTGAGCTAATGGCCATTGAATCACATATTTTAAATAAAAGTCGAAAATTGGGTTGTTAATGGTGGATTCCAATATTTTGAATAAAAATGTTTCAAAGTGTTTTTGTACTTGTTTTAGCATGATTAAAAGGTTTCTAAACTTACTCTGAAGTTTCGTTGAGGATTTCTCAAATTTTAATGAATTTTCATCATAATAGCCATTTTATGTCAAAAAATTTTGATACTATGAATTGAGAGATTTTGTGAAGTTTAAAGTTTGGGAATTAGTCCTATATGAATTGTAACTTACCAGCATTCAACGCTAGAATAGGGTATGAGGCATTACCGAACTTACCACATGAACAATCATACAATTTTGAGTTATAAATTTGTGCCCAAATTAAAACCATTCATATTCAATCACAATGTCACTATTATGAGCCTACGAGGCCCATAACATGCATTGGAGGTGGTTCGGGACTAAACCGAGAACTTTAGAAATTTTTATAAAACTTAGAAAATTTTTTCCCTAAACAGGGGTCACCCGCTCGTGTCCCAACCCCATGTAACTCTCTAACTTGTAACCCGTGAACAAATTGAGATCACACGGTCAATTCACACTCCCGTGTGCTAGGCCGTGTGGAAAATTAATTTTCATAAAATAGGTGTAGACTTCACACGACCAGGGTACATGCCCGTGCTCAAGTCCATGCCATCCACACGGCTGAGACACACGCCCGTGTCTCTGCTCGTGTGCTCAATTCTGAGTATTCTGTTTCTCAAAACTATAGTGCATGGGGACACATGGCCAAATCAATTATGACACATAACAAAATGACCAAGTCGCCTATAAATGCCATAACTTAAAACGTTGATTTCATTTATACCAAAATAATTATTGATAGTGTGAATTGATCTCCCACGGTCTCCGAACCCGAGCTAGTTTGGTGACACTATAAGACAAGGGAAAGAAAGGGGAGTAAGCTATATAGCTTAGTAAATTCATATGCACATAATAAGCACCTTAAGCACACCTCAATCGTACAATTTATATAATGTGGGATAACATAAATGTTATTAAAATCTCATAGTCATAACTTGTATCAATTACAACCTTACCACGAGTTCATCATTTACCGGGTTTATTACTTATGAGTTTTACATACATACATGTACCAACTCGTAACATAACCACATCCTTTCACATCTTTGGCATTCTCGTTGAACACTTGGAATATTATCGGATACTCAGAAATTCTTGACCTCATATCTCATAACACATAGGCTTGCTCTCGAGCTATTCACGGGCCTGCTCACACAAGTTGTCAGTTAGACGTAGCTACACAGTGTTGCTCACACAAGCTGTCAAGTATTTGCATCATATGTCGAAATACCCAGCCACTGGTAGGACATACAAGACCAGCACACGAATCACATAAACACATATACACATGGGGTTCCTAGTGACATATCACTCGTATCTTGTTCTATTCCTCAGGTTCAATAGGGATTTATCGCTTGTTGAAACTTTTTCGAATACATCCAAAGAGTCAGTCACACAATTCATGCAATATTAAAGCATTTAAAACATAAATTTAACAATGCATTAGTTACATACGAACTTACCTCGATACAAAAATAGTAGAATTGGACCTAATCATCAAACACTTTGTTTTTCCCCTGATCTAGGTTCAAACCTTATTTTTCTTGATCTATAATAAAAAATTTAACTCATTTTATACTCACATTATTTAATTTAGTCCAAAAATCATATTATGGCAAGAATTACATTTTTGCTCCTAATGTTTCACATTTTTACGATTTAGTCTATAGGCTCGTAAAATGAAATGTATTCAACTTCTTCAACACCCAAGCCTAGCCGAACCATTTTCATACTCATACCAGCCAACATTTTCCACTTAATCACACTTTTACTACTCATTTTATAACTTTTACAAGTAAGTCCTTTTTGACATTTTTATCGAAAATCACCTAGCAAAAGTTGTTTATCTTACAACTAACATACACTTTCTACCATTAGACATCAAAATACATGCATGTCTAACATGGGTAAAATTTTAGACTTTGACAATACTTCAAAATAGTCCTTGGAAAAGCTAGACTAGGTTACATGGATCTCAAAAACATAAAAATCATTAAAAACGGGGCTAGAACAGACTTACAATCGAGCTTGACAGTGGCCAAACCCTAGCTCTAGAGGACCTTGTGAATTTCAGCCATGGGAGGACTAATTTGAGAAGATGTCATCTTTTTATTTGTTTATTTTGTCTTTCTTTACCAAATGACTAAAATGCCTTTACTGCCAAACTTTGAAATTTCACTTAACCATGTCCATTTTTGTCCATCCTATGGTATAATGGTCTAAATACCATTTAAGGACCTCCAATTTAGGAATTCATTGCAATTAAACACCTCTAGCTTCTAGAAGACATATTTTGTATCTATTGCAATTTAGTCCTATTAGTCAAACTGGACACCCTATCGATAAAATTTCTTAACAAAATTTTCACACAATCATTCAATCATATGGTAGACCTTAAAGAAATAATATAATAAATATTTCTACTTCATATTTGTGGTCCCGAAACCACTATTCTAATTTGACCCTAAAACAGGCTGTTACATGAATATTTAGATGAATGGAATTTGTTTCATGCAAAAATATTAAGTTTAGACCAAGATATTCAATTCATAAGTTTTCTACATCGAAGGCTTTGATTAGAAGAGAATTTAGCTTAGGCTTATGTTTTTTACTATTTGAGGTAATTCATTGGCTGATTATTGGTTGTGTATTTGTGCGGTTTGTTTTGTTAAAGTGTTAGAGTCGATAGGACCTTCAATGAGTAGAGAGAAAGGCAAGGAAAATCTTGTTTGAGGTTTTTACTTTTTGATGAAAGCATATTTGGTGAGTGTTTCGAATTGTAGCTCGTAGATGATTCATTGTGTAACTTAGGAATTTAGAGGTAGCCTAAACCCCTACTCTAAATTCTAAATGTAAGTATTCTTATATTCATTTTAATATATGTGTGCTTGTACAAATGTGGAAATATGAATGTATATGTGATGCTATGACTTGTGTTACAAGCTTGTCATGATTGTTATCTTCATGCCAAGTGACAGTGATTATATTGTGTTAATATTATGAATATGTAGTGAATGTGTGCGAAAAATTGATAAGTTAATGTGTGATAAAATTGTGGATATTTTGGCCTTAGGACATTTTGAGACCGCTGGATATAGTTGGCATGCCATAGGATTGTGAATACTCATTTTTGTGTTGTGACTTTGGGCATTGAGGCCCCAGATAGTTTTGGAGAGATAAAGGAATGTGAGCGTATTCACCGGGTTATGTTTGGTGTGTTGGATACTGTTAGCTATATGTTTCACTTTTAGGACATGTTCGACTCTATGAGTCATTTAGTGTGCTGTAGATCATTATATCCAATTTGTAAGGCCCAAAATTTGGGCCTAGAAGGAATCATCCATGAGTGTGGGAATGCATAAAATTTTAGGCGTGCGAGAAATATCACAAATTATGTGTAGCTTTAGTGGCTAAGTATTTGGGTATATTTAGGAGTGCTTGAGAAGCCTGGCTTCAAGTCTGGGTGTTTGCAAAATTTTAATTTTTGGGCTCTTAAGTGAACCTGGATGTTAGATTATAGGACTTATAATAATTAGTGTTTGTTTTATGACACAAAGAGAGAAAGGATCTAGTGGTGAGGTGGCGCTACATGTGTGGCAAGGAGTCTGAGGTTCGAGGCATGGCTTGCACAATTGTATGTTTATTTTGCTGCTTGAGCTGGGGAGGTGTTGGAACTGGATTGGAACTCTAGGGGAATTGGTCATAAGAATTTGAATTGAATTTGAATAGGGAGTTGGAGTAAATCAAGGAGAAAATTCAGTGGAGGGATTGGTGGAGCTTTTGAAGGATTTTGAAATGGGAGAAGTTGGAGACTATTGGGGGAGTTTGTTTAGGCAAATTCAGCTAAGAATCCATTATGGTGCATTTTTCGGCAATTTTGGGGTGTTAGGGTATCGAATTAGTATAGGTAATTAAGTAGTTTTCCATTTTGTTTCAGGAGCATTTATTTTGGAGTTTTGTCATTATTGTTATTGTGTGTTTTGTGTTTTGACCATTCGGGTCTTTCTCCTTCTCTGGTTAGTAACCTTCAAATTTCCATTGGTCACTTTGCCGAAACCCAAGTCCTAAGGTGTCGATTTCCTTTCCTCCTTGTTTTCAATATTTCTTCTCTCGTTACTTTATTCTTGCCTAGCCGCATTGTCTTTCTTTCCATGCACTTCTTCTTCTTTTTCTTCCTTTACCTAAACCAATTTCTTCCCATTGGTTATCTTTATTCGCTTCTCCCTGTTTCCTATTCTTTTTAATGTGAGCCAAATTCAACCTCTCTTTCTCTGCATTCATTCTTTTTTTCTTCCCTTTCTATTGATCAAACTTTTCGACCTACAAGCATTTTAAGAATCGGTATTACTGAGGAGTGAAGGGCATAGAACGTTCTCGAAGCGTCAAAACCCAGTCTTCCAATATTAGGTTAAGGTAATTCCGATACCTTGTTGGTTTGTGTATAGGCCGATTACTCTTAGTTCTTTAAGTATTATCTTTATGGGTTTTAGGCTATTTCTTAACGGGTTCTATCTATTAATCTCTTATGTGTGCAGTTAAGTGTCAGGGTACATGTGATCTGCTTTAACCAATCTAGGTGTAGTTAGCCACACTCCTTCCAGTCAAGGCTTGAGGTGTGAACAGTTCCCTCGACTTTACAAAGAGGTGTGTATCCGTACTCTGTAAGCGGTAATAAGCATAAAGGCCGCAAATATGTATGTAACCGTATGCCTTGTTTTGATAATCGGCTGAAAAGCCGAAAATGTGTGTGTTGTTTATTCTGCTATGATTGTAGATCAGCAAAATGCCAAAAAGCCAGAAATATGGAGTGTGATACCACACGAGTGTACGATCGTGCATGTGGTGAACCGAGCTTACAAAACGTGGGCATACAACGACGAAGGCCACCATGAGCAAATTCGTGGGCTTAGGTTGTAGTGGGCACTTGGGCCATGAAATGGGCCGAATAGGCCCAATCAGCCTATGGGCCCGCTTGTGTCAAATCAGCTGCTAGGTGAAATATGGTTGGGCTTGTCATGTCGCGTACATGGAATAGGCCATTCTGGACCACGTTGGGCTAGATTGGGCCGTGTGGACCCAATAGGCTTGTGGGCCCACACGGATAAAATGTATGTTATGTGGTAAGTTTTGGACTGGGCTACGTCGTTCGTACAACCGTGAATAGTTTTGGGTTAAATGGGCTGTACGGGCCCAATGGGTCTGTGAGCCCGCGTGGGTAAAATTCACTATTAAGCGTGAAGTAGATAGACTTGTCATGTCGCGCACATGGCTTAGGTTGTTTTGGGCCTCGATAGGCCAAAATGGGCCGTCTGGGCCTAATGGGCTTGTGGGCCCACACGGATAAAATCTGTAGTAAGTGATTATTAATGAACTGAGCTACTGGGTACACATAGCCGTATCTAAATTTGGGCTAAATGGGCCACACGAACGTGTGGGCCCATTTAGGTCGAGTAATTGACCAAAGGCCCACTTGCACCGTTATGTATGTTTAGGTTACTTAGGTCACTCGAGGTGACAATGGACCCTCAGTTGGGTCGTTAAGACCCCGATTTGTAAAATTATTGAAATACCCCCAGGTTGTAAAATTATTGAAATATCCCTAATTTGTGAAATTACCGAAATACCCTCGATTTGTGAAATTATCGAAATACCTCTTATTTATGAAATTACTGAAATACACCTATGGGGTAGATTACCTAAAAACCCTTGTGGGGCAGGATTATTGAAATACCCCTATGGAGTAGGATTATCGAAATACCCTTGTAGGGTAAAATGACTGTTTTGCCCTAAAGAGTAAAATGACTATTTTGCCCTTATGGGTAAATGACTGACTTGGGCTATGACCAATTTGACTGTGAATGTATGACTGCATTTTAATTGACTTGATTGTGGTTGTATGACTGATATGCTTTTAATATATGTTTAAATGACTGTTACTGAGTATGGCCATTCTGCATACACGTGTGATGATTGAGCATGACATACACGACATATTGCATGGGGTTGGGACATTGATATGGAGGAAGTTCTGTTATGATAGGGTCATATGGGTCGTATGAGAGGATTATCGACCCAGTATTGATCTGTTAAGGTCGCACAGGTCGCACAAGACGACTATGGACCGACGGACGGCTTAAAGCTGCGTAATCTGATTATGGCTTTGTGCCAACCTAAAAATGGCTCTGTGCAATCTTGACTATGACTTTGTGCCAAACGTATTTACCCGTGGCTATGTGCCTAACATACTTATTGATGACTCTGTGTCGATCATATTTACCTAAGGCTGTGTACCGATTATATTACCGTCGTTGATGGCTATGTGCCAAACATAATACAATTACCGATGGCTTTGTGCCAATTATAATACCGCTACTAAAGGCTTAGAGCAGCATATATACTAGTAGCTTTGCTGCGATTTCGGTTAGTGCCGCAACCGGTGCTAACATAGGTGTGCTTGCTGGGTGGGTCGATTTTATCCCTATGTAAGTGTAGGGTTGGTACGAGTGGTGTGTTGGCCGGATCGGGGTGGGATGCATCCTCATACTATTGCATATCTATTTATGAGACCTGTCACTGTATTGGGCTTAGGCCCACTTGTTTTGTTATTGGTTTGGGCTAGGCCCAATTGATTCTGTTATGGGCTATGACCCAAATGATATAGTAGTGGGCTTCGACCCATGTATGCTCTGAACTGGACTGTACTGTTACTGTTAAAAGGTCTTTAACCCAGACTGTTTTTGTTTCTGTATACTTACTGCTACTCTAGTTAGGGGATTACACACCGAGTTTTCATAAACTCACCCCATTTCTTAACTGTGCAGGTAATCCCCAGCATTAGGAGGATCGATGCTGCGAAGAACTTGGAGATGGCCACACGACTGCCTTTAGACTCTATTTATGTTTTAGATTCCGTTTTCGGTTTTCAACTTTTGTAATAAGGCCTCTTAAAATTTCTGGATTTTAACTTTAGGTTTTATTTACTTCGATTTATAACTGTTTTTAAACAACACTACATTTTCGTAACATTCTCAGAATGATTTCGTAACTTAGTTTTTAACATCACGTTTTCGTAAATCAGTTACTTTTAAAATTAGCTTCTGTAACTTAAAAGAAATTTTGGGAATAGAATTAATAACTTTTTAATGTACCACTTTATAAAATAAACTAACGTAACTGGGATTTTACTCAAGTTTTCAAATAAGAAGGGTTTTCAATGAAAACATGATTTTCGAAAAAAACTTCAATATGACATGTCAAATTCAAGCCTAACTTCTAGGCTAAGTTTGGGGTGTTACATTTATTGGTATCAGAGCCAGGTTGCAAAACTTGGCTGTGGATTGGGTTTTAAAGTTGAATTGTTGAAAGAATTGTTTCAAAGGATTTGAAAAGATTTGGTGTATTCAAAATATTTTTTCGAATGTTTTCCCGAAAGTGTGGCACACCGAGTCTCCAGCACCGAATTCGTAAGTTTCTAAAATTGTTGTTTGTTTCATTGAAAAGAAGTAGATAGAAATACTGTGATTTATTAGACATTAGACGATATTGATACCCATAAAGCTAGAGTTTGTACTGTGTATGTTCTAGAAATGGTATGCATGTGTTATTTATCTGCTCCGATGGATAGATGGTTTGGTGCGTGCTTGTATTGTTAGGATCAGAGTGCGCAGTGAGAGCGTAGTGTGGTAGGCAAGGTTGTGCGACTATTCTGATAGTTAGAAATTTCGAGGATGAAATTTCTTTAAGGGGTAGAGTTGTAACCCTCTAAATTTGGGCCTAGAAGGAATAGGCCTTAAGTGTGGGAACGCATAAAAGTATAGGCGTGTGAGAAATATCACAAATTATGTGTAGCTTTAGTGGCTAAGTATTTGGTTATATTTAGGAGTGCTTGAGAAGCCTAGGTTCAAGTCTGGGTGTTTGCAAAATTTTAATTTTTGGGCTCTTAAGTGAACTTGGATGTTAGCTTATAGGACTTATAATGCAAAATTTTAATTTTTGGGTTCTTAAGTGAACCTGGATGTTAGCTTATAGGACTTATAATAATTAGTGTTTGTTTCATGACATAAAGAGAGAAGGGATCTAGTGGCAAGGTAGTGCTACATGTGCAGCAAGGAGTCTGAGGTTCAAGGCATGGCTTGCGCAATTGTATGTTTATTTTGCTGCTTGAGCTGGGGAGGTGTTGGAACTGGACTAGAACTCTGTGGTTGAATTGGTCATAAGAATTTGAATTGAATTTGAATGAAGAGTTAGAGTAAATCAAGGAGAAAAATCGGTGGAGGGATTGGTGGAGCTTTTGAAAGATTTTGAAACGGGAGAAGTTGGAGCCTATTGGGGGAGTTTGTATAGGCAAATTCCTCTAAGGGTCTATTATGGTGCATTTTTCGACAATTTTCAACCTCTCTTTCTCTGCCTTTATTCTCTTTTTTTCCTTTTTCTATCGATCAAACGTTTTGACCTACAAGCGTTCTGATAATCAGTATTACTGAGGAGTGAAGGGCACAGAACGTTCTCGAAGCATAGAAACCCAGTCTTCCAGTATTAGGTTAAGGTAATCCCGATACCTTGTTGGTTTAGGTATAGGCCGATTACTCTTAGTTCTTTAAGTATTATCTTTATGGGTTTTAGGCTATTTCTTAATGGGTTCTATCTATTAATCTCTTATGTGTGCAGTTAAGTGTCTCAAGGTACGTGTGATCGGCTTTAACCAATCTAGGTGTAGTTAGCCACACTCCTTCCGGTCAAGGCTTTAGGTGTGAACAGTTCCCTCAACTTCACGAAGAGGTGTGTATCAATACACCGTAAGCGGTAATAGGCGTAAAGGCCGAAAATATGTGTTTAACCGTATGCCTTATTTTGATAATCGACTGAAAAGCTGAAAATGTGTGTATTGTTTATTCTGCTAAGACTGTAGATCGGAAAAATGTGGAAAAGCTGGAAATATAGCGTATGATGCCTAATGAGCGTACGATCGCGCGTGTGGTGATTCGAGCTCATGAAACGTTGGCGTATGACGAGGAAGGCCACCATGAGCGAATTCGTGGGCTTAGGCCGTAGTGGGCCACTTGGGCCATGAAATGGGCTGAATAGGCCCAATGGGCCCGTCAGCCCGCTAGTATCAAATAAGCTGCTAGGTGGAATATGGTTGGGCTTGTCATATCGTGAACATGGCATAGGCCGTTCTGGACCACGTTGGGCCAGACTGAGCCGTGTGGGCCCAATGGGCTTGTGGGCCTACACGGATAAAAAGTATGTTATGTGGTAAGTTTTGGACTGGGCTACGTCGTTCGTACAACTGTGAATAGTTCTGGGTTAAATGGGTCGTATGGGTCCAATGGGCCCATGGGCCCGCGTCGGTGAATTTCGCTGTTACGTGGGAAGTAGATAGACTTGTCATGACGCGCACCTGACCTAGGTTGTTTTGGGCCTCAATGGGCCGAAATGTGCCGTGTAAGCCTAATAGGCTCATAGGCCTACATGGATAAAATCTACGGTAAGTAACTATTAATAAACCGTGTTATGGTGTACACATAGCCATATCTAAATTTGGGCTAAATGGGCCATATGAGCGCGTGGGCCCACTTGGGTCGAGTAATGGGCCTTAGGCCCACTTGCACTGTTATGTCTGTTTAGGTTACTTAGGTCACTCGAGGTGACAATGGACCCTCAGTTGGGTCGTTAAGACCCTTGATTTGTAAAATTACTAAAATGGTTGTAAAATTATTGAAATACCCTTGATTTATGAAATTACCAAAATACCCTCGATTTGTGAAATTACTGAAATACCCTCAATTTGTGAAACTATCGAAATACCCTTATGGGGTAGGATTACCGAAATACCCTGTGGGGCAATGTTACCGAAATACCCCTATAGAGTAGGATTACTTAAATACCCCTGTGGGGTAGGATTACCGAAATACCCTTGTAGGGTAAAATGATTGTTTTGCCCTTGTGGGTAAATGACTGACTTGGGCTATGACTAATTTTACTGTGAATGTATGACTGCATTTTAGTTGACTTGGCTGTGGTTGTATGACTAATATGCTTTTAATATATGTTTAAACGACTGTTACTGAGTATGACTATTCTGCATACACGTGTGATGATTGAGCATGACATACACGACATATTGCATGGGGTTGGGACATTGATATGGAGGGAGTTCTGTTCTGATAGGGTCGCACGGGTTGTACGAGATGACTGTGGACCCAGTATTGATCTGTTCAGGTTGCAAGAGTCGCACAAGATGACTGTGGACTGACGGACGGCTTAAAGCTGCGTAATCTGATTATGGCTCTGTGCCAACCTAAAAATGGCTCTGTGCGATCTTGACTATGGCTTTGTGCCAAACGTATTTAGTTGTGGCTATGTGCCTAACATACTTATTGATGATTCTGTGTCGATCATATTTACCCAAGGCTGTGTGTCGATTATATTACCGTCCCTGATGGTTATGTGCCAAACATAATACAATTATCGATGGCTTTGTGCCAATTATAATACCGCTGCTGAAGGCTTAGAGCTGCATATATACTAGCAGCTTTGCTATGATTTCGGTTTGTGCCGCAACCAGTGCTAACATAGGTGTGCTGACTGGGTGGGTTGATTTTATCCCCACGTAAATGTAGGGTTGGTACGGGTGGTGTGTTGGCCAGATTGGGGTGGGATGCATCCTCATACTGTTGCATATCTATTTATGAGATTTGTCACTGTATTGGGCTTAGGCCCACTTGTTTTGTTATTGGTTTGGGCTAGGCCCAATTGATTCTGTTATTGGCTGTGACCCTAATGATATAGTAGTGGGCTTCGACCCACGTATGCTCTGAGCTGAACTGCACTGTCACTGTTAAAAGGGCTTTGGTGCCCAGACTATTTCTATTTCTATATACTGACTGTTACTCTAGTAAGGGGATTACACACTGAGTTTTCATAAACTCAACCCGTTTATTAACTGTACAGGTAATCCCCAGCATTAGGAGGATTGGTGCTGCGAGGGACTCAGAGATGGCCGCACTACTACCTTTGGACTTTATTAATGTTTTAGATTCTATTTTGGGTTTTCAACTTTTGTAATAGGGCCTCTTAAAGTTTCTGGATTTTAAGTTTTGATTTTATTTACTTCGATTTATAACTGTTTTTAAACAACACTATGTTTCCGCAACATTCTTGGAATGGTTTCGCAACTTAGTTTTTAACATCACGTTTTCGTAAATCAGTTACTTTTAAAATTAGCTTATGCAATTTAAAAGAAATTTTGGGAATAGAATTAATAACTTTTCAATGTACCACTTTATAAAATAAACTAACATAATTGGGATTTTACTCAAGTTTTCGAATAAGAAGGGTTTTCAATGAAAACATGGTTTTCGAAAAATACTTCAATGTGACATGTCAGATTTGGGCCTAACTTCTAGGTCGGGTTTGGGGTGTTACACAATGAGTGGTGATAATGTCCACTTTTATGTTTCATAACCTTAAGTTCCAAATTACCATTATTTATGACTATTATGTAAAGTTATATATGTTTAAAAGCTAATGTGATTACATGAATATGAGCTAATATGTTATGCATGAGTAAATATAATATGACATTAAAGTTGGGACTATTATAATTATGTCAGTTAGTTGTTGTTAATGCATAATGACTTATTTGCATGGTACTTATTCTGAACATTCATTGAGCGTGTTAAGCTCTCCCACTCCTTTTAAACCATTGCAGATAAGTAGTGCCAATGTGAGCGGTGTGGTCTTCAATGTAACACCCCACAATAGGGCTCAAGAGTTTTAGGGGTATTTTAGGAATTTTAGCCTTAGAGTGTTCAGAAATTCGCAACATGGTTTATCTGTAATTTTTTTGCTAAGGTTTTTAGAAAATTAAATCAATTTTTTGAAAATGAGTTTAAAATACCTTTAATTTTGATCATAGGACTGATTTGTAAAAGAGTCAAAACTGAGAGTTTTTGTGAAGCGAATTGCCCAGAATTGTAAATTGAACCTAAAAACCCCCATGCTACAACGTTGTTTTCAAGATAGTTGCTCTCCTCTTTACTTGTGTCATTTATTACCCTCCCAAGTCTCTTCTACTTGATTTGGATCTCTAAATCCTAATTACTTTTGATTTGCAGCATAACTTGAACTATAAATCTCCATTGAAACCAAGAAAACACCCAAAAACTTCATCATCTTCTCCAAAACGTGAGTTTTTTGAATTTACGTCAAAACTTATTTTTCTTCCACCGGAGGTAACCATTCTTCTTTCTATGAGTTTTAACTGATATCTAGTTTCTTAAACTGATTTTTTAGCCATTGAAACACATGTTTTAAATAAAAACCAAAATATGGGTCTTTAATGGTGAATTTCTGGTTTATGGATAAAAACATGGTTTCAAAGTGTTTTTCAACTTGTTTTAACATGATTAGAAGGTTTCTAAACTTACTTTGAATTTTCATTAAAGGTTTCTTGAGTTGTAATAAATTTTTCAGAAAATAGCCATAAAACATGTTGAAAAAGTCGATATTATAAATTGAGTATTTTATTGTAGTTTCAAGGTTGGGAATTAGTAGTAGGTGAATTATAAGATGAATGGGATAAGTTTTAGGTGAAAAGATTAAGTTTAGATTGAGATATTTGAATTTAAAGTTTGCTATGTTATAAGTTTCAGTTACATGGGAACATAGCTTAGGCTTCTGTTTTAAATTTCTTGTGATGAGTTTTTATCTGATTATTGAATTAATTGTTGTGAGATTTATTGTTTTGAAGTTTCGGATTTGATAGAACCTTCTACGAGTAAAGATAAAAGCAAGGAAAAGTTAGTTTGAGCTTTCGGCTTTTCGGCGAAGGCGTAATTGGTGAGTGTATGGAATTGCTACTTGTAAACATGAGTCATATGTTATTTGAGAATTTAGATGTAGCCTAAATCCTTACTCTAAGTTCTAAGCATAGGTTTTCTTAAATTTATCATTATTTTGTGGCTATTTATTGTGCATGAAATGTGATAAGTGAGTATGTGATTACTGTGTAAAGTGCAATTGTATACATGAAATAAATGTGTAATATATATGTTATATGAAAGGATAGTGATTTGAAAAAGATTCTAATATTCAATCATAGTGCATGGTTAGTAAATGTGTTGTTTCTGAATATTTTGGCCTTGTGATCTTGAAACCATTGGATATAGTTGTGTAACAGCCTAGTTTTAGTCAAATCGGAATATTATTTTCAGAACCACAAATCTAAGGTCAAAATATTTATTTTATTATTATTTTAATGTCTACAACATGATAGTATGATTTTTTTGAAAATTTTGTTAATAAATTTTATCGATTGGATGCTTAATTTACTAAAAAGGACTAAATTGCGTAAAGTGCAAAAGCGGTGTTCTAATAGCTAAAGGTGTCTAATAGCTATAGAACCCTAAAGTGGAGGTCCTTATATGGTAATTAGACCATTAGTGTGTTAGTGGACATTTATAAGATTGATATTATTGAAATTTGATTGAAATTAAAAGGCTAATTAAGTAAATTAGTAAATTAATGTTAAAACAAATACAACAAAACCAATTTTTATCTCTTATCATCTTCTCCAACCGAATATTCAAGGGAAAGAAAGCCATTTTTGTTCATCTAGGGTTCGGTCACTTTGAGGCTTGATTGGTAAGTAATTTTTGTTCCGTTTTTAATGAATTTTATGTTTTCGAAGTCGTTGTAACTTAATCTAGGTAGCCCAAGGACTAATTTGCAAAACTGTTAAAGGTTTAGGGCTTTACCATTGATGATTATATGTGTTTTGAAGTCAGATGATAGAAAATAAATGGTTGTTGTTAGATGAACAACATTTGTTAAGTGATTTTGGGTGAAATTTTAAATTAGGAATTTATTTGTGAAATATAAAAATTGTGTGGTAGAAATGTGAAATAATGAAAAATATGGGCTACTTTGTTAATAAAGGATATAGGGTAGCATGGCTAGAGACCTAATTGCATAAATTTGTATTTTTATGAGCTAAAGAACTAATTTGTAAAGATGTTGAAATATTAGGGGCAAAAGTGTAATTTTACCATAACGTGATTTTTGGGCTAAATTGAATATTGAATAAGTTAAATTTGATATTATATAGATCAAGAAAAATGAAGTTCGGATCTAGATCGGGGGAAAACCAAATTATTGGACTAGTCGATTCATTTCATCGTTTTTGTGAATCGAGGTAAGTTCGTATGTTAATAAGCATTAATATAATTGTGTTTTAAATGCTTTATTATTGAATTAATTGTGAATATGACCTTACGAATATATTTGAAAAAGATTCAGCAATGTGAAATCCCAGTTGAACCTTAGGAATAGATTAGGATAAGAATGACATGTTATTAGGGGTTATGTGTTTTGGGTGCTGGTTCGTACGTTCTTGTAACAACCCAAAATTGACCCTAGTCGGGAAGTGGTTTTGGGACCACAAAACCGAGTCATAAAAATAATTAATTTCCATATTCTATGCTTATTATGTGTGTACATGAGTATGTGGAAGTTTCATTCTCCAATTTTGCCAATTGCATGAGAAATTATTAAATAGGGATCGATATGAGACATGGTGAAAATATGATAGGCTAATTTAAAATGGTCTATTAATGCATGTTGTGAAAATGATGGGTTTGCATGTCAAATTACCCAAAATTTGAGCTAGTGGTTGGCCATGCTATGGGTGGAAACATGTTGGGAACATGTTGGCCTAGTGAGGTATGTAGGAAAAAAATAAAATAAGGAATATGGGTAATAAAGAAAGGAAAAACAAAAAAATGAGTGGTTGTTTCCTCCCCCCATTGCCGTGAGCTAAAGAAAGGAAAAGAAAAATTTTGTTCATCCTTTTTCATCCTCTTTTGACCGAAAATTCTAAGGGAGGAGGAAGGAGTTCTTGCTTCATGTTTGGTTTGGAAGAGAATTAGGAGGAAGTTTGGCCATGCATGTAACTAGATTGAGGTATGTTTGATATTATTCTTTGAGATTCATGTATATTTTAAGTTGTAAGTTTGAAATCTACCTAGCCATGGTTCAAACTTTGTTAAATGATGGAGATGATATTCGGCCATGCATGTTACATTCTTGGTTGGTATTTTGATGTTTGATGTTGTGGTGATGAGACATGAAGATGAGTTAAGATTCGGCCTAGGTGGAGTTTGTGTTAATGCCATTGCATGCTAAATATGAAGCTTGTTAATGATGCATGTGATGGTGGATTGATGATCCTTGAATCTCTTTTTTTTTTAGCATTTTTGAGTGAGCACATATGTGCATTGGTTGCTAGATGGGGAAGAATCGGCTAGCAAGTTGTGTGCTAAGGCCGAATATAATTTTTGTAGGTTAATGAGTAATGCATGTGCTAAATTGATGGAAAGGGAGAGGATGCTTTACTAGTGTATAAATGATATAAAGATTTTAGAAATTATTTTTTTGGTTAGGTGTATGTATGATTAGGTATATTCGGCCATATGAGTAAATATATAGATGATGTTAAAATTGATTATGTATAATGGGCCATATAGGGTACACATTGTGATATTAACTTTGATTCTCTATAATTGATCAAGTGGGTGATTAGTAAGGGTGATTGCCGAATATACTAACATACATATGCATGTGTAATTGGATTGTAAATATTTAGCAAGGCGGTTAAACTAGTTGATTTATTGATTAAGCTCCAGGAGTTAAAGGAGGAGAATCGAGCAAAGGCAAAGAAAAGATCATCGAGTAGCCGAGTTGGAACCATCTTACCCAACACAAGTAAGTCATTAAGCATATCTTTGGTATTGATTAAAGGATCGTAATACCTACACCATTGTGTTTAATGAGATGAAATGTATACAAATGAATATGTAAGTAGAGATGAAATTTGTCGAATGTAAAAAGGAAGTGAAGCCTATTGAGTGGCTGGTTTTCGGCACTAAGTGTGCGGGCAATAAGTGTTCACGGTCATGAGATTGGCACTAAGTGTGCGGGTTTAAATTGTACAGCACTAAGTGTGTGAGTTTAAAGTGCATGGCACTAAGTGTGCGCGGTTGATTATTGAGCACTATGTGTGCGAACCCAATATATATTTTCTATAAATTATTTACATTAAGGGTGCGACTTTACCGAGTCGATTTTGGACAGCGGAAAAGGTAAGTGTGCGAACTTGAAATGCATGGCACTAAGTGTGTGAGTTTAAAGTACATGGCACTAAGTGTGCGCGGTTGATTATTAAGCACTATGTGTGCGAACTCAATATATATTTTCTATAAATTATTTACATGAAGGGTGCGACTTTACCGAGTCAATTTTGGACAGCGGAAAAGGTAAGTACCTTGAGTTCATGGCTAATAGGCGCTATGTTTATATTTGGAGTTGAGCTTGGTAAGTTTTGAACCTATGTGACGATTATAGTTGAAGTCACGTACATAAGGTTCATTGTGGAATAGGTGAAAGTTCGTTTAATTGTATGATTATAACGAAAATAAAATGATGTATGAAAGGCCAATGTAGGACTTGGTATGAGATTGAACCATAGGGTTTAAGGAACTATGGTATAGTTTGGTATGGATGGAGTACTTAACCTCATTTCATTGTTTCCTGTTGTGATAATTTTATTAATGGATGGTTGTGGAATGCTTATGGCTTACTGAGTTATATACTCATTCGGTGTTTGCTTGTCACCTATTCTAGGTTTCTTGGACTCGTCTCTTTTTGCGTGATCGTGCCGTCGTCGAAGTCATCACACCGGCTAGCAACCTTTGGTATTTTCTTCTTAGTTGGTCTAAGAGAACATTTCGGCATGTATAGGCTAATATGTTTTGTTGAAATTTGGTATGTAAACTTTTAGCCATGCGAAAATGGCATAATGTTCGGTTGAATTTGGTTCTAATGTTGGGTCGTAAGTCTTGGTAATACGATTTTTATGCCATATGTCATGGTTGATTATTTTGGTGTTAAAATTCATGATATGGCAATAGTGTAGTAGGGGGATGTTTGACAATGATTAGCCTTTGGCATGGCTAGTCATGATCATAATTTGTGATATGTATGACGAATCACTAGTTAGATCAAGGAGAAATCACGAAATGGGCATAGTTGCTTTCATAACAGATGCTGGCAGCAGCAGTGACGTGAGATTGAAAAATCACTAAAAATAGTAGGAGTGGGATTAATTGATGAATAAATTATGTATTTGAAGCTCGATGAGTCTATTTTCATATAGAAGCAACGAAAAGATCATATGGACAGTATGTTAAGAGATATTCAGGTTCTCGTGAGACAGGGCCAGAACGGTTTCTGGATTCCCTGTTCCGACTTTGGAAATTCATTATAAATTAACCAGAGACAATTAGGAGTCATACCATATATGGATAGATTCCTCTCTGAGTCTAGTTTCTATAGAAACAAACGTCATCAGTATTGAAGCTCTGTGCAGGGAGATATCCAGGTCGTAATGCGCAAAGGTCAGTGTAGTCGATCCCTGTAACATGGGAGACTTTGACTAATAAACTGTACTAATTGGCCCGACCAAAAATTCTAGAAAAAAATATGTAGATGGGCATATGAGTCTAGTTTCAGGGAAAAATCACGAAACTGATTTTCGAGTTGTGAAACTCAAGATATGATTTTTAAAGCGACTAGTACGCAGATTGGCAGTGTCTGAGAAATATTTTTATAAAGGGTTTAAAGTCTGCTAACACCTCGTGTTTGACTCCGGTGTCGGTCTCGGGTTCGGGGTGTTACAGTTCTACTGGTGGCTGACTTTTCCTGTATGTATTGTGGATCCTCATCAGCTTGTGTGAGCAGCACCGTGTAGTTACGTCTTGATCGTTAGCTTGTGTGAGGAGACTCGTTGATAGCTCGAGAGTGAGCATTATACGAGATATGAGATACAGATAGCTTCAGCTATTTATTGGCACTTAGGGTGCGAGATTCCCAGGTATCCTATATTATTCGAAATGGTTCAACGGGTATATCAAGGATATGGATGAGTATGAGATTGATACGAATTGGGACATGTATGTACATGAACATATAAGCATCGAATCGAAGAAACTTGTGAATTTCATATCTAACATTGTGAATGAATATGTGATAGGTTTGTGGATCAATATGAGTTATATTATGATATGTTTAATTGTTTGAATTGTGTATATATGGTAAGTTGAGTTTATTACTATACGAACTTACTAAGCATTATAGCTTACTCTGTTTACTTTTTCGTGTTTTATAGTGATTATCGAAGCCTTCTTGGATTTTGGAGTCGTCGGAGATCTCATCACACTATCTGTTGCCATTTTGGTACTTTTGAATTTATGTATTTGGCTATATGGCATGTATAGGAGTTGTTATGTTGGTAATGGATTTAAACATTTGACTTGGCTTGTAACTGATGAATGTTTGGTTATGTGTATAGCAATGTAAGTTGGCTTATTTTGGCAAGCTTAGTGATGTATATATATATATGTGAAAATGACCTTTTGATATGTTGCTTATAATTTCTATATAAATGCTTGTGGTGAATTGGTATTTGGAATACCAAATGGTTGAAATTTAAGAATTGTATGCTTGTGGCTTTAGGTAAAGTGATGTATAATTGAAAGTGGTCATATGGATGATTTGAGAATGTGAATTTGGTATGAAATTGAATAGCTAATTGTGATACTTGTGTGCCTTGTAGTTGTTGGTATTGAAATGGCATGAAATTGGCTTGATTGAGATTGGTTTGAATGCCTATTGATGTTATGCTATATGCCATTTGATGTTTTTAGGTGGATGTAAATTGGGTGAGAATGATGGCTTGGTAAATAGCCTAATTCTTGTCCACACGGGTTGAGACATGGGCGTGTGTCTCAGCCGTGTGTGACACACGGTCAGGTGACACGGATGTGTGTCCCCTGGTGTTTAATTAGAAACCTAGTCAGTATGCTCCACATGGCCCAACACACGGGCATGTGACTTGGCTGTGTGGCATAAGTCAGTATACCCTATAGTTTTGGCATGGCCTAGCACACGGCCTGGCACACGGGTGTGTGAGGCCATTTCGAAGGGCACACGGGCGTGTGGTTAGCCGTGTGACCCAAGTTAGAGAGTTACACGGGGTCAGACACGGGCTGGGACACAGCCATGTGATCCAATTTCGAATGTCCACATAGCTTGTGACACAGGCATGCCTTTGGCTGTGTGAGACACACGATTGGGCCACACGGGCGTGTGTCCCCTATATTTTGAAAATTTTTCTAAGTTTTCCAAAAATATCCTGAGTTATGGGTCTAGTCCCGAACCACTTCTAATACATGATTTAGGCCTCATAGGCTCGTATTAAGGATGATATGAATGATTGTGAATAATTTTTATTTTGAATAGAAAAATGTATGAGAAATGCATGTTCGTTTGAGTAATAAGTCCGGTAATGCTCTGTAACTGTAACACTCCTAACTCGTACCTGTCGCCAGAATAGGGTTTTAGAGCATTATCAGAACATTCAGAACATTTAACCATTAAACTAGGTAAATTACTATTCATTTACCGAGATTAACCATAGCATCCCTTGATCGGGCCCTCGAGGCCCAATACGAGCATTAAAATCGAGTCGAGACTCAATTAGGACCTCTAAGAATGATAAACTGTAATTTATACATATTTTTACCCCATGTTTAACACATTCTATGGATGATTTCCTATTAGAATTGGTGAATTCGATGCTCCTAATGCTTTAATTTCATGTTTTATACTTAGGAGAGCATAGGAGAGTGAAAGGAACGAGAAACGGGCCAAAACCGGAGAAAATGGGACAAAGTACAAAATCAACACGGCCTGGATTTCCTCATACGGGCAGACCACAAGGCCGTGTCAATTTGGCAGGCTCGAGCACAGCCTGAAGTAATCGCACACGGGTGTGTTAACGGGGATGTCCCTACCGAGCCCAAGTTGAGTCCAATTCGGAAAAGGTTAATTTTGAGGGCTCTTAGGCATTCCAAAGCCTATAAATACACCCTAGAGGAGGAAGAAAAGAAGGGCACAGAATAGGGAGTAAGAAATTACTTCAAGGAAACCGATTGATCCATCTCACAAGCTGGATTCACCATCAAGACTGAAGATCTCTCCTCAATTTCCCCTTTAGGAGTTTTGGGTTTTCTTTATATTTTGTATTCTTTATTATTCTGAGATGTTTTCTTATTTAGTTATGAACTAAATCCCCTAAGTACCTAAGGGGAATGAAACCTAAGATGAATCTTGTTATTATTTTCAGAATTGTATGATAAATATTTAACTTGTTCTTAATTATGTGTTCTTAATTCTTGTTTTGATATCCCAGGATACTGATTCAAGATAAGCTATTATTCAGAGGAGGAATAGACTCTGTCTAAGAGTACATTTGTCATAATTAAGCGGAGTTGTTTGCGCGCCTAGACATAAAGTGACAAGATTTTGCCAGATTAGGGTGAAACCTAATAAGGGGATCCATAGATCGAGTTAATGCAACCCTAGGGTGTTAATTATAGAAATGTCTCAATTATTCAATCTAGGGACTAGACGTTATTAGTCTTGAATAGGGATAATAACATAACTTAAGGATCTCTTCGGAACAAGTTAAATGAATAAATCATCCGATTCGGAACCAGAATAACATGTAATGCTCCGATTTTTGGGGCCTAGAAGAGTTGGGCTTTGAGTCTGGGATTCGGATAGAAGGAAACCTGAATAATTAAGAAGTTTTAAATATTACCGTTTAAGAAAAAAATTTTGAATTACTACTAGAAAATTTTTACAATATTTATTATTACGGATATTTTAAATTCTTATGAAATTTTAATTAGTAGCATGAGATAAAATTATTATTAGAAAAATATTACTGTATGTATGTTTGAAAATTTTTATGAAAATGATTATTATTTGCTGTTTTATTAGTATTTGAAATTTTTATTATTAGATATGTTTATGAAATTATTATTATTATTATTATTATTATTAGTAATTAAATATGTAACGAAGGGGTATAATGTGGGGAAAGGTCCGGGGCTCGGCCCATAGCTTTAGCAAAATTCTTGAATATTGCCTCTTAAGGGAATCTGGGCAGTAGGCTTCATTAATAAATTAGGGCTGAGTTTTAGCAGAAGCAGGCATCTGGCCCAGTGGCTAAGGACGCTAGGAGGACGCTAGGGAGGTGCTTGGCTTCAAGGTGCGGCGTGCGCAATTTGGGTTTTTTTTAATATGCAGATCGCGGCTAGAATAAGGGTTAAGAGGAGTTGCAAGTATAATTTAACACAAAGAGCGCCTTGGCGCTGTGGCAGCAACGCGCTAAGGAGACCCAGTGGTCACGAGTTCGAATACAGGGGACAGTGAAACTTGTTTTATTTCTTTTAAGTAGCCCATGACTGAAGCGAATAAGGCTTATAAGTAAATGCAGTCATATTATAACAAAAGCGAGGTTGTGTTGCAGCGGCAAGCAGTCTGGCTGAGTGTTCTGGAGGTTGAAGGTTCGAGTGGCGTGGAAGGCGAAATTTCCCTTTTATTTTTAAGCGGACTGGAGTGTAACACCCCAAACCCGGCCCAGACTGTGACAGCCCAAAATTGACCCTAGTCGGGAAGTGGTTTCGGGACCACAAAACCGAGTCATAAAAATAATTGATTTCCATATTCTATGCTTATTATGTGTGTACATGAGTATGTGGAAGTTTCATTCTCCAATTTTGCCAATTGCATGAGAAATTATTAAATAGGGATTGATATGAGACATGGTGAAAATATTATAGGCTAATTTAAAATGGTCTATTAATGCATGTTGTGAAAATGATGGGTTTGCATGTCAAATTACCCAAAATTTGAGCTAGTGGTTGGCCATGCTATGGGTGGAAACATGTTGGGAACATGTTGGCCTAGTGAGGTATGTAGGAAAAAAATAAAATAAGGGGCATGGGCATAAAATAATGAAAAGGAGTATGATGAATACAAAAAAAAATGTGTGTAGTTGTTCCCCCCCATTGCCGTGAGCTAAAGAAAAGAAACGAGAAAATTTTTGTTCATCCTTTCTCATCTTCATTTAGCCGAAACTAGAAAGAAAAAAACAAAGAAAAAAAAATGCTCATCCTTTGGTTCATCCTTGGCCAAAAATTTTAAGGAGGAAGGAAGAAGAAAGGTTGAAGAGGTTCGGCCATGCATGTAGCTAGGCTAAGGTATGTTTGATGATGTTCCATGAGATGCATGCATGTTTTAGTTGTTAGCTTGAGTTCTACCTAGCCCATGGTCTAAATCTTGCTATGTGATGGAAATGACACTCGGCCATGGATGCATCATTCTTGGTTGATGTTTGATGTTGTGGTGATGAGGCATGAGGATGAGTTAAGATTCGGCCTAGGTGGAGTTTGTGTTAAGGCCATTGCATGCTAAATATGAAGCTTGTTAATGATGCATGTGATGGTGGCTTGATGATTCTTGAACCTCCTTTTTAGCATTTTTGAGTGAGCACATATGTGCATTGGTTGCTAAATGGAGAAGAATCGGCTAGCAAGTTGTGTGCTAAGGCCGAATATAACTTTTGCATGTTAATGAGCAATGCATGTGTTAAATTGATGGAAAGGGAGAGGATGCTTTACTAGTGTGTATATGTGTGTATTAGCCAAGTTTTGAACTTGAAACAAAAGGGTGTTTAGTCAATACAAGTGACCATACTTGTAGAATGTATTAAGTGTTGAAATCGGCCCCAAAATAGACATGCATATTCGGCCAAGGGGGAAAAATTAGCTAAAATGTTGAGTTTGATTCATGATTCCGTACATATGTGACTTTAATGTCTAATGTATAAATATGGGCTAAGTGCCTTGTGTTCCTCTTTTCGATGCTCAAATGATTAAATCAATTTATTTGTTTAATTAAGCTCAAGAGCAAAGGGGAACTAAATCCGATAAAGGGAAGGAAAAAGTGGTCGAATAGCTATCGGAATCGTTCGACAACACCCGAGGTAAGTTCTTGAGTAAGAGAGCTTAAATTATGATGTGATTAGATCATGTTTTAAGCAAATTAAAATCATGCTCTTTGTGTGGCTATTGAGCCGAATTTGCAAGAATGATAAATGTCTTGTGTTTGAGTTTTGCTAACGAAAATGAAATACGAATGGGCCATGATTTATTGTTAAATGTGCATGGTTATTTGAATGATGTCCGGGCTAAGTCCCGAAGGCTTGTGCTAAGTGACAATATCCGGACTAAGATCCGAAGGCATTTGTGCGAGATACTAATTCCGGGCTAAGCCCGAAGGCATTTGTGCGAGATACTAATTCCGGGCTAAGCCCGAAGGCATTTGTGCGAGTTACTAAATCCGGGTTAAGTCCCGAAGGCATTTGTGCGAATTACTATAACCGGGCTATGTCCCGAAGGCATTTGAACGAGGAGCTATATCCGGTTAAATTTCGAAGGTACGTGATTTGGGAATGAATGAACTTGCTGTAAAATTCCAGTTAATACTCTCGAAACATCCCAACATTGAGGTATGTTTCGTATGTGCTTGAATTTAGTTGAGCCCTTACAAATAAGTATTCGCTCAGTTGATAAACGAGCTACCGGCCTTTGGCTGAGTTGATCTTTTGTGTATGTACATAAGGGTTGATAATGTGAAGCAAGTACGATATCGTAAATTTGTGCATATGAAATTATCCGTTTAGCTATATGAATGCTATACTTTTGTTGTGCTGGAATTCCTTGCTCAAAACTTACTAAGCATAAATTGCTTACTCCGTTTCATTGCTCCTCTGTTTTATAGATTTGGTTCTCCAGCTATCGGACTCGGGATCTTGAAGTCAAAGTCGCCCACACTATCAAAGCCCCCCCTTTTGGTACAATTTTGGTTGAACTTCGAAATGGCATGTATAGGACTACCCGTTTGTTATGGGTCGTGGACCCTTTGGACTTGTATAAATTTTGGATAGCCATGCGAAAATGGCTTATATGTGTTTGAGTATAATGTTATAATCATTTGGTGTGGATATGCTTGACAAGGATTGGCCACGGGGATGGTTAATCACTTTCATAAATTGTGCTATTTATGCAAAAAGGGCTAGTTGAATCATGGAAACCATGAAATAGGTAAAGTCTACCTTAAAGGCAGATGCTGACAGCAGCAGTGATGTAGATTTGGAAAATCACTAAAAATAGTAGGAATGGAATTAAATAGTGAATAAATTATGTAAACAAACCTTGATGAATCTACTCTCATAGGAAAGTAACCAAACAATCATACGGACAGTATGTTAAGAGATATTCAGGTTCTCGTGAGACAGGGCCAGAACGGTTTCTGGATTCCCTGTTCCGACTTTGGAAATTCATTATAAATTAACCAGAGATAATTAGGAGTCATACCATATATGTATAGATTTCTCTCTGAGTCTAGTTTCTATAGAAACAAACGGCATCAGTATTGGAGCCCTGTACAAGGAGATATCCAAGTCGTAATGCCCAAAGGTCAGGGTAGTCGATCCCTGTAACATGGGAGACTTTGACTAATAAACTGTACTAATTGGCCCAACCAAAAATTCTAGAAAAAACTATGTAGATGGGCATATGAGTCTAGTTTCAGGGAAAAATCACGAAACTGATTTTCGAGTTGTGAAACTCAAGATATGATTTTTAAAGCGACTAGTACACAGATTGGCAGTGTCTGGGAAATATTTTTTATAAGGGGTTTAAAGTCTGTTAACACCTCGTGTTCGACTCCGGTGTCGGTCTCGGGTTCGGGGTGTTACACAGACGTTATGACCGAATCTGACGTGCCACATTGAAGTTAAAAAACCCATGTTCCCTTTTTAGTGTTTTAAAAGCCGGCTTTTGTTAAGCTAACCAAGTGAATGGAAGCTGGGCACCAGGTAGGTATCCATAACAGAGGAGGTGAGCCATGAAGGCTGCTTAAGTACCAAGCTCTTCGATTGGATCCAATCCTAGACATGCCCACATCCATTGCCATACTTGGTTATAACGGATTGAAACTTCTTTGAGTGGTTATCTTTGATAAATCGAATATTCGTGACGTCGTGTTATTTTAAAAACAAGTATCGTTTTGAAATCGCGCCCTAAGTCTAGCCCATTTGAATTATTATCCACCAGAATAAAGTTATTAAAAATAATATAATCCTAGAAAATAAAGTTAAAATGGCCTTATTACAACCCAAAAATTAAATAGTAATTAAAAATAGCTTAAAAAAACCAATCTCTTTTTCAAACCCAAAAGCGTACATTATGGCCACTCTGAATCCCCTCCGGCTCCAAGACACTCACATCAAGGCCCACCTGCAAGGTTAAAGAATGGGTGAGTTTGGAAACTCAGTGTGTAAGGAAAACCTATTCAAAGCCCAAGTCAGCTCAAGCCCATTGGGCCTAAGCCCATTCAGATAACAGTGATACTGGGCCAGAGCCCTTTTCAGATTACATTAAACTGGGCCTTAGCCCCTTATTCAGATAACAGTATGGCCCATAGGCCCATTTCAAAATACATGCAACATCAATAAACATATGCAAGCCCATTTGGGGAGTCTACTCAACCCACCAACCGCTATACTCCACCCGTACCAGCCCTACACTCCACAGTTGTAGCGTTGCTGCTCAGTTAATAGTAAATTGAGGCAAAGCCTCCAGTACGTGGACAAGCCACTCTCAGTACTTCCTCCATCAATATCCCAGTCCCATGCATCAGATAATAACAACATGGCATGCAGTAAATAACAACAGTCCAACATGCATTTAGGTCAGTTTACTCCTAGGGGTATTTCGATACTTTATCTCCTAGGGCTAAAACTGTAAATTTTCCACTTTTTAAAGGTATTTCAGTAATTTATCTATTTTAGGATTTTTCATGCATATTTCTACCTTTTACGTACTAACAAAATCACTTACTGAGGGTTCTTACCGAATTGGGCCCGTTGGCCCTTTATTCCAATTTTGGCCCAATAAGCCCAAAAATATCGAGGGCACAGAAATCATGCACTTTGCAGTCCAAACATTGCAACTTACCAAAACATTAATCGATTTACCTCACGAGCATTCGCACACTCGGAAATCTACAAAATACCGATTTTTCGACTTTTTGGCTTTTGCCGATCTAGACTAAGAAAGGGTGTCAGTTACACACCTGTTTTATGACGATTCATTTGACGAGATCCACGCACGAACTACCTACAATTATATTACTACCACGTTAATCTAACTACCGAAACGAACTACATAATAACTCCTTACCTTATTCGGCCATAACACTTTAGGCACTAGCAATCCTACCTTTGCCGAAGTTTGTGACTAGACTTAAATCCCGTTGCTCCACTTGTCCAAGCCCTTGATCAGTAGCCTCTAGATCACATTATTATCAAGACAAAATAGTTATCACAACCCCTTAGGGCTACAAGTCCAAGTCGACAGCCTCCCTAACCTTTAGGGGTTTCGGCTTTTCTAAAATACGAAATAAAGACTCAATTGAAAAGACTTACCACCGGTTCCTTCGGTCAATGATCCCAATTAATTTATACTCAATTTTGATGTCGATCTAAGCCCTCAAATGATAACAAAAGTCGAGCCTTCAGTGATCTCACTATTCGGCCAAGTCCCTAAGAGAGTGGGGTTTTCGGCTTTTGTTGAAGCTGTGTAAAGAAAGATGAAATAGGAGGGTTTTGCTATGGTCTTGTCGACAGAACCTTGAGGTTTAGAGAACTAGAGAGTCGGTCAAGAATGATGGAAAAGATAATAAAATTGGCTAGGAGAAATCGGCATAGAAAAAAGTATAGTTTTCGGGATTTTGGCTTTTTATGGCAATGGCTATGAAGGTTTTAGAAATGTCTGAAGAAAAATATGGAGATGCATAGGTGGTTAGAGAGATTCAGCTATGGAGGAAAAGAAGAAAAAGAAAAAGTTGAAGAGAAAAGGAGAAAAGAAAGAAGAGGAGAATGGTCAGCAAACGACACAACTTTCCCCCTCATGCCGAATTTATACTGGCACTTAACCTAGCCGAATTTTCCCATGCTAGAGGCCATTGGCCGGCCAACTCCTACTCCTTGATCAGCTCCTAAATCTTCTCCTTTATCAGCTCCTAAATCCTTTCCCTTATCAGCTCCTAAATCCTCTCCCTTATCAGCTCCTAAATCCTCTCCCTTATCAGCCTTTCACTTTAGTTCCACTGCTTACCTTTTCTGTACATAAAAATTAATATCACCAATTTGCTTACCTTGCGACTCGAACCTTTGCTCTCCTTGGTCATCCACACGCCACCTCTCAAGCCCCCAAGTGACGCCACAAGCCAACTTACCACGGGCTTCCTTGTGTTTTATTTTACCCAGTTAATACCTTAAAGCCCAGCTAACCAGAACCCCTTCTTCTATAAAATTAAAATTAACTAAAATTACCGGATTTTAACTTAAACTTTGGCCTTCTAGAGACCCAACAAAATTTAAAATTTTCCAGCACTCACAGAATTCCCGAAAATTGGGGCGTTACATGGAACTTTAGCAGGTAGGGTTTAAAATTAACTGTGACCGTATATTAGTAAGGAAGAAAGCATGGTGTAGTGGCCAGCAGCACGGGCGTAGGTGCAAGGGTGGACTGAGGTCTGGAGTTCGAGCTGTTGTACGTGCAATGGGCTACCAATTTTGCTGCTCATGTGGGGGGAGTTAGAGTTTGACCGAAACTCTTCTTAGCAGCATGATGAAGCGGTGGATAAGGCTGCAGATCAGCGGTTAAGAGTTTGAATGAAATTCAAACTTTGAATTTGGCCATGGATTAAGGAGTGATAAGGGGAGAGATTTTAGGGATTTGGGAGAGCGATTGGAGTTGGCCGAATAGAGGGAATTGGAGAGGGGATTTCGGCAGAGGAGTATTAGATTAGCATTTTCGGCATTTAGGAGCTTGTTGTGCCGTTTTCTTCTGTATAAACCATAGGGTTACTCCTTTTTTCTTTTTCTTTCTTCTTCTCTAGTCGAACTACCACCCTTTCATCCATCTTTCTTTATTTTTTCTTTCTCCGAAACCAGTTCATTATTCCCTTTCTCAACAGCACTTTTGCCAAAAGGCCTCATATTTCAGTGATTCGGGAATTAATATTTAGATCTATTTTCTACGCACGTTTAAGTTAGATTCATAATGGATCTGGGGTAGGAAGGTATTTGGAACGTTCTTCAATGAGTAGATCTCTTTGTATGTACTCAAACCTTCTTTCCATTTGTATCTTGTGGTTTAAGAAAAGCTAAAAACCCCTATATACACAGGGTGGCTGTCGACTAAGAGTGAAAGGGTTTTTTGGTGTTATTTGGTTTGTTGGTGCTAATGAGGATTAAAGGCTACCGATCGAGAAGTGTGTGAAAATCTTGGATCATCGGAGTGACTAAATCTAGATCTAGTCATCAATTTCGGCAAAGGTATGAATTCTAGGGCCATTGTGGATGGTGGCCGAATATATAAGTGATGATAATAGGTAGTTTTTGATTTGGTTTAAATATTAACATGATCTAATCTATAAGCGGTTGATTATAGGAGAAATCGCGTAGGAGATCTCGTCAAGGAATATCGCAAATCAGGTGTGTAACAGACCTTCTTTCGTAGCTTAACTCGATATTTGCCGAAATGCCAAAATTCTGGCATTTCGAGGACTTGTGAGCAAGCGAACACTCATTGGTTAGTTGGATTTGCTAAGTTGATGATCGGGGTCGTTGGAACAGGTAAGAGCGCAAATTTAGCATCACGGTAAGTTGGGCCTCGAGGGGCTGAAATCGGGCCCAGTGGGCTTTCGGGGCCATTTGGGTAAATTTGGTAAAAATTGGAATCTTGTCAGATTGTGCATTAATACGGCTAAGACCGTTATGGAAGGGCTAAATAGGCCTAGATGACTAATTGGGCTATGTAGGGCCCATTAAGGGTTTTTGGCCCAATAACTCGGTTTTGCTAAGAATGGGCTAGAATCGCTATCGAAACACATGAAATTGTTAGTAACTGATAATGAACATGGAGAACCCTAATATTTCGTAAAATCATGAAATTACCCTTATAATATGAAAATGACTGTTTTGCCCTTAAGTATAAAGGACCATTATACCCCTAGGGTTTAATTATGAATTTGATGCATGAGATTTTGATATACATGATTTGACAGGATATGCACATGATATGTATGATATGCACATGATAAATTCATATATGCATGGGTTGGGTTTTTATATGGATGGAGGAAGTGCAAAAGGGCTTTGCCCCAGTTTACCGAAAAGGGCTTTGCCCCAGTTTATCGAAAAGGTCTTTGCCCCAGTTATTAAAAGAGGCTAGGCCTTCAGATATATGATAAAGCAGCTATGCTGCCAGTGGAGAGTTTGGTTGGGTGGGTTGAGTTATTCCCCACATGGAGAGTTTGGTTGGTACGGGTGGAGAGTAGCGGTTGGTGGGTTGAGTAGTCTCCCCAAACGGGCTTGCATTGGTTCATTGATGTTGCATGTATTATTGAATGGGCCTATGGGCCATATCGTTTATAGTAAAGGCTTCGGCCCAATGATATGAATAATGAAAAGGCTTCGGCCCAGTGACATGAATAATGTAAAGGCTTCAGCCCAGTATATGCTGAGATTGAATTTGGGCTTAGGCCCAGCAGGCTGATATTGTTTTGTGCTCTAAAAGGGGCTTGTTGCACACTGAGTTTCCAAACTCACCCCCCTTTCTTAACCTTGCAGGTGAGCCTTGATGTGGGGGCTTGGAGCCGGAGGGGATTCAGAGTGGCCACGGTGATCGCTTTTGGGCTTTTGAAATAAGTGATTGGTTTTCTTTAGTTTACCTTATTTATTATTTATTTTTGGGTTGTAATAAGGCCATTTTAACTTTATTTTCTTTTTTGGGATTATTTTATTTTTAATAACTTTAAACTGGTTGATAATAATTCAAATGGGCTAGACTTAAGATGCGCTTTCAAAATGATACTTGTTTTCAAAATAACGCAACATCACGATTATTCGATTTATCAAAGACATCTACTCAAATAAATTTCAACTCGTTATAACCAAGTATGGCAATGGTTGTGGGCATGTCTAGGATTGGATCCAATCGAAGAGCTAGGTACTTAAGGATCCTTCATGGCTCACCTCCTCTGTTATGGATTCCTACCTGGTGCCTAGCTTTCATTCACTTGGTTAAGCTTAACAAAAGTTGGTTTTAAAGCGCTAAAACGAAACGTGGATTTTTAACTTCAATGTGGCACGTCAGATTCGGCCATAACGTCTGGGCTGGGTTTGGGGTGTTACATAACAAGTACAGTCTAATTGGATTTTTCCTTAGGTATTGTCTTAATTCAATAGATTTTCCCAAAAGCAATTCCCTAATTCCATTCTCTGTGAATTCTTAGTTTAGATAATTAGTTAGTTAAAACAAAAACCTCTTTATTCTTAGGCTAGATAATAAAAATATAGTCATTACTAGTACTTTTGGTTCCCTTGGGTTCGACAATCTAGTCTTGCTAAAACTATACTACTATTCGATAGGTACACTTGCCTACATCGCTATAATAGTTAGTTTCAAGAACAATTAATTATAAATATTTAAAAACTATAACGAAATCACGCGATCAAGTTTTTGGCGCCGTTGCCGGGGAACTAAAATATTAGGAACACTCAATTTTTATTACTTTAGCCATTTATTTTTCTAGGAATCTAATTTTATTTTTAATTTTATTCTAATTTACTAATTTTATTTTTCTTTCTTCTAGCAGGATTTTTATAGTTTATGACTAGAAGAAACCCGTCAGGACCACTACTTTTTGACGAAAAAATCGATCGCACAGTTCGCAGAAACCAAAGAGAAATAAGGCGAAGCCTAAGATACATAGAGAACAAGCAAGAAGACGATACTCAACCCCAAATCGAAGAGATGGCTGAAAACCAAGATAATCAGCTACCTCCTACAATTGCGGCTAATCAAAATCTTGCTCAACGCAATATATATGATTATGCTAAACCTTCTTTAGCAGGAACTGAATCGAGCATAGTTAGACCTGTTGTAGCTGCAAATACTTTTGAACTAAAACCTAACACTATTCAAATGATACAACAATTTGTTCAGTTTGATGGTTTGCAGGATGAGGATCCCAACGCTCATTTAGCCAACTTCTTAGAACTATGCGATACATTTAAAATCAATGGTGTTTCTGATGATGCCATTCGTCTTCGGTTATTCCCTTTTTCGTTGAGGAACAAAGCTAAACAGTGGTTGAACTCATTACCATAAGGGTCAATCACTACTTGGGAACAAATGATCGAAAAATTTCTATTAAAATATTTTTCGCCGGCTAAAACGGCTAAATTACGTAATGATATCTCTTCTTTTGTGCAGATGGATTTAGAAACACTCTACGATGCATGGGAGAGATACAAGGACCTTTTGAGAAGGTGCCCTCACCATGAGTTACCGCTTTGGCTTCAGGTTCAAACATTCCATAATGGCGTGAATCCTTCAACTCGGCAAATGGTTGAAGCAGCTGGCGAAACCATCAATAATAAAACACCTGAAGATGCTTATGAGTTCATAGAGTAGATGTCATTAAATAACTATCGGTGGCAAGTTATAAAGAAAAAGCCAACGAAAACAACTGGTGTTTATAACATCGATTCAGTCACCATGCCCTCTAATCAGGTAGAACTTTTGAATAAGAAAATTGATGGTTTTCTTAGTTCTTCACAGATTCACCAGTAATGCAGTACGAAGCAAGTGGTGGTGGAACAAGCCATTCGGAATACCAACCTTATGGCCACAACATCGATAACGAGCAATTAAATTACATAGGTAATAATCCTCGACCTCAAAACTATCCATATAGTAACACTTACAATGCAGGTTGGAGGAACCACCCCAATTTTTCGTGGGGCAATCAAGGAAATCAAAGACCACAACCACCTCCAGGCTACCAACAACCACCCTACCAACAGGAAAAGAAGCTGAACCTTGAAAAGATGCTCTCAAAGTTTATATCGATGTCAGAAACTCATTTCTAGAACACCGAGATAGCACTTAAAAATCAACAAGCATTGATCCAAGGGCTCGAAACTCAGATAGGCCAACTTTCCAAACTAATCTCCAAACGACCACAAGGGAGCTTGCCAAGTAATACTGAACCTAACCCAAGGGAACAACTCAACGCGATTAATGTTCAAGATGAAGAAGGATTTGTTAAGCCTGAGCCAAAATCGAGTAATGAAACTGTGGTAAGCAAAGGTCAAGGTGAGGTAGATCACAATAAAAACAAATCAGTGAATGTCGAATATAAACCTAGTGTGTCATACCCCAACACAACAAGGAGAGACCGCTTAGATGAACAATTTGGTAAATTCCTTAAACTCTTAAAAAAATTACATATTAACTTACCGTTTATTGAAACTCTATCACAGATGCCAAACGCAATGAAATTTTTAAAGGAGCTTTTAATAAATAAGCGGAAGATGGATGAGGCATCGCATGTGGAGCTAAACGCAGTTTGCTCAGCTATTCTCCAGAATAAACTACCTAACAAACTTAAAGATCCAGGAAGTTTTACAATTCCTTGCTTAATTGGTAGTTTAGATGTTAATAATGCATTAGCTGATTTGGGGGCTAGTATTAACGTCATGCCTTACAAAATGTTAAAACAATTAGGTCTCGGGAAACCCAAACAGACTAGGATGAGCATTCAATTAGCAGATAAAACTATAAGATTTCCTAGGGGTATTATTGAAGATGTTGTAGTTAAAAATCGATAAATGTTCTAGACATAGAGGAGGATAGCAACACTCCTTTAATTCTAGGAAGGCCCTTTTTAGCAACTGCTAAAAAAATTATTGATGTTGGCACAGGTGAACTCACACTCCGTGTGGGAGAAGAAACAATCACCTTTCAAGCTCGCAATTCTGGCAACACAATGGAAATTGAAGGTGATCATCTAAACCATTCTACTAAAACTAACAATATGGTGCAACCTTTTTTGCAGGAAATGGGTCTGAAGGAAGTACATGAACCATTCTCAAGCAATAATAGAGGACCCATTCATGAAGATCTAAGGCTACAAATCGAGGAGCTAGATGAATGGCAGGCGCATAAACCGAGAACACCTGACAAACCGAATCTACGATAGAACAAGCTCAATCCCTTTCCAAATCAACTTAAGGTTGGAGATAGAGTCTTATTAGATGCCACAGATCCCCACATTTTCGCTACCACGTCAAATGAAGAAATCCCTCTTACGGTACTCAGCATTTTCCCATTCGGTACGGTTGAGGTGAGTCATCCCAAGTTCGACACTTTTAAGGTAAAAAACACCCGTTTAAAACCTTATTTTGATGAGATTAATAGCAGGAGTGAGGAGTATAAACTCCCCAAACCACCATGATCATTCAACGGCGAGGTAAGTCGAGCTTAGACTATAAATAAATGCTTCTCGGGAGGCAACCCGAGTACTAATGATTTTAAATTATTTAAATTTCAATTTTCAAAAATCTAGGTCACTAACAGAGTCTTTGAAGCACAGGTTCCCGACTCCACACGACCGATCACACAGTTGTGCTTATGGTCGTGTGACCACCACGGATTAAAACACGACCGTGCGAGACGATCGTGTGCAAATAGGGTAAAAGTTATCTTTCCCAACACGGGATGCGATAAATTAACATGGGCATGCGACTGGGCTGTGGGCAAATCTGCCAAATTAACACGGGCGTGTGGCACGCTTGTGTCTAGTACCCGTGCACGACACGATCAAAATAACACGAGCGTCCGTAGAGGTACACGACCGTGGGAGAAGCGAACCGTACCAGACACGACCGTGCGACACGATAATTTAGCCACACGGGCGTACCAGTAGGCCGTGTGACGACATCTCAATTTACGACGAACACGGATGAGACATGATCCACATGGGCGTGTGCACCGGCCATGCCACTTGAAAAATTTGATTATTTATCTTATTTTATTTTTCTTTTATTAAGTTTTTAAGATTCATTCTTCTTTTTTACATGGCTTATCTTTATCACTACTATCAGATTATTCCCTTAACTCTCATTTTATCATTCAGAATCATGCTTGCCCTCCAGCTTTATTTCCAATACTCGATCTCGCCAATCCAAGAATATCATCCATTCTTAATTCAGGAAGTTTCACTTCTTTCCCTATCTTATTTTTATATTCTAATATCTACCTTTGTACATTGAGGGCAATGTACATCTTAAGTATGGGGGGTATTTATTTCATTATAAAAAAAAATCCCTGAATGACTACCTTGTTCTCTTGAAAAGCTCTCATATCATATTTAAGATAAATTTTGATTGATTTATGATTTTTGTTGATATATCTTGAATTAAAACATAGGCATTTATGCATTCATTGTTTAAAGCTCAAGACATTAGAGAATCAAGCATGATAAGTTGATTTTTAAGAATTTAAAATCTTAGGTTGTTTCCCCAAAGTTTAGGTATTACTTTGAGTTGGAATTCACAAGTTGTAAACATCAAAAAGCCATAATTTTTGTGAGATTTTTGAGCCTTTTGAGCATCTATTAATTCTATCATGTTCACTTTTATTATTGCTTTGAGTGCGTCAGTATTGAACTGTTATTCTAGAACTTGCTTGATTATGCATGTCGAGACCACACCATTTGATTTGATATGTCAAAATGATTAAGGCACTTAGGATTAACCCACTCATGCCATGAAAAGCCTACCTCCATGATTAACCCCTAGTAAACCCCTTTGAGCCTAACAAGCCATTTGTTGTATTACCCTTAATATTAACCCTTAACCCATTATTGTTGAAATCCCCTAAATTAATCCCTATTTTTTTCGAGATTTGAGTTGAA
The DNA here is from genome assembly GCF_007990345.1 of Gossypium hirsutum. Lineage (NCBI taxonomy): Eukaryota > Viridiplantae > Streptophyta > Magnoliopsida > Malvales > Malvaceae > Gossypium > Gossypium hirsutum. The sequence goes on along the minus strand of NC_053425.1, from coordinate 80,705,949 downwards.
TAAATTGCTTAGCTATGTCTTGTTCTTAATAGTTATCTATGTTATTTAACTTGTTTTTAAAAAAAATAAAAAAAAATAAAACTATGTATACACATTAGTAATTCTATATTTTGAGAAGAAGCTCTGTTGTACGCAAGTGATGATTAACTCTTTTTCTAGTTAGGTAATTTTTCAATTCAATCTCGATTCTAACCCTTTTTTTCAGCTTGTGACTACACCCCCTAACCAAGCCTCATTACAACCCTCTAAAGACCTTTTGATTGATGTTTCACTCAATTTATCAATGGTGGAGATTTGATTTTCATGCAAGCCTATGGTAATGACTTTTCATTATTGACTATTAAGTGCTTCATTTATTGTCCTTAAAATTCCTCGACTGATTTGAGTGAATCTTTAGTGAGGATGTGAAACCCTGTGATATTCTGAATCAAAGGTAATTACTTAAATGAGGAGAGACACCTATGTTTTCAGGAGAAAGTGCTCAACTTGGAATGTTTGAAACTTTTATGTTCTTTTAGTTGAATTCTCAATGTATGATTACCTATGAATTATTTTGAGATATTATCGATAGAAATTATAAGTTGAGAAGAATTTATTTTGAATATGAGTTGAGAATTTTGCTTGAGGGCAAGCAAATGCTTAAGTGTGGGGGTATTTGATAAACCATAATTTATACATATTTTTACCCCATGTTTAACGCATTCTATGGATGATTTCCTACTAGAATTGGCGAATTCAATGCTCCTAATGCTTTAATTTCATGTTTTATACTTAGGAGAGCATAGGAGAATGAAAGGAACGAGAAATGGGCCAAAACTAGAGAAAATGGGCCAAAGTACGAAATCAACATGGCCTGGACCTCCTCACACGGGCACACCACACGGTCGTGTCAATTTGGCAGGCTTGAGCATGGCCTGAAGTAATCGCACACAGGCGTGTCCCTACCGAGCCTAAGTTGAGTCCAATTCGGAAAAGGCTAATTCTGAGGGCTCTTAGGCATTCCAAAGCCTATTAATACACCCTAGAGGAGGAAGAAAAGAGGGGAACAGAATAGGGAGTAAGGAATTACTCCAAGGAAGCCGATTGATCCATCTCATAAGCCGGATTCACCATTAAGACTGAAGATCTCTCCTCAATTTCCCCTTCAGGAGTTTTGGGTTTTCTTTATGTTTTGTAATCTTTAATATTCTGAGATGTTTTCTTAATTAGTTATGAACTACATCCCCTAAATACCTAAGGGGAATGAAACCTAAGAAAAATTTGTTATTATTTTCTGAATTGTATGATAAATATTTAACTTGTTCTTAATTATGTGTTCTTAATTCTTGTTTTGATATCCCAGGATAATGATTCAAGATAAGCTCTTATTTAGAGGAGGAATAGACCCTGTCTAAGAGTACATTTGTCATAATTAAGCGGAGTTGTTTGCGCGCCTAAACATAGGGTGACAAGATTTTTTCAAATTAGGGTGAAAGCTAATAAGGGGATCCATAGATCGAGTTAATGCAACCCTAGGGTGTTAATTAGAGAAAAGTCTCAATTATTCAATCTAGGGATTAGACGTTATTAGTCTTGAATAGGGATAATAACATAACTTAGGTATCTCTACGGAATAAGTTAAATGAATAAATCGTCTGATTCGGAGCCATAATAACAAGTACAGTCTAGGTGGATTTTTCCTTAGGTATTGTCTTAATTCAATCAATTTTCCCAAACGCAATTCCCTAATTCCATTCTCTGTGAATTCTTAGTTTAGATAATTAGTTAGTTAAAACAAAAATCTCTTTATTCTTAGCTAGATAATAAAAAGACAATCATTACTAGTACTTTTAGTTCTCTTGGGTTCGACAATCCGGTCTTGCTAAAACTATACTACTGTTCGATAGGTACACTTGCCTACATCGCGATAATAGTCAGTTTCAAGAATGATTATTTATAAATATTTAAAACCTATCATGAAATCATGCGATCAAAGAACTTTTCACGAAATTACAAAATTTTTCCAAGGTGCAGGGCTCACACACCCGTGTGGTCTAAAGGACACGCCTGTGTGAGCCTGGGACATGCCTATGTTGGAGGCCGTGTTCGACCTCGTGTAACTCTCTGACTTGCACACGAGACCATGCCACACGTCCTTGTGCTAGGATGTGTGGTTAATTACTTCAATTCAAAAATAAGTGCAGGTCTGTGTCTCTGCTCGTATGCCCAATTATGTGCCCAATTTTGTCTACCCGTATGGACAAAATGAAGCCATTTCTAGCTCCATTTCTCACCCAAATTTACACCCAAAACCAGCACTTAAAACACACATCCAAAACCAACCAATTCAAGCATTCTAAATAGGAAATTTCATCATTTAACAAGGCATACCAATACATGCATATGTGTTCATGAACTTATCTTGGATTAACTTAGGCAATAGCATCATTTGATCACACATACATAACACTCCACATATGAATATAACATCATAACTTGCTTAATCAGGCCGAAATAAACCATTACTAGTCATTCGAATGGCTAGGTTACAAAATAATATTTCAAGCCACTATTGGCCAAGCTGTAACACGCCAAACCCGGCCCAGATGCTATGACCTAATCTAGTGTGTCACATTGAAGTGTTTTAGCGAAAACCGTGTTTTCATTGAAAACCCTTCATAAAATAAAAGAACATCTTAAAAATAAACTCCTTTCAATCACTTGTTTGAAACAAAAGATTTGATGAAAACATGTCACTTAAAAATTTAGTTACGGAAACGTAGAAAAGACATACTATAATTTAAGAAATCTATGTTCAACTTCTTGTACTTAAAATGAAAATAATAATAATAATTCAAGTAATACTAACATAATGAAAACCTTATTACAATCTGATCTGAACACACTTAAAAAGAAATAAAAACTTAAATGCTTAAAAAAAAAACCAAGTCTGAACTATCTTGCTAGCCGGCCACCCAGTGTCCTTCCAAACATTGAACTTCCTACTGAGCATCACCTAAAAATAAAATAAAAGAGGGGGTGAGTTTTCACAAACTCAGTGTGTACAACCCTCGGCAAAAACAAGCATTCAAGAAAAAAAATCATTCATCAATCATGCAATGCAATCCCATCCAAATTATCCATGCGCTACACACTAGCTCCGTCCCCTATCACACTATGTGGGGATATAAATATCGACCCACCCAGCCCACACACCATGGTAGCCCGATTGCGAAACTACCTTCATTTACATATTGGGCTTTAAAAGCCGTCAGCGAATCCATGATTGTCAAGCAACCATGCAATCCTTATATACTTCCTCCGTTCCATAATCCTCACCCATATGCAACTTAAGCAGAATATCATATGTATGCATGTCACATCCATAAAACTTACATTCTACACATAGGGGTATTTTTGTCATTTTCGCCCTTAGGGGCATTTCGATAATTTTCTCTTAATTACGGTTTTCACTTACCTTGGCCCATTAACGAGTCCCGTGAGCTAAGATGAATGAACACTATGCACCAAGTAGGATTCCAGAGAAGAGGAGGTGAGTCATTAAGACCGCTTAAGTACCAAGCTTTCCCTAGATCCAATCCTAGACATGCATATACCCGTTGCCACACCTTAACCCTTTCACTTGTCCATGGTCGCAATATATTAATTAAGTCTTATGTGGATATCATATACTAGGCCCAAAACCCCTTACAAAGCCAAAATAATTTCACATACCTATAACTGGCCCATTAAGCCCAATCATATTCATATGGCCCATTAGGCCCAAATCACCTGTATATGGCCCGTTAGGCCTAGTCACAATCATATTCATGCTCATATACAAGTTCCTATCACATAGCGTCAGCATTGAGTTTTTGCCTATTATGGGCCCAATAGCCTATCGGGCCCATTTAGCCTACTCCAGCCCATTTAGCCAAATCACAACCCAAGTCCACGGAATCGCCCATGGGTCTCAGACAACCTATCAGTCTCTCCCCTACGAGTGTTCACACACTCGTAAGACTACCGTAGCCAAACTTTCGACTTTTTAGCATTTCGGCTTTTTGGCTTTTCAGCATTTCGGCTTTTGCTGATACATACTGTGTGTGCAGTGCATGTACACACCTGGTAAGCAAGCGTGATGCGATCTCCTTAGCCCAAACTACAATTGATATTACTCAAAGATTAATCACACGTACTTATCGATTACTTTACCAAAAGCCAGAATCTCCCCTTAACCTTACCTGAATGCCAAGCCTTTACTAGCTTTTACTTTGATCACTAAACACCCGTATTTCTCAGATCTGAAGAGCAAATCGACAGGAATCCAAAATCGAGATCTGACACTAATTCCCTACCAAAGTCGATTAGAAAGAAGTGAGGGACCGAATACTCGATACTTATCAAAAACCGATTGGGAGAGCGAACACTTACACTAGAATCGACTGGGTTGAAAGAGTAGTGGTAACACCAAGGGTACTCGACTCTTAGAGATTTGAATGGCAACAATTGATTACTCAAAACAAAAGAAGAGAGGAAGAAGAATCGGCTAAAGTAAAGAAAATATTGAGTAGAGGACGGATAACAATTTGGCACAAAGAAAGAAAAGAAAACGGGTTTTCGGCTTTTTAGAGAAAAGGGTTTTTTGGCAAAAAGTGAAGGGAAATTCGGCATTAGCTTTTCAATCCTCCCATTCGACACCTATTTTAGCCCTATAGCCGAATTCTTCAAGAAAAAGTTCCCACTTCAGCTCCACTTACTCTTCACTTCTCATCTCCTCGTTTTTCTCCCTGATAACCCCTTGGTCCTTTCTTTAATTTTCTCTTCTGAACACTCCCCTTGGAGTCCATCTTCACACCACTTCCATCCTTCTAGAAGGCCAAAATTAAACTAAGCTAGGATTCGAACCTTAGACCTCCTTGCTAGCTACTAACGCCACCTCAGTACACCTTATGTGGCGTCACTTAGCCACTTCACCACAGGCTTTTTTTTATACTATTTCCCCTAACTTTATTTAAAAGCCCAACTACTTGTCAGCACTAATTTTTTTAATACCTAAACTATAATTTCATTTATTCCTAGGTTCGAACTCAAACCTTAACTAAGACCTACTAAAATTATCGCTTGGATAAGAATATTAAACACAATTTTAATCAAAATCGAAAACCAAGAAAATTCGAGATTTCTGGATTTTTGGGTTTCGAGATTTTTTTTGGGGCATTACAACTCTACCCCCTAAAAGAAATTTTGTCCTCGAAATTTTCAACTACTAACACAGACGTCCACACCACACTTTCGCTGCGCACTCTAATTCCAACTTAGTTAAATAGCACACTATGGGTAAGTACGTACCATTATTCGCCTCCGGAGCATGTCCATCCTCTTGACGACGTGCTGCATAGACCAAAGCTGGCTGTCTCACCTCAGCATGACCAGCACGTCTATTTGGTGCTCCACGACCCAAACCGTTTCCACCCCTGGCCTGATCACGGCCTCTTGGCGGTAGCTAAGCACCCCTCGGTGGTTGTACACCACCTTGGTCCACAACTGGCACCTAAGCTGACATTCTAGGGCAATTCCTGATCCTATGCTCCATAAATCCACAAGCTAGACAAGCTCCCATCCTCTTCTAACACTCGCCTACATGACCTTTCACACAATCAGCACAAAGTGGCACCCCTAGATTAATAGCAGGGGGCCTTACTCTATCTGGCCCATTAACTTTGGCCCTAGCCCTAGGCATCTGTCCAACACCCGGAGTCTCAGCTTCCCTCTTATTCTTACCCCTTTCTTTCTCCCGATTTAAGAGCTCAGCGCGCTTTACCTCTTCCGCTATCCTTGCCTTCTCCACCAATTCTGAGAAAACTCGCTCCCTTTGTGGAGCTATCAATACCCTAAGGCTATCTCTCAGTCCGTCCTCAAACCTAATGCAACGCTCATAGTCTGTTGCCACCATTACTCTGGCATACCTACTAAGATGTAGAAACTCCGCCACATACTCCACCACCGATTTATTTCCTTGGGTCAAGTTCAAGAACTCCTTCCTCCTAGTGTCCACATAGCTTGCACCTACATACATCCCTTGGAATGCAGCTTTGAAAAACTCCCAGATGACCCGCTCCGGTTGGGTGCCCTCTTTCACTGTCAACCACCACTGGTAGGCTTCCTCCCTAAGCAATGACACCGCCCCTTTCAACTTTTGCCCAGGTGAGCAGTCCAAATCCTCCATTATCCTTTCAGTGGCCTCCAACCAATATTCTGCCACATTAGGAGCCACACCAGCCACGCCCTTAAAAATCTCAGCCCCGTTCGATCGAAGTCGTTCTGGAATGGAACCCCAATTTTTGTTGCCATTATTGGGCCCAACGACCCTTTCCAAAATCCTAAGCATTGCCTGCAACAATGCATCTTCTCCCGCAACTAGACCATACTGTCCATTCCTAGCCACAGGTGAGGTCAGAGCCTCTTCTACTCCAACATCAGGCATATGGCCCGATGCCGACGATTCAGCCCTAACACCTCCGCAGCCTCGGCCACGACCTCTCGTACCTCTTCTAGCGCTCATCGTCAATTTGTGAGTTTTCTGAATTAAAATTTTTTTACGAAGTCTTAGTTAGTTTCATAATTACACCTATGTTTTATGAAAATATTTAAAGAGAAGATTGTTTTAGAAAATCCTTTACAGTTTCAAGTTCCTACGGGCTTTGGTTCCACTCTATCAAAATCATCTAAAGTAGCCCTCTAACTATCGACTGTATAACAATTTAAACAAACTTAAGAATAAGAATAATTACTTGGTTCGACGTCAGAGACTCGGTGTGCCGCTAAGCAAAATTTCCCTTTTCCATAACAGTGTAATCCAATTTTTTTAAACGGAAAAGGAAACCAAATAGTAAGAAAGCACACTTCACAGCTCGAGTTTTACAACCTAGGCTCTGATACCACTAAATGTAACACCCCAAGCCCAGCCCAGATGCTATGGCCAAATCTGGTGTGTCACGTTGAAGTGTTTTACCGAAAATCGTGTTTTCATTAAAAACCCTTCTTAAAATCAAAGAACATCTTAAAAATAAACTCCTTTCAATCACTTATTTGAAACATAAGATTTGATGAAAACATGTCACTTAAAAATTTAGTTGCAGAAATGTAGAAAAGGCATACTATAATTTAAGAAATCTATGTTCAACTTCTCATAATTACAATGAAAATAATAATAATTCAAGTAATACTAACATAATGAAACCCTTATTATAATCTGATCTGAACACACTTAAAAAGAAATAAAAACTTAAATGCTTAAAAAAAACAAAGTCTGAATTATCTTACTAGCCGGCCACCCAAAGTACCTCCAAATATCGAACCTCCTACTGAGCATCACCTGAAAATAAAATAAAAGAGGGGGTGAGCTTTTGCAAACTCAGTGAGTACAACCCTCGGCAAAAACAAGCATTCAAGAAAAAAAAACATCATTCATCAATCATGTAATGCAATCCCATCCAAATTACCCATCTACTACACACCAGCTCCGTCCCCCGTCACACCATGTGGGGATATAAATATCGACCCACCTAGCCCACACACCATGGTAGCTCAGTTGCCAAACTACCTTCATTTACATATTGGGCTTTAAAAGCCATTGTCGGATCCATGATTATCAAGCAACCATGCGATCCTCATATACTTCCTCCGTTCTATAATCCCCATCCATATGCAACTTAAGCAGAATATCATATGTATGCATGTCACATCCATAAAACTTATATTCTACACCTAGGGGTATTTTCGTCATTTTTGCCCTTAAAGGCATTTTGATAATTTTCCCTTAATTATGGATTTCACTTACCTTGGCCCGTTAAGGAGTCCTGTGAGCTAAGATGAATGAACACTATGCACCAGGTAGGATTCCAGAGAAGAGAAGGTGAGTCATTAAGACCGCTTAAGTACCAAGCTTTCTCTAGATCCAATACTAGACATGCATATATCCGTTGCCACACCTTAACCCTTTGACTTGTCCCTGGTCGCAATATATTAATTAAGCCTTATGTGGATATCATATACTAGGCCCAAAACCCCTTACAAAGCCCAAACAATTTCACATACCTGTATCTGGCCCATTAAGCCCAATCATATTCAAATGGCCCATTAGGCCCAAATCACTTGTATACGGCCCATTAGGCCCAGTCACATTCATATTCATGCTCACACACAAGTTCCTACCATATAGCATCAACATTCAGTTTTTGCCTATTATGGGCCCAACAGCCCATCGGGCCCATTTAGCCCATCCGGGCCATATGGCCAAATCACAACCCAAGTCCATAGAATCGTCCTTGGGTCTTAGGCAACCCATCGGGCCTATACGAGTGTTCGTGCACTCATAAGACTACCGTAGCCAAGCTTTCAGCTTTTCGGCATTTCAACTTTTCAGCTTTTCGACATTTCGATTTTTGTCGATACATAATGTGTGTGGAGTGCATGTACACACTTGGTAAGCAAGCGTAATACGATCTCCTTAGCCCAAACCAACAATCGATATTACTCAAAGATTAATCACACGTACTTATCGATTACTTTAGCAAAAGCCGAAATCTCACCTTAACCTTACCTGAATGCCAAGCCTTTACTAGCTTTTACTTTGACCACTAAACATGCGTATTTCTCAAATATGAAGAGCAAATTGGTAGGAATCCAAAACTGAGATCTAACACTAATTCCCTACCAAAGTCGATTAGAAAGAAGTGAGGGACCGAATACTCGATACTTATCAAAAACTGATTGGGACAGCTAACACTTACATTAGAATCGACTGGGTTGAAAGAGTAGTGGTAGCACCAAGGGTATTCGACTCTTAGAGATTTGAATGGGAAAAATTAATTACTCAGAACCAAAGAAGAGAGCAAGAAGAATCAGCTAAAGTAAAAAAAAATATTGAGTAGAGGAGGAATAAGAATTCGGCACAAAGAAAGAAAAGAAAAAAGGGTTTTTGGCTTTTTAGAGAAAAGGGTTTCTGGCACAAAGTGAAGGGAAATTCGACATTAGCTTTTCAATCCTCCCATTCGGCACCTATTTATAGCCCTATAGCCGAATTCTTCAAGCCCAAGTTCCCACTTCAGCTCCACTTACTCCTCACTTATTTTTCTCCCTGATAACCCCTTGATCCTTTCCTTAAATTTCTCTTCTGAACACTCCCCTTGGAGTCCATCTTCACACCACTTCCATGCTTTTAGAAGGCCAAAATTAAACTCTAAAAATACTAAGCTAGGATTCAAACCTTGGACCTCCTTTCTAGCTACTAACGCCACCTCACTACACCTTATGTGGCGTCACTTAGCCAGTCCACCACAGGCTATTTTTTTTATACTATTTCCCCTAACTTTATTTAAAAGCCCAACTACTTGCCAGTCCTGATTCTTTTAATATCTAAACTATAATTTCATTTATTCCTAGGTTCAAACTCAAGCCTTAACTAAGACCTACTAAAATTATCGCTTGGATAAGAATATTAAACACAATTTTTATCAAAATTGAAAACTAAGAAAATTTAGTTTTCGGGATTTTTAGGTTTCAGGATTTTTTTGGGGCGTTACACAAGTTTTTCTATACATGCCATTATACCAAAATGATTTCAATATACGCACCCAAAATTCTAGTTGATAGTGTGGCGATGCTCCAATGATCTTCCAGCCTTCACGAGCTTCTGAGCACTATAAAACAAGGGAAAATTAAAGTAGAGTAAGCATTACATGTTTAGCAAGTTTGTATAATGGAAACTAAACTTACCAATCTCGTTTAATAAAATATAGGGATACAATGTTATGTTTCCATCCATCTGGCTAAATTTCCCAATTACATACATTCCGTCAAACATGTTAGTCACCAAAATATTCATATCAATCAAGTAACATAGATGAGCTCATTAAGTAGTAATCTTTCAAGTCATTATCATATCATCTCAAGATTTTCACACCTTGTCAAGAGTTTTATGTTCGTTGAATCATTGAAATCCCATGAATGCTCAAGTAGTACACTTGAAATGTACGATTCAATAATCCGTCAATTCTTTATTCAAGGGTACCCCATAGGGCAGTTAACCAAGAAACACTCTCTTGAGCCACATATCATATAACAAGATTACTAGTCCAAGTTAAATCCTTTATATAATGTATGCTCAGAGGAGCTCGATTAGGATTACCAGTCCAGGCTAAACCCTAATCACAACGTATGCTCGAGAGGAATTATACTGGGATTACCCATCCGGGCTATATCCTTTCTATAACAAGGTTAATGGGATTACTTGTTCGAGCTAAATCCCGTTCGCAACAAATGCAGGACCTCATTTGTTTTGAGAAAGTGCATACAGTCATTAGAATTCAATATTCAATCGGGACTTACCCCTTTTTTATCATTTCAAGCATGTATCAATTTTCTCATGATAGCATTCAAGTAATGTACATCAATATAAATCACATTCCATACATCACAACATTCAATTTAACATATTTACATGCCGGATTAAGTTACACGAACTTACCTTGACACTTGTTCGCGTAAAAGTCTACTAATCTGAAATCTTTTCTTTTTGTCGATCTAACCTCGAATTAGTGTTGTCTGGATCTATATAAATTAATTTAACCATCAATTTCATACATTTCATATTTAAATGGACTCAATTTACGTCCCAGGTAAAATTACCATTTTGCCCCTAATTTTTCCATAAATTCTGATTTTGTCCCTAGGCCCAAAAAATGAAACTTGTGCAAATCATTCCTTATTCCAAGCCTAAACAAACAAATTTTCCAGCACATGTATCCATAAATTTTAGAATTTTTCATCAAATTTTACAACTTTTCATTTTAGTCCCTAAATCATGTTTTCATCAATAATCACTTTGTAAAAGTTGCTTATCTATCAATAATCTTTCATTGTCTACCATAAATTTCTAATTTCAAACATAATACATCCATGACCCATTTTCATACTTTGATAACTTTTCAAATTAATCCCTCAAATAGAGAGATTAAGCTATCACGGTTTCAAAAATACCAAAATTACTAAAAACGGGACATGAGAACTTACCCAATTAAGCCTTGAAAGTTTCCCATCTCTCTCCTAGAGTTTCCAAAAAAATTTAGGTTGAAGATGACAATAATAAGATGATATTTTCTTTTATCATCTTTTAATTAATTTAATTATTTCAAATTCCAATTTAGTCCTTACCCTTTTTCTATAATTCCATGGATGAGTCACCAAGAAAATCTACATACTTTTCTTAATGGTCTAATTACCATATGAGGACCTTAAGTTTTGAATTCCATAGCTAATTTATCCTTATAGCTACTAGAATTCAACTTTCGCATTTTATGCGATTTAGTCATTCTCATAATTAAGCACTGAATCGTTAAAATTTTCGTATCAAAATTTTCAAACGACATATCTATCATATTACGGGCCATATAACAAAATAAAAATAAATCATATTTTTGGGTCAGATTTGTGGTCCCGAAACCACTGTTTCGATTTCACTAAAAAATTGGTTGTTACAAATCTCCCCCTTTAGGGATTTTTATCCTCAAAAATCTTACCAGTAAAAAGATTCGGGTCTTGCTTCCTCATAGTATCCTCCGGCTCCCAGGTAGCCTCTTCAATATCGTGTCATTGCCAAAGAACTTTTACTAAAGCAACCTTTTTATTTCTTAACTCTTTTGTTTCCCGAGCTAGGATTTTGATTGGTTCTTCACCATGTTGGATTTCTACCTCTGTCGGAGAGATAACATATGAAGGATCGGATCGATACCGCCGTAGCATAGACACATGAAAAACATTATGAATTCGATGAAGCTCTGGTGGTAAAGCTAACTGATAGGCAACGGTCCAATTCTTTCTGTAATCTCATAAGGTCCAATGAATCGTGGACTCAATTTTCCTTTACGTCCAAACCGGAGAACTCTCTTCCAAGGTGACACTTTCATGAATACTTTGTCACCGACTTGAAATTCTATTTCTTTTTGTTTCAAATCAACATAGGACCTTCGATGATTAGAGGCTACTTTCAAACTGTCCCGAATTACTTTTACCTTTTCTTCAGTCTTTCAGACCAAGTCAATTCCATGTAACTTTTTTCTCATTGAGTTCTGTCCAATACAATGGAGTTCTATATTTGCGACCATACAAGACTTCATATGGTGCCATTTTGATGCTAGACTGATAACTATTATTATAAGCAAATTCAATCAAAGGCAAATACTTTTCCCAATTACCTTCAAACTCAGGTATACAACACCGAAGCATATCTTCCAGGATTTGTATTACTCGTTCAGATTGACCATCTGTTTAGCGGTAAAAAGTAGTACTAAAGTGTAACTGAGTACCCAGAGCTTCTTGCAACTTGGTCTAGAATTAAGATGTAAACCAAGGATCTCTATTTAAAATAATGGAGACAGGAACTCCATGCAATCTGACAATCTAAAAAATGTATAATTCAGCCAATCTATCCTAGGAATAATCCATCGTACCGGAATAAAGTGTGCCAACTTTGTCAACCAATCAACAATTACCCAAATGACATCTTTCTTCCTTGGAGACAGGGGTAATCCTGTTACAAAGGCCATGGTAATTCTTTCCCATTTCCATTCCGGTATCGTAACCGACTGTAATATTCCAGAGGGTACAGCTTTTACTTGCTGACATATCAAACACTTAGATACAAACTCAGAAATATCTCGTTTCATTCCTGGCCACCAGTACATCTTTTTTAAATCATTACACATTTTATTACTATCAGGATGTATAGACATGTAACCATTGTGAGCTTCAATTAAAATCATTCTGTACTAATTCTGAACCTTTCTGTAACACCTCAAACCATATCCATTGCTAAAATAGGGTTACAAGGTATTACTTAACTATCACATCATAACATATACATATCTCATACATTTAAACATTCAAACACATACATCATTCATATACAATCATAATGTCCCTTGTAAGGCTCTATGAGATCTTAAAACATGCTTGGAAGAGGTTCGGAACTAAACCGATAACATTTGGAAACTTTGGGAAACTTAGAAAATTTTATTGAATATAGAGGTCACATGCCCGTGTGCCAAGGCTGTATGCCTCACACGGCCACCAGACACGCCCGTGTCGTAGGCCATCTGGAAACAGGGCATACATACAGACTTGGGTCATACGACCGACCATACGCCCGTGTGTCAGCTCGTGTGCCACACACGGCCAATAGACATGCCCGTGTGTCTAGACTGTGTAACTCACTAACTTATTTTAACTAAGCTTCAGCAGACACAAGGTCAAGTCACACACCCGTGTACTCAACCATGTGGACGAGAAATAGGCTTATTTAAGCAACTTTTCCTCACTCAATTTCAATCACCTATAAGCATGCATATAACATCATACTCTCATTCAATTTGGCAGCCAAAACAACCATTTCAAAATGACATTATGCGCCATTTAAAAATGCAAGCATCTATATACTCAAATTAACACCATTTGTGGCATCAAACACGTACCTAACCATTATGACTTGTAAGCCAATATATGTATATAATCTATTCAATAATTCAAACATTTTGCATATCTTCATCTCATCAACAACTTGCCAAAACAATCCATATTTAATACACATATACATAACCAATATTTAACTAAGCTAAGCCTAATCAAATGGCTTAAACACATCAATGCATATAAGCTTCAATAGCTAAAATAACTCCTACATCTCATATTATCAACTAGCCTACACATGCCATATTACCAACTTCAAAGAGTTCAAAAATACCAAATCAACTCCTGGATAGTGTGATGAAATCTTCGATGACTTCCAACCTGAGCGAGCTTTCAAAACACTATAAAATACAAAAAATAAACATAGTAAGCTAATAAGCTTAGTAAGCTCGTATGACTAGTATGTACTATATACAATTTAACAATTAATTAAGAATTAGAGAAACATGAATCAGCTCCCTCAAAATCAACACGTAATACAATAACAACCTGGTAATTCCTGTATGTATTCATCGGTTTTCACTTACATATCATATGAAATTATTAAATATCACTTACTTGTCGAGCGTGTTACGTATACCTGAACTAATTCATATCATCATTTCAATTCTCGTACCATTATCTTCTCTGTTGAATCATGGAAATAACATCGAATATTTTGTATCTTGTACTCTAATGGGCATATATGTGGTTAAACAACCTATATCTCGATTCATATATATATCATTTGTTCATACGTCATTATAACCTATATTACCCTTTCAATACAATCCAACCAAATTTTCCAAAGCATAATCATACAAAATCATCAATACCATGTAATTCACACGACATTATGGCAATTCATTTCTATTTGTATAAACTGTAATTTATTCATATAACCAGTAGTACATCTATATAAATAGTAGTTCATCAGTAATAATAGTAATTCATCCATATAAACACACATCTTATTCATATGATTAGTAACAGTAATTATGCCTGTTGAACCTATTAGAATATCGAAGAATACTCGAGTGATACTCTCTAAGCATATTAATCGATAATCCATCAATTCATTATCATTTATGCTCTTTCTAGTCATGATCAGTAAGCTCCTCTTGAGCTGATGAACAGTAAGCTCTATTGAGCTAAAATGGTAAGCTCTATTTAGCTGAAATGGTAAGCGCTATCGAGCTGAATAGTAAGCTCATACGAGCTGAAACAGTAAGCTCCAATGAGCTAAAAATAGTAAGCTCTTAGAGCTAATATATCGGTAATCTCATATGAGATGTGGTAAGTCCGTAACAAATGCAGAAGCTCAACCAAAACGGTAACCCTAGTGACATGTCACTCGTATTCTATGATTTTCTAAAGTTCGAACGAGGCTCGATATTATCCAACTTCATTGTTTAAACATTAATAATCAATAATTAAATTTATCAAAACATATATATTCAATTCAATTAAATATATACGTTTAAACACTCAATTTGCATACTCAATGCATATGATCATACTGAATCCATGTAACCTATATAACGTTTGTGACATTTCATTTCCATTCATGTAAACAGTAATACAATCATATAACCGGCAATTCGAACTTCAAGTGGATTATTCATTCAACTTATACACATATATTTTAAACAATTACATGCATTTAATAATTCAGTTCTAGCTATACGAACTTACCTCGAGTTGCTAGAATAAAACTATTTGCTATTCGTCCACTTTTCATTTTCCCCTATCTAGTTTTGATAATTGCTTATCTTGATCTCGATATAGTATCAAATTCATTATATTAACTTCCAAGTATTCAATTTAACATATAATACACATTTTGGCAAAATTACACTTTTTCCCCTAAAGTTTTACATTTTTACAATTTAGTCCTTATCACGTAAAATTGCAAATTCATGCAATTTAAGGACAACCATTTCTAGCTGAATTTTACCCGTACTACTAGTAGCCCATATTTTCAATTTAATCACACATCTAGCCATGAATTTTACACTTTTCTCAATTTAGTCCTTAATGGACATTTTTGTCATAAATCACTTTATAAAACTTGTTAATCTAGCTTCAAACATTAATAATCTATCATAAAACATCTAAAACACCAAGCATTCAACAATGGCATCATTCAAAATCTATAGCAGTTTCAAAAACGAAGATAGGGGCTAGCTAGATTAAGTTGCAACAAGCTCAAGAACATAGAAATCATTAAAAATCGAGCTCGAACCATACCTTAATTAACCCAAATGTGTGTCGAACCCAAGAAATCTTCCATGGCTTTTTTCTTTGTTCAATTTCGGTGGAAGATGATGAAAAATAAGCTTAAAATTGTTTTTGTTTTATTTTATTAACCTTATTTGCCAATTTACTAAATTAACCTTTAAAAATATTAAAAATTACACCATTTTCCATGCTATCATTATCCAATAACAAAAATTGGCCTATTTATGACTTAAGAACCTTTAATTTAATATTCTATAGCTATTTGACACATTTAGCTAATAGAAAACAAGTTTTACGCGTTACGCGATTTAGTCTTTTTTACCGAATTAACCACTGAAATGATAAAATTTCTTTACAAAATTTTCACACAAACATTCTATCATAATGTAAACCTTAATCTATTTTTCTAAGCTTTAGAGATCTATTTCAAAAACATTGGTCTAGCTTTTAACTCAGCTGTGATTGAACCGTCATCAGACAATGACAATCGAGTGTTCATTGCTCGCAAAGTATGCAGGGATTTTCTGCTCAAAGCATATACCACTGCGTTGGATTTTCCCAGATGGTAGTCAATAACAAGATCATAATCTTTCAATAACTTAAGCCATCTGCGTTGTCTCAAATTCAAATCTTTCTTTGACATCAAATATTTCAGACTTTTATGATCAGTGAATATGTGACATTTTTCACCAAATAAGTAATGCCGCCAAATTTTTAGTGCAAACACTATGGCTGCCAATTCAAGATCATGTGCCGGGTAATTATTTTCATGTGGATTTAGCTGCCTTGAAGCATAGGCTACTACCTTAATCTTACATCAAAACACAGCCTAAACCATTCAATGATGAATCACTGTAAACTGTAAATTCCTTACCCTGTAAAAGCCCGATTTAGACCCTATTTGGAATAGTGGTTTTCAAACAACGAATCCAAGTAAAAAAAATTTAAAAATTATTTTCTATGTTTATTATGTCGAAATTTATGTGTGTGAAAATATCGTTTGAAAATTTTACTGTTTGGATGCCCGATTTAATAAAATGGCTTAATCGCGTAAGTTATAAAAGTTGCTAACTAATTATTAAAGTACCAAATTTCTTTGTTCTTTTAATATGGGGTCTTTATGATGTAATTATACCATATGAATTAGTGATGGACGGTTTTAGTCATAATATATAATGGGTTTATATTTTATAACAAAGGTTAATTTTGTAATATATTAAATAATGTTAATATAATAAAACATAATGTACAAAAAAAAAGCCATGCATTTTTTCATCTTGGCCAATTTTTTAAAGGAAAAAGAAAGAAAATAAAGAAAGCCACATTTGACCATTAGCAAGCTTGATTCAAGGTGAATTTTAGCTCGATTTTTTTATAATTTTTTACGTTTTTGAGATTGTTGCTATGTTATCTATCAAGCCCATGTCTCAATTTTTGAATTTGATGATGATTTTGTATTTTTCCATTATTGAAAGCTTGTGATTTTTGTTGTTTGATGCTGGAAAGTAAAAGATATGTGATAGATTAACATGTTTTGTATTTGAATTTTTGATGAATTTGAGTAATTAGGGCTAATTTGTAAAAATAATAAATTAAGGGACTAAAATGTGAAATAAATGAAATGTGTTGGCATGTATAAGGAAGATAAATATTTGGCCTAACCTGGTATATTGAAATTTTGCATATTTTGTGTTTTGTGCAATAGGGACTAATTTGTGAAAAGTGTGAAATGTTAGGGGCAAATTGGTAATTTGCCCATTTACGTGTTTTCAGATTAAATTGAATGAATTTGTGTTTGAAGAAGTTTAATTTGAATATGTTTAGATCAAGAGCCAAAGAAATTGAATTTGGATCGGGGGAAAACCAAAGTTATTGAATAGTCGTTCTGTTCTGATCGTCATTGTTCGAGGTAAGTTTATAAGCAAATAAATGTTGTTAAATTTCAATATATGTGATCTATAAATAATTGTAATGATTATTAGTAAGTTATGAATCAGCATTGAGAAATGAAAAATGTGATTGTGGTATGATTTGTGAGTTATATGATCTTATTTATGTAATAAATTAGTTAGGTTGTTTTACAAGGATTTGATGATGTATATTGCAAATGTTGTATTAAAGATTTATCAATTAGCAGACTGTTTATTTATAAGCTATTTCTATTAAATATGAGATATTTTTGGCTTGAATTATGGTAAATGAAATGGTACATTTTTGAGTTGGCTAATATTCTAGTAAAAATGATTTATGTTTGATGATTAAACAATGTATAAGTTGGCCTTTAGAGAATCAGTTTTTAAGGTTCATTTGATATATTTAAGCGCATATCATGAAGTAAAAGAATGAGTAACTTTTGTTTTTAAGTGATATGATATGATTATTTGTTCTTTTTTTATATGCATACGTGCATAAATATTGAAATGATATGATTAATGTTTGATATATGAAACAAGCAATTTGCATTTACTTAAAGTATGGTTAAAAACATATGTGGTTACGTGTAAGACCTCATTTGGGACGTTGGCATCGATATGTGATTATGTGTAAGACCACGTTTTGGACATTGGCATCGATATGTGATTACGTGTAAGACCACGTCTGGGACGTTGGCATCGATATGTGATTACATGTAAGACCCTGTCTGGGATAGTGACATCGATATGTGATTAGTTGTAAGACCACATTTGGGATGTAACACCTCGAATTTGGGCCAAGAAGTATTGGGCCTTGAGTATGGGTCCATAAGGAGGTTGTATTTAGGTATTTAATTGTGCAATGAAATGACACAATTAAATGTCTGCTTTAGTGGTTAATGGCCCTGAGAAGTGTTGGAGAAATCTTGGGTTCAAACCTGGGCTTTAGCAAAAATTTTGGTATTAAGTGAAAAAAACTTGGATACTTGAATGAGGGCCTTTTAAATTATTGTGTTAAATAAATGACACAAGGAAGCATGTGGTCTAGTGGTTGTGGCATAATTAAGGTTGTATGGGAGCCTAGGTTCAAGCCTTGGCTCTTGCAATTTATTCTGGTTTTTTTTAAGGGAACCTGGACTTTGGCCTTTAGACCTTATAATTAATTGGGGATAAAATATGACACAAAAAGAGCATGTGGTGAAGTGGCAAGGTAGCGTCATAGAGTTGGCAAGGAGGTCCAGGGTTCGAAACTCATGGCAATCAAAGAGCATTTCTTTTGGTAATAGGGGGCGGCAAGAGTTGGTGTTGAATTTAAACTCTGATGTTGGAGGGATCCCACATTGGGAAGCTAACATAAGAGGGGATGCGAAGCTGGCTTTAAATAGAGAGAACCATAAGGAGAGTAGAGGCACCTTTATTGGCTGATCCCTTTCGCTTTATGGCGTGCTCGTTTAGGTTGGGCGTCGGCTAAGAATGCTAGGAGCATGGATTAACTCCAGTCGCCAATTAGGTAATCCCTAAGCTTAGATGGTTTGGAGCTGCGAGGGACTCGAAGATGGCCACACTAGTGTTTTTGTTTCTTTTAATTACAATTAGATTTCGTTTTGGGTTTTTAAATTATGTAATAAGGCTGTAGGTGGGTTTTAAGTTTTAATTTGGATTGTGATTTCTTATACTAAACTGCTAGTCTAGGAAAACTCAAGATTTCAAAATAGCATGATTTTTCTAAGGAACACGAGCTTTCAACAACAAAGTGTTCAAAATGCTTCCGCGATTTTAAATGAGGTAATATACCAAAGGCAAAAAAATTGGTAAATGTTTTGATGAGAACTTTAGTTTAATAATAATAAAGGAATTTAGATTCAGTAATGGATTTTCACCGGAAAGATCAAATTTGAAAAATGGTTTGATGTGACGCACCAGATTCTGCCATAACGTCTAGGCCGGGTTTGAGGTGTTACATGGGACGTTGGCATTGTACGATATGTGTGATTATCTGATTATCCTATTTGATTCTGAATGATCTAACTGACAATGTTAAGTAAAGACCGAATGTGAAATCTAATTGAAAAGTTTTAGGTATGAGTTAGCTAATGTATTGAAAATAAGGTAAGTTTTGGTATTTGAAGTGATGATATGAATTATACATGTTAAAATGTTGGATATATGTATATTGAATGCAAATATATATTCGGCCAAAAGATAAATGTATGTGATATTAAAGCGTGAATCATGAATATACATAAATGAATGTATATGAATATTCGGCCATATGATGACATTGTGAGCTTGGAAGTAAATGATAATTTTGATAATGAATATATGTGAATTTCGGTCAAGTTAAAGTTGATACATAGATGTATATGTTGTATATAATTTTGCAAATTTGAAATTAAATATGATTATGATAGCATGAATTGGTTCAGTCCAGTTGAGTTATTAATGTCATTGAATGTTTTATTTTCTTATGATTTACTAAGTTGTAATAGCTTACTGTGTGTGTATGTTTGTTCTCTATTTTATAGAGTTTGGAAGCTAGTTACGGGTTCAGGGATCATCAGAGAAACCTATCACACTATCGACTGTTCGATATTTTTATAAAGTTGAACTTAAATTTAAACCTATGGCATGTATAGGCTAGCTTATGTTTATGTTTGATTTTGAGTTGTATATATATTAAGCCATGCACAAATGGCTAATATGTTATGTAAGTATATGAAATTTTAGTCAAGTTTATATGTGTCGTATGCATTGAAAATGGTTGGTGATTTTGGATGTGGTTTGGTTGATTTGGCTATAATATATATTATGTTTGGCTTGTTTTATTAAGGCTAGGTATGTGATTTAATCATAAGGTAAATTTGTATGCTAGTTAAGTTAGGTTATTCAATATGTTAGTTGAATGATACGCATATTATATGTATATGAGGTGTTGGATATATACATGGTGATATAGTTAAATTATTTCGGCAAAGTGGCATTATAAAGAAAGAATTTCTAACCGTTTTTAACATGTATATTAGTTGTGATTTGTAATGTGCTATAAGGCTTTATTGTATGTTTAGAAATGAAGACCGAATGTATACAAGTAGTTAAATTTATTTGTTTGGTTAGTTTTGGATATATGATTTAAGTGAAAGTTATCAATGGTCATTAAGATCCATAAATAAGCACTTTGGTTGATGTGTAATGAATTGTATATGATGAAAAAATATAATAATTTTATTCAGCTAATGATAGTTAAAATGATAAGGAGAATATACTTGGAATATGGTTGTACTTGATTTGGTTAATGGTTCTATTGATGTATTTATTTATACACATATTTAGGATAGTGAACTAATAAAAATATTATGTTCTTGTATATTGATATATGTTTATATTGAAAATAGATGTATAGTTGAAAGTGATGTCATGATAATTTTGGAAAAATTTAGATAAATTGAGAAGTATTTATATATGTACTTAGGTCATGGTTGTAAATGTTTGAATTGGATTTTGATTTCATGGTTTATTTATTAGCCAAATTGATGATAGAGAAACGGTAATGTTCAGACATGTTTTAAACTTGGTTAGTTAACCATTTAGGTCATAAAACAACTTAATCATAGAATGAAAATACATATTGTGTTGATTATGATACGGTCAAAATGATATGTGTTTTGATTTGTTTGATTTATATGATTCATGTATGAAATAATGGAATGAAATAATTATATTAGCTTGGATATGCGCACATGCTTATGTGGTAAGATGATATAATTAATATTTTTGCTTATGAATTATATGACTACATATATGTTTGTTATATGATATGAAAAGATTTGTAAGGAGATTATGTTAGCTATAAGGTTTTAAAATTGAATGGTTTGAATGATTTGATGGGAATAATATATTAAGTATGAAATGAAATGCATATAAATTTCAAGTTGTGTTTTTTCAGGTAATACCTCATAACCCCATTCCAGCGATGGACACGGGTTAGGGGTGTTACATTCGATTGGTACCAGAGCTACGGTTTAGTTGATTATAGGACTAGCATAGCGTGTGTGACTTTAGCTATACATGCCATAATTATAAACTGCGATAGTGTGATGATTATTGACAATTAAAAATGTGTTTTCTTATAGTAAATAGATCCCAATCGAGCCCTAACGGATGACATAAAAAGTAATACGCTCGCTCCTACCCAAGGGGCAGTACCAGCTGATTTTAGGCTGATTTCAAGTAGTATAGAGGGAGAGGCTAAGCAAGCTTTCTTCAAGTTAATGAATGAGTGGTTCACGGGGTTCATTCCAACGAATCCGGTTGCTCAACAACCTCCACCCCCTCAAGTTCCTGTAACTTCTCAAGTTCTTGTAACTTCTCAAGTTATACGAAAAGAAAAGAAAAGAAGAGCTAATTTTGAAGCCAGATATTCTCGTAAGAGATCATCAAGTAAGACATTTCAGTTAGCATCGAAGAAATTTAGGGATGATTTTAGTCGATCAAAGAATACTGTGGGTTTTTTTTGATGTGATCGAGAAGACCACATGTGGGTTCACGAGCCATTTCGATTGCTAGTGTTGGTAACGTCCGGCCAAATCGACTTAAGTGCAGACATTTTGGTAAATGACATCCTGAAAACTATAGATTGCTTAATCGGTCCTGTTTTAAATGTGGACCGATGGATCATTTCATTCGTGACTGCCCTATATTAGCCGAGCAAAATATCATACAGAGTGCGAGGCCGAGTAATGTGTCAGTTCGCAAGTAATGTGAGTGGCAGTCAGAGAGGAACTAAAGACATAGCAGTTCGATCTAAGGCTCGTGCACCTGCCAGAGCTTATGCTATTCACGCTTGCGAGGAGATTTCATCCCCAAATGTTATTACTAGTATATTCACTCTCTATGATACTAGTATAAATGCATTAATTGATCCTGGTTTGACTCATTCTTATGTATGTGAGACCTTAGTATCCAGTAAGACTTTGCCTGTAGAGTCTACTGAGTTTGTGATTGGAATATCGAACCTCTTGGGCCGGCGTGTTTTGGTTGACAAAATGTGTAAGAATTGTCCGTTAATGGTTCGAGATTCATGTTTTTCGACTGATTTGATGTTGTTACCATTCGACGAGTTTAATATAATTCTGAGTATGAATTGGTTGACTTTGCACATGCTGTTGTAAACTACAAATGAAAGACTATTGATTTGAGATGCCAAAATGATGAGATTAATCGAATTGAGTCTAATGATCTGAATGATTTACCCGTAGTGATATATTTGATGTTAGCTCAGAAATATGTGAAAAAGAGTTGTGAAACTCATTTTGCTTATGTGCTTGACTCTAAAGTGACTGAAAAGAAAATTGAATTAGTACCAGTTGTATGTAAGTATTCGAATGTGTCACCTGAAGAATTATCGGGTTTGGCACCGATCCGAGAGGTAGAGTTTGATATTGAGTTAGAACCTGGGGTGACTCTGATATCGATAGTTCCGTAAAGAATGGCACCGACCAAATTAAAAGAATTGAAAGCTCTGTTGACCAAAGCTTCGGTGCTAGTTAAACCAGAATTGGGTAAATAATTTGTTATCTATAGTGATGCATCTTTAAATGGTTTGGGCTATGTTTTGATGTAGGAAGGCAAAGTCATAGCTTATGCCTCGAGACAGTTAAAACTGTATGAAAAGAACTATTCGACACATGATCTACAATTGGTAGTTATAGTGTTTGCATTGAAAATATGGTGTCACTATCTGTTCGGTGAGAAATGTCATATTTATTTCGATCGCAAAAGCTTGAAATATTTGATGACTCAGAAAGATCTAAAATTGAGACAGTGATGATGGTTAAAGTTTCTAAAAGATTATGAGCTTGTCATTGACTACCATCTGGGAAAGGCTAATGTTGTTGTGGATACTTTAAGCTGAAAATCTCTGTTTGCTCTGCGTGCAATAAACGAGCATATGGCTATGTATGATGATGGTTCGATAATAGCTGAGTTAAAAGCAAAACCTTCATTTAATCAGCAGATCTACAAAGCTCAGAAAGTCAATAATAATTTGTTAGCAAAGCGGGCTCAATGTGATTTGAATGCTGATTCAGAATTCCAATTTGATATTGAGAGTTGTCTAAGATTCAAAAATCGAATATGTGTCCCGAGAAATTCAGACTTGATTCAGATGATTTTGAATGAAGCTCATAGCAGTCGATTATCTGTTTACCTAGGTAGTATGAAAATGTATAATGATCTGGAACAGCATTATTGGTGGTCTGGGATGAAAAAAGATATTTCTGACTTTGTTTCGAATTGATCTGTCAGCAAGATAAACTTGAACATCAAGTGCCATCCGATTTGTTATAATCTATTATGATTCCAGAGTAGAAATGGGATAGTGTGACAATGGATTTTGTGTCAGGTTTCCTTTGTCACCGAGCAAGAAAGATACTATAAGAGAACATTATCCAAACCTATTCGTCGGTAAGATTTTCGGGGACGAAAATCCCTAAAGGGGGAGAGTTGTAACAGTCCGATTTAGACCCTATTCGGAACAGTGGTTTCAGAACCACGATCCGAGTCAGAAAAATATTTAAAAATTATTTTCTATGTTTATTATGTGTGAATTTATGTGTGTGAAAATCTCATTTGAAAATTTTACTTTTTGGATTACCAATTTAATAAAAGGGCTTAATTGCGTAAGTTATAAAAGTTGCTAACTAATTATTAAAGAACCAAATTGCTTTGTTCTTTTAATATGGGGTCTTTATGAAGTAATTAGACCATATGAATTAGTGATGGACGGTTTTAGTCATAATATATAATGGTTTTATATTTTATAACAAAGGTTAATTTTGTAATATATTAAATAATGTTAATATAATAAAACATAATGTAAAAAAAAAAGGCCATGCATTTTTTCATCTTGGATGATTCTTTAAAGGAAAAAGAAAGAAAATAAAGAAAGCCACATTTGACCATTAGCAAGCTTGATTCAAGGTGAGTTTTAGCTCGGTTTTTGATAATTTTTACGTTTTTTAGATCGTTACTATGTTATCTATCAAGCCCATGTCTCAATTTTTGAATTTAATGATGATTTTGTATTTTTTCATTGTTGAAAGATTGTGATTTTTGTTGTTTGATGCTGGAAAATAAAAGATATGTGATAGATTAACATGTTTTGTATTTGAATTTTTGATGAATTTGAGTAATTAGGGCTAATTTGTAAAAATAATAAATTGAAGGACTAAAATGTGAAATAAATGAAATGTGTGGGCTTGTATAAGGAAGATGAATATTCGACCTAAGCTGGTATATTGAAATTTTGCATATTTTGTGTTTTGTGCAATAAGGACTAATTTGTGAAAAGTGTGAAATGTCAGGGGCAAAATGGTAATTTGCCCATTTATGTGTTTTTGGATTAAATTGAATGAATTTGTGTTTGAATAAGTTTAATTTGAATATGTTTAGATCAAGAACCAAAGAAATCGAATTTGGATCGAGAGAAAACCAAAGTTATTGAATAGTCGTTTTGTTCTGATCTTCATTGTTTGAGGTAAGTTTATAAGCAAATAAATTTTATTAAATTTCAATATATGTGATCTATAAATAATTGTAATGATTATTAGTAAGCTATGAATCGGCATTGAGTAATGATATGTGATTGTGGTATGATTTGTGAGTTATATGATCTTATAATTTGGTTTTATAATGGTATATTCGGTTATGTAATAAATTAGTTAGGTTGTTTTATAAGGATTTGATGATGTATATTGCAAATGTTGTATTAAAGATTTATCAATTAGCAGACTGTTTATTTATAAGCTATTTCTATTAAATATGAGATATTTTTGGCTTGAATTATGGTAAATGAAATGGTACATTTTTGGGTTGGCTAATATTCTAGTAAAAATTATATATGTTTGATGATTAAACAATGTATAAGTTGGCCTTTAGAGAATCAGTTTTTAAGGTTCATTTGATATATTTAAGCGCATATCATGAAGTAAAAGAATGAGTAAGCCTCTGATTGTTTCACTGAAAATGATTTCTGGAAAATGATTTATTTTTCTAGAAAAGTTAATATTTTCTTGTGTTTGGATGAATTTGTGTAAAATATTTTCTGTTGTTTGGTAGATTTCTTAAAAATATTTCATAAAAGTTGTTTTCAATTAAACAAACATACATTTGAGATATTCTTATTTTTTCATTGTTTAATTGAATTTATTTTTATCTATAATTTTATATTTTACATTGTTTTTGCATATATTAAAAATATTATGTTAAATTCAGATTTATTACAACGTCATTTTTTAATTACATGACTTCTAAGTGAGTATTTTTTATTTAAAAATGTGACATCAACAAAATTGACAAAAAAAATTTACCGATGTCAACAATTAGACTTGATTTTCAAATTTGAAAAGTAAAGGGACTAAATTCTTGAAAATAAAAGTACAAAGACTAAATTACAAATCTATGAAGTGTACATAGACTTATGACATATTTTAACCTTTATACTACAAAACATTTATTATTAATATATTTATAATTTTAATAAACATTTATTATTAAAATATTAATATTAAATATTTTCAATAATATGTGAATAATATTTTTAAAAATTATTATATTAATAATTTATTATATGACTAAATATAAATAATTAAATATGTATGTTTAATAATATTAAAAAATATAATATTTTAAATATTTTTAAAAAATAAAAATAAAAAATATTATCAATATAATAATATTAAGCTTGATTTAAGTTAACTTTTATATAAAAATAAAATTATCTATAGATGAGTTCTTTTCCGAAAAATGACTTACGCTTTTCAAAAAGGTAAGTCATTTTACTAGAAAAATGGCTTATTTTACCTTGACCTGTAAGTCATTTTCCGTTGACCAAACTATTTTCTGTGAAACAAACATAGGAAATTGCAGAAAATATTTTCCGTAAAACCTTTTACAAGTAAACAAACAAACCCTAAGTTTAGTTTTTAAGTGGTATGATATGATTATTTGTTCTTTTTTTTTTACATTATGTTTTATTATATTAACATTATTTAATATATTACAAAATTAACCTTTGGTATAAAATATAAAACCATTATATATTATGACTAAAACCGTCCATTACTAATTCATATGATCTAGTTACATCATAAAGACCCCATATTAAAAAAACAAAGCAATTTGGTACTTTAATAATTAGTTAGCAACTTTTATAACTTACGCGATTAAGCCCTTTTATTAAATCGGGCATCCAAACAGTAAAATTTTCAAACGAGATTTTCACGCACATAAATTCACACATAATAAACACAGAAAATAATTTTTAAATATTTTTCTGACTCGGATTCGTGGTACCAAAACCACTATTCCAAATAGGGTCTAAATCGGGCTGTTACATACCCGATTCAGGCTGGACTAACACATGTGCTTTTGTCAATAAAACCTTTAATCTGTCAAAACTCTACTAACATTTATCAGTCCACTCAAATTTTACATCTTTCTGTAGTAAATGAGTCATCAGAGAAACTATCATTGAAAAACTTTTTACAAACCTCTGATAACAACCAGCTAGTCCCACGGACTTCTGACACATTCTTCAGTAACTTCCAATTAACAATGGCTGAAATATTATTTGGGTCGACTTTGATACCTTTAGCAGATACTATATGCCCGAGAAAACTAACTTCCCGTAGCCAAAATTCACATTTACTGAATGTGGCATACAATTGTTTCTCTCGCAGGGTTTGCAACACTATTCTCAAATGTTCAGCCTGATCATTTTCATCTCGAGAATAAACCAAAATATCATCTATAAACACCACCTGTCTAAATATGGGATAAAAATTCTGTTCATTAAATCCATTAATACTGCAGGTGCATATGTCAAGCCTGTGACAGCCCTAATGTGACCCTAGTCGGAAAGTGGTTTCGGGACCACAAAACCGAGTCATAAAAATAATTAATTGTTATATTCTATGCTTATTATGTGTGTACATGCATATGTGGAAGTTTCATTCCCTAATTTTTCCAATTGCATGAGGAATTATTAAATAGGGATCAACATGAGACATGGTGAAATATGATAGGCTAATTTTAAAGGGCTTATTAGTGCATGTCAACACAAGGGTGGACTTGCATGTCAAATTGCCCAATTTCCTTATAGTGGCCGGCCAAGATAGATTGATGATGGGCAATATATTTGTTTGAATTAGATATTATAATAAGAAATTGGGTTATTGGAGATAAAATAAATTAAAGAAAGGAATTAAAAAGGAAAAAGATGAATAAAATAAGGGAGGAAGAAGGAGTGTTCATCCTTTTCCTTGTTACAATTGCCGTGAGTGAGGGAAAGAAAGGTGAAGAAGTTCGGCCATGCTTGTACCTAGGTTGAGGTATGTTTGATGTTATTTTTTTTGAAATTCATGCATGTTTTTAGTTGTTAGTTTAAGTTCTACCTAGCCCATGGTTTAAATTTTTGCTATTGATGGAGATGATATTCGGCCATGGGTGTTGTCTTTCTTGGTTGGTGTTTTGATGTTGTGGTGATGAGGCATGAAGATGATTGAGCTTGAGTGTTTAATAAAAAGGATTGGATGTGAGAGTGTGTGAGGAGTAGAAATCATGGGTCTTAGCAACTTCATGAAGGTTCGGCCATGGTGCTTAAATATTGTACTTGTGTTTAACCCTAGGATTAATTAGTTATATGGTTAGTATAGGTATGGGTGACCGAATATGAGAGCATGAATAGATGAAGAGTTTGGTGAATCGAAATGTGGTAAATGTTAAGTGTTAAATGAAATGGAAATGATAGATTAATGTTGCACATTCGACTATAGTTAGGCATGTTGATGATTTTATCTTGACTTAGATGAATTATAGGTGATAGTATAGATATACATATTCGGCCATCACTTGGGAGCTTATGTGGTGTTGAGTTTAAAATTAGCAAAGGTGATTACCGAATGTCCAAGTATGCATATGCATGTGTGATTAGATTATTGATAGTATGGTAATTGCATAAGGTTATTAGCCGAATAGCTAAGAACATAAGGTAGCAAGATGAAAATTTTACCATGTCGTTTCGTATGTCATAAAATCATTAAAATGTGGATACCAATATATGTAGCAAAGCGGTTAAATGAGTTAATTTATTTGTTTAAGCTCAAGATCCTAAAGGAGAGGCGTCCAACAAGGGAAAATCGAAGGTCATCGAGTAGCCGACTTGGAACTATTTTACCTAACACAAGGTAAGTCATTAAGCATATCTTTGGTATTGATTTAAATGATCGTAATACCTATGCAGTTGTGTTTAATGAGATGAAATGTATACAAATGTATATGTATGTAGAGATGAAATTGTCGAATGTAAAAAGGAAGTGAAGCATATAGAGTGGCTGGTTTTCGGCACTAAGTGTGCGGGCAATAAGTGTTCACAGTTGTGAGATTGGCACTAGGTGTGCGAACTTGAAATGCATGGCACTAAGTGTGCGAGTTTAAAGTACATGGCACTAAGTGTGCGCGGTTGATTATTAAGCACTATGTGTGCGAACCCACTATATATTTTCTATAAATTATTTACATTAAGGGTGCGACTTTACCGAGTCGATTTTGGACAGCGGAAAAGGTAAGTACCTTGAGTTCATGGCTAATAAGCGCTATGTTTATATTTGGAGTTGAGCTTGGTAAGTTTTGAACCTATGTGATGATTATAGTTGAAGTCACGTACATAAGGTTCATCGCGGAATAGGTGAAAGGTCGTTTAATTGTATGATTGTAACGAAAATAAAATGATGTATGAAAGGTCAATGTAGGACTTGGTATGAGATTGAACCGTAAGGTTTAAGGAACTATGGTATAGTTCGGTATGGATGGAGTACTTAGCCTCATTTCATTGTTTCCTGTTGTGATAATTTTATTAATGGATGGTTGTGGAATGCTTATGGCTTACTGAGTTATATACTCATTCGGTGTTTGCTTGTCACCTATTTTAGGTTTCTTGGACTCGTCTTTTTGCCGTGCTCGGGACCGTCATCGAAGTCATCACACCGGCTAGCAACTTTTGGTACTTTCTTCTTAGTTGGTCTAGGAGAACATTTCGGCATGTATAGGCTATTATGTTTTGTTTGAAATTTGGTATGTAAACTTTTAGCCATGCGAAAATGGCATAAATGTTCGTTTGGATTTGGTTCTATGATGCTTGGTCACAAGTCTTGGTAATTCGGTTGGGGTTGAGTATTGATTGAGGTCTACTCGATTATTACGCCATATGTCATGGCTAATTTATTTTCGGTGTTAAATTCATGATTTGGTAATAGTGTAGTGGGGAGATGCTCGGTGATGATTAGTCTTTGGCATGGCTAGTCATGGTCATAAATTGTGACATGTATGATGAATTATTAGTTAGATCAAGGAAAAATCACGAAATAGGCATAGTCTGCTTTAGTAACAGATGCTGACAGTAGCAGTGTTGTGAGATTGAAAAATCACTAAAAATAGTAGAAATGGAATTAAATAATGAATAAATTAGGTAATCAAAGCTTGATGAGTCTATTTTCATATGGAAGAAACGAAACGACCATATGAACTTTGTGTTAGGAGATAATTAAATTCTTGTGAAATAGTGCCAGAGCGATTTCTGGATCCCCTGTTATGACTTATAAAATTCACCGCAAATTTTATCGAGATAATTAGAGGTCGTGCCTTATATGTACAGATTCTTTATCGAGCCTAGTTTCATTAGAGACAAACGTCATAGGCATTGAAGCAGTTTACAAGGATATATTTAAATCGTACGGTACAGATGTCAGTGTAGTCAAACCTTGAAACAGGGGAAACTTTAACAAATAAACTGTACTAATTGGCCCAACCAAAAATTCTAAAAAAATTCTACCATATAGATATATGAGTTTAGTTTTGGGGAAAATTTACAGAATTGGATTTCGAGTTTCAGAACTCAAAATATAATTTTTAAAGAGACCACGATACAGTAGCCAGCTTGCCTGGAACAAAAAAAAATATAGGGGGAAATAAATGAAGTAAGCCGGTAACACCTCGTGTTCGATTTCCGGTAACGGCCATGAGTTCGGGGTGTTAAAAAGCCGAATGACATTACAAGAAACTCATAGTGTCTATGCCTAGTTCTAAAAGTTGTCTTTGGTACATTCGATTCTTTTACCCGTAGTTGATAGTAACCAAAATGAAGATCAATATTCGAAAATACAGTGGCACATTTTAACTGGTCAAACAAATCATCAATACGAGGCAATGGGTACTTGTTCTTTATTGTAACATTGTTGAGCTATCTGTAATCAATACACAGCCTCAAGGATCCATCCTTCTTCTTTACAGATAGAACTGGCACACCCAAGGTGAAAAACTAGGTAGAGCAAAACCTCTGTCAATCAACTCTTGCAATTGTACTTTTAGCTCTTTCAATTTAGTAGGAGCCATCCTGTAAGGTGTTATGGATATAGGTGTTGTTCCCGAAACAAGATCTATAGAGAATTCCTCTTCTCTTTCCGGTGGTAAACTAGGTAATTCTTCAGGGAATACATCAGGAAATTCATATACTACCGGCACTGACTGAATCTTTGACTCAGATACTTTGGTATCCATCACATACGTAAGATAGGCATCATATCCCTTTCTAACATATTTCTATGCTGATATTACTGAAATCACATTAGGTAGTCCATCTAGTTTATCAGATTTAACACGAAGTAGTTCACCGCTCTCACATTTCAGTACAATATATTTTTGCTTACAATTAACCACTGCATCATATCGGGTTAACCAATCCATTCCCAAGATTACATCAAATTCATCAAATGGCAATAACATCAAGTTACCCGGAAAGCAGTAACCTTTTACCATCAACAGATAGTTCTTTCAAACTTTATCCACCATAGCATACTGGCCCAGGGGTTTGAAACTTTAACCACAAATTCAGTGAATTCAACATGTAAATTTTTAACAGTCACTAAGTTCGTGCATATGTATGAATGTGTGGAACCAGGATCTATCAGTGTAGTAATATCAATATCAAGTAGAGAAAATGTACCAGTAATAACGTCTCCTGCCTCAGATCTAACTGTAGTATCCTTAGTAGTACCTCAACTACCACCAACATTGCCCGGATGGCGGGGTGGTCTGCCCCTCGAGATAAGATTCCTCGATTTTGAAGCTGGTTCTATCTCCTTTTCAACTCTTTCAGGATAATCCCTAAGAAAATGTTCAAGTGAACTACATTCGAAACAAGCTCCACTTCTAGACCAACATTACTTATGATTGAATTTGTTACAATGTTTACATTTCGGTTTGGGATTACCAACACTACCCACACTGGTCACAGATGGAGACGAAGACCTCGGGTTAGAACGTTGAGAGCCTTGCTCTCTTCCAGAATATCCCATAGAGGTGGTCAAACGATCATAATACTTCTTTAGTTTCTTAGAAGTAAATGATTGTGACTTACTCATAGCTCTTTTTCCAGAAACTCGAGCCTCTCTTTCAGCTTGCTTCTTTTCTTTACTCAGTTCCTCAGCTTTGTGTGCTTGGTCGGCTAGTGCCGGAAATTCCCTTATCTCGAGAATTCCAATCAACAATTTGATGTCTTCAATTAAACCTTCTTCAAAGTGTTTACACATTTCAGCCTTAGTTAAAACCCATTCTCTAACATATTTACTTAGTTGAGCAAATTCTCGTTCATATTCAAATACAGTCATGTTTCCTTGTTTGAGCTTTAGAAATTCATTCTTTTTCTGGTCCATAAATCTCCGACTCACATACTTCTTTCTAAATTTAGCTTTGAAGAATTCTCATGTGACACTCTCCCTCGGTACTACTGAAGTTATGGTATTCCACCAACGATAAGTTGTATCTTTCAGTAGGGATACTGCACATTTTAGACAATCGGCAGGTGTGCAGGATAGTTCATCAAAAACCTGGATAGTATTATCTGGCCAAAACTCGACCCTTTCTGGATCATCATCTGTGGTAGCTCTAAATTCTTCCACCCCATGTTTATGGATTTTATCTATCAAAGGCTTACCAATTCTAACAGGTTCAGCACCCTGTGGTACCTCATGAATCAATTGGGGAGTAGGTGGGAGAGGTCGTTGTACAACAGGGTTTGTTCTCAAGTTTTGGGTAAACCATTCATTCATCATTTGAATGAAGGCTTGTTTCACCTCCTACTTCGACCCTCAGATACGAGCCTTTCACTACCAGACGTAGGTGCAACTCTTTGAACTAAAGCTGAAGCATTGCTCTTAGCTTCCTCGGATTCAACTTTAGCTCGGTTGGATGACATTGCTATATGAAAAACACATTTAAATGATTAAGAGTCATCACACTATCACAATTTAAATAATGGCATGTACAGCGAAACTCGTGTTTGCTACGTCAAATCTGAGAATCGGCTAAACTGTAGCTCTGATACCACTAAATGTAATACCCCTAACACGTACCCATCGTCGAAACTGGGTTTTGGAGCATTACCTGAACATTTGAAACATTTTTCCATTAAACTATATAAATTACTATTAATTTACCGAGATCAACCATAACGTCCCTTGATCGGGCCCTCGAGGCCCAATACAAGCATTAAAATCGAGTAGGGACTCAATCAGGACCTCTAAGAAATTTTTGCAAAATTACAAAATTTTATCAAGGTGCAAGTTTCACACACCTGTGTCGTCTAAGGGACACGCTCGTGTTGGAGGTCGTGTTTGACCCCGTGTAACTCTTTGAGTTGCACACTCGCCATGCCATATGCCCGTGTGCTAGGCTGTGTGGTTAATTAATTCAATTCAAAAATAGGTACAGGTTTCACATGCTAAGACACACGCCCGTGTGGCACATACGGCTGAGACACACACCTGTGTCTCTGCTCGTGTGCCCAATTATGAGCATTCTGTTTCTCAAAATTAAGGTGCAAGGAACACACGGCCTAACCACATGCCCGTGTTACCAGGTCATCTATCACACACGGTCTAGACACACGCCCATATGTCTACTCATGTGGACAAAATGAAGTTATTTCTAGCTCCATTTCTCACCCAAATTTACATCCAAAACCAACAATTCAAGCATTCTAAATAGGCAATTTCATCATTTAACAAGGCATACCAATACATGCATATGTGTTCATGAACTTACCTTGGATTAACTTAGGCAATAGCATCATTTGATCACATATACATAACACTCTACATATGAATATAACATCATAACCTACTTAATCATATCAAAATAAATCATTACTAGCCATTCCAACGGCTAGCTTACAAAAAAATATTTCAAGCCATTATTGGGCAAGTTGTCCGATACATGCCATTATACCAAAATGATTAAAATATATGTACCCAAAATGCTAGTTGATAATTTGACGATGCTCCAATGATCTTCCAACCTTCACGAGCTTCCCAGCACTATAAAACAAGGGAAAAATAAAGCAGAGTAAGCATTACATGCTTAGTAAGTTCGTATAATGGAAACCAAACTTACCAATCTTGTTTATTAAAATCTAGGCATACAATGTTATGTTTCCATCCATTTGGCTAAATTACCTAATCACATACATTCCGTCAAACATGTTAGTCACCAAAATATTCATATTAATCAAGTAACATAGATGAGCTCATTAAGCAATAATCTTTCAAGTCATTATCATATCATCTTCAGATTTTCACGCCTTGTCAAGAGTTTTATGTCCGTTGAATAATTGAAATCTGATGGATGCTCAAGTAGTACACTCAAAGTGTACGATTCAATAATCTATCAATTCTTTATTCAAGGGTACCCCTTAGGGCACCTAACCAAGAAACACTTTCTTGAGCCACATATCGTATAGCAGGATTACCAATCTAGACTAAATCATTTATATAATGTATGCTCTGAAGAGCTCGATTAGGATTACCAGTCCAAGCTAAACCTTAATTATAACGTATGCTCGAGTGGAATTATATCGAGATTACCCGTCTGGGCTAAATCCTTTCTATAACAAGGTCAATGGGGTTACTCGTCCGAGCTAAATTCCATTCGCAACAAATGCAGGACCTCATTCATTTCAGAAAAGCACATACATTCATCGGAATTAGATATTCAATTGGGACTTACCCCTTTTCATCATTTCAAGCATGTATCAATTTTCTCATTATAGCATTCAAGTAATGTAGATCAATATAAATCATATTCCATACAACACAACATTCAGTTTAACATATTTATATTTCGGATTAAGTTACACGAACTTACCTCAACACTTGTATGCGTAAAAGTCTACTAATCTGAAATCTTTTCTTTTCCTCTATCTAACCTCGAATTAGTGTTGTCCGGATCTATATAAATGAATTTAACCATCAATTTCATGCATTTCATATTTAAATGGACTCAATTTACGTCCCAGGTAAAATTACCATTTTGCCCCTAACTTTTCCATAAATTTTGATTTTGTCCCTAGGCCTAGAAAATGAAACTTGTGCAAATCACTCCCTATTCCAAGCCTAACCAAAGCCCCATTACAAATTTTCTAGCACATGTGTCTATAAAAGTTTAGGATTTTTCATCAAAATTTACAACTTTTCATTTTAGTCGCTATATCATGTTTTATCATAAATCACTTTGTAAAAGTTGTTTATTTATCAATAATCTTTCATTTTCTACCATAAATTTCTAATTTTCAGCATAATACATCCATAACCCATTTTCATACCTTGATAACTTTTCAAATTAATCCCTCAAATAGAGAGATTAAACGATCACGGTTTCAAAAATACCAAAATTACTAAAAATAGGACATGAGAACTTACCCAATTAAGCCTTGAAAGTTTCCCCTCTCTCTCCTAGAGTTTCCAAAAAATTTTAGGTTGAAGATGACAATAATAAGATGATATTTTCTTTTATCATCTTTTAATTAATTTAATTATTTCAAATTTCAATTTAGTCCTTGCCCTTTTTCTATAATTCCATGGATGAGGCACCAAGAAAATCTACATACTTTTCTTAATGGCCTAATTATCATATGAGGACCTTAAGTTTTGAATTCCATAGCTATTTGATCCTTATAGCTACTAGAATTCAACTTTCACATTTTATGCAATTTAGTCCTTCTCGTAATTAAGCACTAAATCAATAAAATTTTTGTATCAAAATTTTCACATGACATATCTACCATATTACAGACCATATAATAAAATAAAAAAAATCATATTTTTGGGTCAGATTTGTGGTCCCAAAACTACTATTCTGATTTCACTGAAAAATGGGTTGTTATAGTAACCCTACTCCGGCAATGAATACAGGTTAGGGGTGTTACAAGTTGGAATGTCATAGGATTGTGAGTACTCACTTATATGTATAGTGGTTTTCGGTGTTGAGGCCTTGGGACATGTTTAGAGGGATAAGGGAATGAGAGCTAAACTTTATTCAATGGGACATGTGAGGGGAAATAATGAGAGTGTTAGTTATATGCTTCTCTTTTGGGACATGTTTGACTTTATGAGTCTATGTGGTGTAATGGAGATCTGTGTATCCGATGTGTGATGATAGAGCTCACTACATGTTTCAAAATCCAAGTGTCATCTTATCATAGTTCATGTAATTGTGTGGAATAAGTTCTATGCTTGAATGAGTATATATATATGTTATGGGAATAACCTAGTAGACAATGCATGAGTTAATACTATATGATGTTAGACTTAAGAATGAGGTACTTGTGAGTAATTTATTGGTTATGTTGCATGATGGCATGTTTGCGTTATAGAAATTCTTGCATTCACTGAGCTTGTGCTCACCCACTCATTTCAACCTACCAGATTAGTGACCTCACAGTGTGGACGGTGTGGTTTCTGAGGGAGTGATCCAAGGAAGGCTAGTTGTAATCGTAAGTGCTCTATTATTTATATTTTTATTGGGAAATGGTAATGTGGTAGACTTGTTTAGTGCCATGATATGTTTGGGTTATTTACTGACTTTGTTATTTTGTTTTTTGAAACTTGCAAATTTATTTGTTTTCTTATGTTAGTGAACTTTATATGATGGCTTAATGTATCTTGTTTGGACTCATTTAGATGATTTGGACTGATACATTTAGCTTTAGGATGATTATTTATCAAAGTAAGTGATGCATGATACTTAGAATTTGATTTGGAATTAGTTCATTGTATATGTATGCTGCATTTTGATGTCCAAGGGCAGAGGTATCAATATTCGGGACTTAAAATTGATACCTCTATGTTTTAAAACTTGCAGGGAGTCAAAATAGAGATTTGGTATCATTACCTGATCTCGAGTATCGATATTTGGGGCTAAAGTATCAATATTTTATGGCAGGTATCGATAATATTCAACAATTAGGATTTTTGGCCGAGAAATAGTATGCTCATTTGGTATCGTTTTTTCCAAGTGGTACCAATAGCACTTAAAGAAAATATCGATACCTTAACATCAGCATCGACACTTGTGGACATTTCTATATTTTTGCTAAATGTTCCTTATACATGTTTCTAACCGTATGTAAGACTGATTAACGAATGCTTTGCATGTAACAATGTAAATTAATTATTTGGATGACTTAAAACTTATTTGGTTCAACAAAAGATGATCATTTTGCTTGCATCTAGTTTCCCAATAGATGTACATGAGACGAGACGATGGTGTGGCATCCCATATTTAGGCTTGGCAACCAAGTCGGGTATAAGGTGTTACATTCAAAGGGTGATCCAAGCCAAAACTTTAGTAGTTGTTTGTAGGTGTTTATTTGATTATTTATGTTTTATGAATAAAGGCAATGTGGTAATCTATATGCTATGATTATTAAGTTTATTACATGTTTATTTTGCTTAGAACCTATGGAATTAAAGTATGTTTTATCGGTTTCTTGCTTAGTCATGACTATGATGTTTTGGACTGATATTTTAGGCTTTTTGGTGTCCATTTGATGAGGTGAATGATGCATGATGTTTGTGTTTATGTTGGTATAGATTTTATGCTTGAAACTGTTGTATTATTATGGTGTAGAATAGAGGTATCGATATTCGGGTTTTAAAAATGATACCTCTGTGATTTTCAAAAGTGTTGGAAACTAGTTTTGTAATTTGGTATCGAAACCGCATCACGAGTATCGATACTCAAGGTAAAATTATTGTTACTTTTTGAAATGGATTGATATTTTTCTGTGTTTTATTTTTAGATAAGAAACAGAATGCTATTTTGATATCTATTTTTCAATCGATATTGATACCATGTAAGAAAAATATCGATACCCATGATCGAGTATCGATGCCTACGTAGTAGGTTTTGAAATTTTGCTAAATGAACCCTACGCATGTTTGATTATATTTACAAGACTATTCAATGTATGTTTAGTATGTATTAAGTATGATTAGAGTAAGTTTGACTCATAACTTGTGCGTATGTTAAAATAAAAGATGTTTCTTTAATAATGAGCTCATTTGTACTGTGCGTGTGATGTTGGATAGTGGTATAACGTCCTGATTTTCGGGCTTGGTGATTGGGTTAGGTATAGGGTGTTACATCCATGATCAAACTAGCTCCTGCATGATCTATCTTTTTCTATTTCTCATTGGGGTCTTTGCCCATATCTTGTCGACTTTAACCACTTTTGGCAAATTACTCAAATTTTGCTTGTGATACTTATGTTTTCTTCTACTTTTCCCCCACCTGCGGGGTTTCTTGTACTGGTGGCATAGACCTATGCCCTGCATCTGAGGTCCAGGCTATCGTTTTGCATCTATGCCTTGGCAAGATCTTTGGGATGTCGTGGACTTATACTCTTCCTATCTCGTTCCCTTGTCCCGCCAGACTTACCTCGTGTTTACTGTCCTAATGTACTTTCTTTGTTCTGTGTTTACTGTCTCGGTGGACTATCTCTATTTCATGTTTATTGTCCTAATGAAATTTCTCTATTCTATGTTTACTATCCAGATGTACTATCTATATTCTGTCTTTACTTTCTCAACGGACTTTCTCTCTATAGATGCCACGGAGTCTTTCATCCATGGTCTTATGCTATGCACTTCATACTAGACTATAATAGCCTCTTTCATCCATGGCCTTACGCCATATACGATTATCATGGTGTCGCCTCAAATGACCAGTCAATACCGTCATCGCTGTAAATATTAGTCCATGATTCATATTGCCCGAATCCTTCTCCCATTACCTCCTTTACATTACATAACCTTGATGCTCGAACACTGCAAGGTCTGGAGCTTCGCCCTAGGTAGTAACTAAAATTTCTCCCAATTTCTCTTCCTAACTTCATCTATCCTAAGTGGGTTTTCCTGTAACACGCCTAACTCGCGTCCGTCGCCGGCGAGGTTATGAGGTATTACTGAAGAAAAACATAGTATTCGTACAATCACATGATTCCATAGATCTTATTCGTAAAATAAATATATTAAATTATTAATCACACTGTATGCACAAATTATAATTCCCAAGTTCAAACGAATTCAAATCAAATATTAAACCTTTGACTTCATAATTATTTACGAGTACTATTTAACCAAATAAAACATTTCACATAGCTTACTATTCAAATCATGTGCATCATTAAAATTGATTATTATAAAAAAATAAAACATACTTGGCAATACATTTAAAGACTAAACATGTCTATTTGCTAATTACAAAGCCATGCGCATTTGACCATTTTAATATAACCAATTTTAAGAACACATACAAACCACTAGTGTATTCAATTCCCATATCATCTGTCATTTTTAGAGTATAACCGCATAATTAAAACACCAATTATACTTTAAAAATAATTCACATCCTATAATAGCATATTAATACATCCAAATATCATAATAACTTGATATAACTCAATCAATTCATATAACAACAATGACATATGCGCAAATTTAAAAGTATATATGTTTTGTTAATTAACACCCTACAGCCGAACATATATATATCATCTATCATTTTCAACCAACTCCTACTACCAGGCATACATCTTAATTTAACCAATATTAATCCACCGTCAAAACCTATTCCTCATTCAATTTATAGCACGAACATAACGTTAAATAAATTTAGACCTTGATCGAATATATAATAGGCTTTAAACCTACTAATATGAAATATTGTTAAGTTATTCATGACAAAACCAATTAATACGGATAATTAATATATATATCAATTATGAAAATTATAATCTATACTTATCAAATGGATTTAAATCGCAACTAAACCATCAAACCAAACATATCAAAACATCTAAGCAAGAAGATTTTAAACCAAGCATAACATAATAATAACTAAGCGATTTTCGCATGGCTTAAATACACTTCTCATTCATAATGGATTCAAAAGATAGAATAGCTTATACATGCCATAAGTTTAAATTTAAGCTTTCAAGAGTACCAAAATATAGACAATAGTGTGATGAGCTTCACTGATGATCCCGAGCACGTAACAATCTCCAAAATCTATAAAATTAAGACAAGTAAACACACTCTCAAAGTAAACTATCTTAGCTTAGTAAGTTATAAGCAGTTTAAACAATTTAAAAGACATTAATAGCTCAATTTGAGTAACCAAGTCATGCTATTATAATCACATATTCAACCAAACTTGACTACCCATATATCTATCAACCAATCAAGTTTAATCCCCAACATGTTCAAATATAGATAAACTCTTTAAAAATAATTACTTATCACTTCCCATATTACCATTTAATACCTAGCCGAATGTTCACTCACATATAAAATAAAAAATCAAACATTATAACATATATATAACATATCATTTTATTGTTATTATTTTTTTTCCTTTTCAACTCATCCATCTTTCATTTTTCCAAATCTATCATACATATTATATTTGTTACTACCAACCACATAATTTCAAGTTCAATAATATCAACCATAAAGGTTTGGTTACGTACCTGCATTATTACGAACATAAATATTACACTACTACTCTTGCATTTGATAATTAGATCGTCTGATCATTTTCATTCACCCGATTTATTCGCACACTTAGTGCTATTGTTTAACTAGAAAAGCCATGAAATCGCACACTTAATGCTTAATATTTTCCTTTGCACACTTAGTGCTCGATAATCAAACTCGCACACTTAGTGCTCGTTAACTAAACTCGCACGCTTAGTGAAATTTTCATGTCCATAACTATTTATATTCACACACTCAATGCCTAAATTTAATTACTCAATGCATGTCAATTCATATTTATTATTTCTATTTGCATTCGGAAACATCAAGATTTTATACATTTCAACTCCGCGCACACATATATATAAATTCTATTTATTTAAACCAACAATAAATATTTGCTTAATGACTTACCTCGGATATCGACAACAATAAAGTTTGACTATTTAACTATTTTTGTTTTCCCCTGATCCACTTCTGATCTTTTTGTTTCTTGATCTATAAAGTTCCAAATTAAGCTTATTAAAATAAAATTTCATTCAATTTAATCCCAAAAACATAAATGAGAAAATTACCATTTTGCCCCTCATATTTCACACATTTATATTTTAATCCAAAACATATTAAACACAAAAATATTCAAGTACTTCTAGCCTATATATGCCATACTTCAATATTCACATTTCTAAGAGGTACCAAAATAGAGTTCGGTAGTGTGCTTATGATCCTCGACAATCCCCGAGCTTTCGGTAGCTTCGATATCTATAAAACAATTGAAAACACATACACAAAGTAAGTTTTCAAAAGCTTAGTAAGCCATATACAAATAAACTTAACACATAACATCAATCTAGATCAATTCATTCATATATATCAAGGAAAAATACATTCACATAGCCATATGTCTCTTATAGTTCATTTGATCATGATTCACATATATATATCATATCACATTCTCATAGCAACTCATACTTATATAATATGTTCACAAATGTACATGTACTTACCTTTCATTCTCAAACATGGTATACAATTCAAACATACCTGAATCGAATACACAATCACATAATCATCCATTTACTCGGAATGCCCATTGATCCGTTCGGAATCAATAAGGATTCTCGGATAGCTCGAAAAGATCATACAATGCCAACGTCCCAGACGTGGTCTTACATGTAATTAAATATCGATGCCACTGTCCCAGACAGGGTCTTACACGAAATCAAATATGATGCTGATGTCCCAGACATGGTCTTACACGTACATCATAAGTGGATGCCAACGTCCCAGTTGTGGTCTTACACGAAGTCACATATCAAAATCCTATGTCATGACATATGTATCCTAACTATTATTATGGTTCGTATGGGGCTTTTCAGACATCGTCACATTATCAGAACTTTCTCAATTTCAAATAATCAGCTTCTAATACCATTCAGCACATTTCAATATCATTTAAGCATGAATCAATCAATTCAAATACATTTATTTGTATATCGACTTACCTTGTAACACCCCGTACCCGAGACCGTTGCCGGAGTCGAACACGAGGTGTTAACGGACTTAATTCATTTACTCACACAGTTCATTTTAAAATTTCCAGACAAGCTGGCTAACTGCATCACAGTCACTTTAAAAATCATATCTCGAGTTCCAAAACTCGAAAACCGATTCCATAAATTTTTCCTGAAACTAGACTCATATATCCATCTACAAATTTTTTTTCTAGAATTTTTGGCTGGGCCAATTAGTACAGTTTATTAGTTAAAGTCTCCCCTGTTTTGGGGTTCGACTACTCTGACCTCTGTGTATTACGAATTAGATATCTCCCTGTACAGAGCTTCAATGACTATGCCGTTTGTCTCTAATAAAACTAGACTCAATAAAGAATCTGTACATATAAATCATGACTTATAATTATCTTTGTAAAATTTATGGTGAATTTCCAAAGTTATAACAGGGGATCCAGAAATCGTTCTGGCCCTGTTTCACAAAAATTTAAACATCTCACAAAATATAGATTATATACCTGTTTTGCTTCTTCTATATGAAAATAGACTCATTATTTAATTCCATTTCTGCTATTTTTAGTGATTTTTCAGACTCACTTCACTACTGCTGTCTGAAAAATGTTTTGTAGTAAATTTTACCTATTTCATGGTTTCCATGGATTAGCTAGTAATTTGACATACATAGGACCAAATATGATCATAATTAGCCATTCCAATGGCTGATCATTTACCTAACATTTCCATACCA
The DNA here is from genome assembly GCF_007990345.1 of Gossypium hirsutum. NCBI lineage: Eukaryota > Viridiplantae > Streptophyta > Magnoliopsida > Malvales > Malvaceae > Gossypium > Gossypium hirsutum. The sequence continues at coordinate 80,663,126 of NC_053425.1, read as the reverse complement.
CTCAATAACCATATCATAAGACCATGCATATATACACAAAATGATTTTAATGCCATACTCAAATTATACGAGCCATTTTCGCATGGCTATACACACATACATTACCAAAAGGTATTTAATTAACAACAAAAGTCATCCCTATACATACCATTATCAAAGTTCAACAAAAAATATACCAAAAGGGCTTAGATAGTGTGGACGACTTCGACTTTGACACTCCCGATTCTGATAGCTGACAAACAAAATCTATAAAATAGAGAATTAAAGCAAAAGATTAAGCACTTTGATGCTTAGTAAGTTTAAGTAATGAAATCATTTAAAAGAGTGGCATAATAATATCAAAGTTTATTTGTTTCATCCTTTGGCCGAATAGAAAATAACTAAGGTACTACTTTTATCATTCATATCACAAAGGTGAAAGCAATATATATATCCAACTAAATTCGTTCTATAGTCGAATACGTTCATCTCACATTTCCGTGTCAATCTCATTCATATACACCTACATCTCACATTTGTGAAGTTGAACTCTCTAATTCGGAACTCATACATCATAATCAGATCATAAACGTTCGAATGATTTTAAACAATGGTCTAAGCATCCCCACCAATTTCAAAGTCATAATTTAACATAATCATATTCTCAACGTGAGTAAATTACTTACCTAGTTATCTTACTGTAAGTAGCACATTTGTTTAAAATTGTTTCAACATGTATTATATGATTTCTCGTATGAAGATTTACGAGTTTTCAACTCAATATTATGCCGTCACAGACGCCCTTCGGAACCAAACCCGATTCTTAGCGCTGACTCAAAAAGCCCTTCGAGACCAAGCTCGGATTATGACATTGGCCCGAAGGCCCTTCGAAACTAGGTTCGGTTATGACACTGGCTCAAAAGCCCTTCGAGACCAAGCTCGGATTATGACACTGGCTCAAAAGCCCTTCGAGACCAAGCTCGGATTATGACACTGGCTCAAAAGCCCTTCGAGACCAGGCTCGAATTTAAACCCCAATTAACATTCACACATATATGTATATATATGTAATTGCTTTATCAAATCATAAGTTAAGTTCCATTACTTAAAGACTTACCTCGAGTATAATTTGGGGCAGTTACGGATAGACTACTCGACTGCTTTCTCCTTTCCTTTATCTGATTTTGATCCCCTTAGCTCTTGAGCTTAAATTTAAACAAATAAATTTATTTAATTATTTTTCACTTGGGCAATTCCATTCAATACATGTATGTCATACAATTTAAGTACAATGACCTTGTTCAATACTATTTAAACATCATGCATTATCGAATTTCATCAACACCATCTAACTTCATATAGAAACACATATCATCCTAAGTCGGTACACAAGTCAAATGCATCATTTAAATTGTCAAAGTCCACTAAATCTACTATTATAGCCTTATAAGATATATATATTTATTACTAAGTTTAACAAAACATAACATACGACTAAGCAAGCATTCGTACATGAATCATTACTCAACTTTACCAATTGGATAATATGCTTAAGACACCATAAAATACTCCAAATTTTTTTCTCATCAATTCGACTAACTAATTAAATGTTATGACACATTATAAAATAACCCTACAACCACAAAGAAAGTTCGATAATAAGTCACAATTTAGTCATATCTCTCTATCATAATTTCTTCACTTAAACCGAATTAGCAAGCCCATATAGTCTTTGGCCGAATGCTATTTAACCCAAGTCATCAAGAGTTTTATTATTTAACACCTTAGATATCAATAGCTAAATAGGTTAGTTGTACATATATATATATCGTCCAAAACCGAACATAAGAATTTTTCATATATCTAACATTAATTAACTTATTCAAAACCTCACTAGCAAAATATCATGTACTATGCCGAACCAAAAACAAAAAATCAAACACCTAGTTTATCCATTTCAAAACACTTAACCGGCCTTTGATCAAGACTTTAAACAAAGTCTATGTTCGGCTATCACACATATGGGTATTATTAGTTTAAAGTTTTAACAAGATTAATTTCTTTCATCAACAATCTTTTTGTTTCTTTTTCCATCAAAACTTAAGTTCTTCTCTTATATACCATAACCGAAAGTTCCATTCAACCCTCTAAATTCAAAATTTTAGTACGGGCTAGGTAAAAAGCATGATGATTAACCTAAAACAAACTAAGATTTCAAAAAAAAATTAACATAATTTACTAACCTTCTTTTCATTCAAAAGGCCGAATGCCCCCCCTTCTTTTTCTTCTTCTTGTACGGCTAAGAAGAACAAGGTGATACTTTGTTTTTTTCACCATTCCTTTCCTTATTTTAATTACTTTTCCTTTTTATTTATTTATGTTATAAAATATAAAGCTACTAACTAATAATTAATACATATTATATGTATATGATCCCATCATGGCCGGCCACTACTTATCATAAATGGAAATTTGACATGCAAACCCATCATTTTTATAACATGCATTAATAAGTCACTTCAACATTTGCCTAACACATTTCTAAATTTTCTCACATAAGTCCTATTTAATAATTTTGCATACAAATGACAAAATTGAAGCATGAAACTTTCACACATGCCTGTTTCACATACAATAAACACAAAATTTAATGGTTAATTATTTTTACGACTCGGTTTTGTGGTCCCGAAACCACTTTCTGACTAAGGTCAAATTAGGGCTGTCACAACCTCGTACAAAATTGAACGGAATTGACTACTTGACAACTTTCGACTTTCCCTGATCTAAATCCATTTTCTTTGGTTCTTAATCTAAACACTTTCAAATTTGACTTATTCAATCTCACATTCAACCAAAACAATCTATATACACACATTTAGGGCATTTTACAAATTAGCCTTTACATTTTCACATTTTAACACTTTAGTCACTAATTCATAAATTCACAAAATTCACAAAATTTCCTTATACACATGCTTAGCCGAATTTTCATGGGGTTCATATAAGCCCACATAATTCATTTATTTCACATTCTAGTCCCTCAATTTATTGTTTTCATAATTTAGCCCAATACTCGAATTCATAAAAAATCCCAATACAAAACATAAAACTCACAATTTCATCAATGGCATAATTCAAATTTGTCATCAAAATCAGAAATAGAAACATAGGCTTGATAGATTATTAAGCAACGATCACAAAAACGTAGAAATTATTAAAAACCGAGACAAAACCATACCTTAATCATCAAATTCCTTAGTTGAACCCTAGCTTGAGTTTTTATTTCTTTTTCTTTGATATATTCGGCCAAAGATGAATGATAATGGCTTAATTTCATGCCTTTTTTATTTTAATAAACATATTAACCAAATACCAATTTTACCCTTACATTATATCATTAATAAACCATTATCTAATGTCCAACCTTGTCATTTCATGAGTTCAATGGTCTATTTGCATCATAAGGACCTCACATATATAAAGACAAATCAATTCAGCACTTTAACAAATAGAACACATCTTTTGCATTTTTTTTGATTAGGTCCTTTTATTAAATCGGCACACAAACAATAAAATTTTCACATGAAACTTTCACAGATATTAATTCACATATTATAAGCTTAGAAAATAATATTAAAATATTATTCTAACTCAAATTTGTGGTCCCTAAACCACTGTTCCTACTAAGGTCTAAACCGGACTATTGCAACTCTCCCTCCCTTAGGGATTTTCGTCCCCGAAAATCTTACCGTTGAACAAATTCAGATATTGTTGTCTCATTGTATCTTTGGGCTCCCACATAGACTCTTCAACACCGTGTTGATGCCACGCTACTTTTACGAACAGAATTTTCTTATTTCTCAGTTCTTTAACCTCGCATGTTAAAATACGGATCGGTTCTTCATCGTAGGTCATATCAGACTGAATTTCAATCTCAGACGGAGAAATCACATGTGATGGATAGGATCTATACTATCTAAGCATCGATACGTGAAACACATTATGAATCTTTTCTAACTCTGGTGGCAATAACAATCTATAAGCAACCGGTTCGATACGCTCGATAATTTCATTTGGCCCGACAAACCTTGGACTCAATTTGCCTTTTCTATCAAATCAGAGTACTTTCTTCCATGGAGATACTTTCAGAAATACTTTATCGCAGATCTCAAATTCAACATCTTTTCATTTCAAATTTGCATATGATTTTTGACGATCAGAAACAGCTTTTGAACTTTTACAAATCACTTTCACTTTCTGTTCAGTCTCTTTAATCAAATCAACCTCGTGAATCTTATTCTCGCTGAGCTCAGTCCAATACAAAGGTGTACATCATTTTGTACTATATAAGGCTTCGTACGGTGCCATTTTAATGCTCGATTGAAAACTATTATTATAAGAAAATTCAATCAATGGCAAATATTGTTCCCATGTGCCTTCAAACTCAAGAATACAACATCTCAACATATCCTCAAGAATCTGAATAATCCGCTCGGATTGACCATCCGTCTGTGGGTGAAAAGCAGTACTGAAGTGCAATTTCATACCTAAAGCCTCTTGCAATTTCTTCCAAAACCTCGAAGTCAATCTTGGAGCTCTATCTGACACAATAGATAATGGCACACCGTGCAATCTCATAATATCAGAAATATATAACTCAACTAATTTATCAAGCGAGTAGTCAGATCGTACCAGAATAAAATGACCTGATTTTGCCAATCAATCAACCACAACCTAAATTGCATCTTTCTTTCCTGGAGATAAAGGCAAACCCGAAACAAAATTCATCGTCACTCTATCCCACTTCCATTTGGGAATCATAATAAGTTGTAACAAACCAGATGGCACCTGATGTTCAGCTTTAACTTGTTGACAAATCAAACATTTCAAAACAAAATCAGATATATCTTTTTTCATTCTAGACCACCAGTAATACTGTTTCAAATCATTATACATTTTCATACTTCCTGGATGTACAGATAACCGACTATAATGTGCTTCATTTAAAATCATCCAAATCAACTCTGAATTTCTCGGAACACAAATTCGGCCTCTGAATCTCAAACAATCATCAGCATCAATTTTAAATTCTGAATCAAAATTCATTTCACACTAAGCTCATTTTTCTATTATCTCATTATCAACTTTCTAAGCTTCAATAATCTGTTGTAAAATCAACGGTCTCTCTTTCAATTCGGCTAACCATCGGACAAAACCAAATGAGCATTCATCACATGTAAAGTAAACAATGATTTATGACTCAAAGCATCAGCAACAACATTTGCTTTTCCCGGATGATAGTCAATCACTAATTCATAGTCTTTAAGCAGTTCTAACCATCTTGTTTGACGTAGGTTCAAATCTTTCTGAGTCATCAAATATTTCAAACTTTTATGATCAAAATAAACACGACATTTCAAACAGATGGTGACGCCAAATCTTTAAAGCAAACACAATAGCCGCCAATTCTAGATCGTGTTTAAGATAGTTCCTTTCATACAGCTTTAACTGTCTCGAAGCATAGGCTATGACTTTGCCTTCCTACACCAAAACGTAGCCCAGATCATTCAATGAAGCATCATTATAGATCACAAATTCTTTACCCGATTCTGGTTGTACTAACACCAGAGCTTCAGTGAATAGGGCTTTGAACTGATCAAAGCTTTTCTGACACTTTTCAAACCATTCAAATTTCACATCTTTTTGAAGTAGTTTCGCCAACAGAGTTGCAATTATAGAAAAGCCTTTTATGAATCTTCGGTAATAACCAGCAAGTCCCAGAAAACTGTGGACTTCAGAAACATTTCTTAGAGGCTTCTAATCCAGAATAGCTAAAATCTTGCTTGGATCAACTCGGATACTTGATGCTGATACTATATCACGTAAAGTCTGTAACACTATTCTCAAATGCTCGGCATGTTCAGTTTCATCACGCAAATAAATCAAAATGTCATCAATGAATACGACAGCAGATTAATCTAAATACAGTCTAAAAATTATGTTTATCAAATCTATAAAAATAGCAGGTGCATTCGTTAATCCGAAAGACATAACTAAAAACTCATACTGGCCGTACCTTGTTCAGAAAGCAGTTTTCGAAATGTCTGAATCTTTTACTCTCAACTGATAATAGTCTGATCTCAAATCTATCTTTGAACACAGTAGTTCCTTTCAACTGATCAAACAAATCATCAATTCGAGGTAGAGGATATTTATTCTTGATAGTTACTTTGTTCAATTAACGATAATCAATACACATTCTCATCGTGCCACCTTTCTTTTTCACAAACAGAACAGGAGCACTCCAAGGTGAGAAACTCGGTCTTATGAATCCTCTATCTGTCAACTCTTGCAATTGAGACTTTAATTCTTTTAACTCGATCGGAGCCATTCTATATGGAGCTATCGATATTAGAGTAGTTCCCGGTACTAAGTCTATACCAAATTCAACTTCTCAGATCGGAGGTAATCCTGGAAGTTCTTCAGGAAATACATTAGGGAATTCACAGACAACAGGCACTGATTCAACTTTCTTTTTTGTTACTTTCCAATCAATCACATAGGAAAAATAAGCTTCACAACCCTTTGTAACAATACTCAAAGCTTTCATCGAAGATATCACAGCTGGCAATCTATTTAAATCACTAGATTCAATTCAGACTATTTCATCATTCTTGTATCTCAAATCAATAGTTTTCCATTTGCAATTTACAATAGCATCATGCAAAGTTAGGCAATCTATACCCAAAATTATATCAAACTCATCAAAGGGTAATAACATAAGATCAGCCGAAAAGCAAATGTCTCGAAACATTAACAGACAATTCTTGTACACTTTGTCAACTAAGACACTTTTACCTAAAGGGTTCGATACTCTAATCACAATTTCAATAGACTCTACAGGAAAAGTCTTACTGGATACTAAATTCATGCATATGTATGAATGTGTTGATCCTGGATCTATCAATGCAATCATAGAAGTATCATAAAGTGTGAAAGTGCCAGTTATAACATCAGGAGACAAAGCTTCCTCACGAGCTCGAATGGCATAGGCTTTGGCAGATGCTCTAGCCTCAGATTGAACAGTAGTGTCTTTAGCCCCTCTTTGACTACCACTCACATTTCCCGTATTTCTGGGAGGTCTACCACGAGTTGCATTACTGCTTGGCCTTAGATTTTGCGCAATCTCTTACTCAACAGACTCAGGACAATCTCAAATAAAATGATCTAAAGATCCATATCTAAAGCAAGCTCAATCATTCAATCTATAACTTCCAATATGTCTTTTACCACAATGTCTACACTCGGGTCGTTCAGATCAAACATTTCCAACACTTGCAACAGAAGTAGCTGGATCTCTAAAGCTCGAATGTGATATAGTACGATCTCTACTTGAATACCCCACATTAGCCTTTGAATGGCTATAATAATCTCAGAATTTCTTTGACGCAGACTAAAATGATTCACTTACGGATCTCTTTCTCATGTCTCTAGCTTCTGAATTAGCTTTTTTTTCTCTTTCCCGAGTTCTTCAGCTTTACATGCTCGCTCAACAAGAACAACAAACTCTTTTATCTCTAGAATTTTGACTAACAAACGGATATATTCGTTCAAGCCACCCTTGAATATCTTGCACATCATTGCTTCAGTCGAGACACATTCTCATGCATACTAGCTTAGTCTCACAAATTTTCTCCCGTATTTTGTAACAGATATCAGTGTCTTCCACCAATGATACGTCGTATCTCTCAAAAGTGAAACAACACACTTAAGGCATTCGTTCAGACTCAATGACAATTCATTGAACACTCTGATCATATTCTCAAGCCATAATTCAGCTCTCTTATCGTCATAATTAGTAGTAGCACAGAACTCTTCGGCCCCATATTTTCTATTTTTGTCAACCGGAGGCTTATTCAACTGAATCAGATTAGCTTGTGATGATAGGGACTTGCGGAGGATTGAGCGTGGGTAAATGTTGTGACATAGCCAGATTAGTTCTCATATATTGAGTGAACCAATTGTTCATCATTTGGTAAAAGGCTTGCTTAGCCTCTCCCTCGTGGCTACTAGTCACGGGTCTAGAATTGGATGGCGCTGCCCCTTGAGCGGGAGCAGGCGCATTGCTTTCAACATCGTCAGCTTCGGCTCGTTCAGGATTCATCACACTATCACAGTTCATAAATATGGCATGTATAGCTAGACTCACATTCACTACATTAGTGTAATAGTCCGGTTTAGACCCTAGTCGAAATAAAAGGTTTGGGACCATAAATTCGAGTCAAAAAAATATTTAAATATTATTTTTTGTGCTTAAAATATGTGAATTTACATGTGTGAAAGTTTTGTGTGAAAATTTAATCGTTTGTGTGCTTAATTTGATTAAAGGACTTAATCGCGTAAAATGTAAAATTTGCTTGCCATATGTTGAATATGTCTATTTGTTATGTCTTTGTAAATGGGAAGTCCTTATGTTGCGAATAGACCATTTGAATAATGTATGGACATAAATTCCGATGGTTAATGAAATTTTATTTGTTATTAATGAAGAGTAAAATGGTAAATGATGAATTAATATGTGTTAAATAAAAGAAAAACATGAATCGGTGTTATATTCATCTCATATTGCTGAAAATAAAAGGAAAATAAGAAAGAAAACAAAATTAGATCAGGTAAAGTTGAAAATCGTCGAGTAGCTGATTGTATGTGATGTAGAAATAAATATGTTTTGAATTGTATTATTAATGTTTATATGCTCTTGAATAATGATAAATGATTATATAAGTTGAGCATGAGATATCAAAGAAAGTATCGACAAAGTTTTGACATTTGAAAAGCCCCATACGAACCATAAGAATAGTTAGGATACATATGTCATGACATAGGATCCAATATGCATTCTAGTGTAAGACCACGTTTGGGATGTTGGCATCGACTTATGATTTACGTGTAAGACCACGTCTGGGATGTTGGCATCGACTTATGATTTACGTGTAAGACCACGCCTCGGACGTTGGCATCATATTTGATTTCGTGTAAAACCATATCTGGGACAGTGGCACCGATATTTGATTACATGTAAGACCACGTCTGGGATGTTTCCATTGTACGAGCTTTTTGAGCTATCCGCGTATCTTTATGATTCTGAACGGTTTAACGGGCATTCCGAGAAACGAATGATTACATGTGATATGTATCCTATTCAGGTACGTTTGAAATGTATACTATATTTGAGAATAAAGGTAAGTATATGTACAAGTGATATTATATGTTCTAAGTATGAAAAAATATGCTATATATGTAAATGAATTGGGATTATGTTAAATGCATATGAACTATGTGGTTTTGAGATATTATTTGGCCATGGAGTATATGTAATTTGATGATACTTTAATGTTTTGAATGTTAAGTTTATTTTTATATGGCTTACTAAGCTTTTGAAAGCTTACTTTGTGTGTTTTTAACTGTTTTATAAATATCGTAACTATCGAGAGCTCGGGGATCGTCAAGGATCGTCACCGCACTATCGAACCTTATTTTGGTATCTTTTGACATTGTAAATATAAAAGTATGGCATGTATAGGCTAGAAGTATTTGGATATGTTTTGTAATGTATATATCATGCCATGTGATATGGCTAGTTTGTGTTTGAACTTACAGTTTGATTTTGATATATGATATGTGATGCAAATGTGCCATTATGATGTGCATTTGGTTGACCAAATAAAATGGTCAATTTTGACAAGTTTGGGTATGTGTATATTTGAGAAATTGGTAAGTTTAAAGTATGTGATTGAATGAAGTAAAATGAGGTTATGAAAAAAATGCTTAGATATGATTTTGTCTTATGTTTTGTCATAATTTGGTATGACTATTAAGCATGAAATTGGTTGATAATGTTATTGTAACACCCCGAACCCGAGACCGACACCGGAGTCGGACACGAGATGTTAACAAACTTTGAAAAATTTTTCCAGACACTGCCCAGTCTGAGTACTAGTCGCTTAAAAAATCATATCTTGAGTTTCACAACTCAAAAATCAGTTTTGTTATTTTTCCCTGAAACTAGACTCATGTCCCCACCTATGGATTTTTTTCTAGAATTTTTGGTCGGGCCAATTAGTACAGTTTATTAGTCAAAGTCTCCCATGTTACAGGGGTCGACTACACTGACCTTTTCCCATTACGACTGGTATATCTCTCTGCACAGAGCTTCAATACTGATGCCGTTTGTTTCTATGGAAACTAGACTCAGAGAGGAATCCATACATATATGGTATGACCCCTAATTATCTCTGGTAAATTTATAGTGAATTTCCAAAGGCGGAACAGTGAATCCAGAAACTGTTCTGGCCCTGTTCCACAAGAACCCGAATATCTCTTTCTGTACTGTTCCTATAATTGTTTCGTTACTTCCATATGAAAGTAGATTCATCAAGGTTCGATTACATAATTTATTCACTATTTAATTCCACTCCTACGAATTCTTGTGATTTTTCCAATCCACACCACTGCTGCTATCAGCTTCTGTTTTCAAAGTGAACCTTACCTAATTTGGGGTTTCATGGACCAACTAGGGCCTTGTCATACATAAGCCCACATATGATCATACTTAGCCATTCTAGTGGCTGATCATTTGCTCAACACTTCCATTCCAACATAGTTACATCATGAAACCATCTATACATTCATAAATACGAATGGTCTAATGCCATACTCCACTTCTACAAGCCATTTTCGCATGGCTGTACACTTATACATTTCATAAAGTACTCGAAAGACAACAATGGGTAGTCCTATACATGCCATAACAAAATTCAACCAAAATAGTACCCAAAAGAGCCTTTGATAGTGTGGGCGACTTCGACTTCAAGATCCCGAGTCCGATAGCTGGAGAACCAAAAATCTATAAAACAGAGGAGCAATGTAACGAGTAAGCAATTTATGCTTAGTAAGTTTGAGCAAGGAATTCCAGCATAAACAAAGAATATCACACATTTAGCTAAACGGAATATTTCATAATACGCAATTTATCGATATTAAACTTGCTTCACAACATTAACAACCCTTATGCACATACACAATAGACTAACTTAGCCGAAGGCCGATAGCTCGTTTATCAACTGAGCGAACATTTATTTGTAAGGGCTCGATTAAATTCAACACATACGTAACATATCCCCATATTGGGATGTTTTTTTCGAGTATTCGCTGGAATTTTACAGCAAGCTCATTCATTACCAAATCACGTACCTTCGGGATTTAACCGGATATAGCTCCTCGTTCAAATGCCTTCGGGACATAGCCCGGATTTAGTAACTCACACAATGCCTTCGGGACATAACCCGGATTTAGCAATTCGCACGAATGCCTTCGGGACTTAACCCGGATTTAACAACTCGCACGAATGCCTTCGGGACTTAACCCGGATTTAGTATCTCGCACAAAGGCCTTCGGATCTTAGTCCGGATATATTCGCTTAGCACAAAGCCTTCGGGACTTAGCCCGGACAGCATTCAATTAATCATGCACATCTAACAATAATTCATGGTACATTCATATTTCATTTTCGTTTACGAAACTCAAACACAAGGCACATATTGTCCTTGCACATTCGGCTCAATAGCCACACATAGAGCATGATTTAATCACATCGAAATTTAAGCTCTCTTACTCAAGAACTTACCTCGGGTGTTGTCGAACGATTCCGCTAGCTATTCAACCACTTTTTCCTTCCCTTTATCGGTTTTATTTCCCCTTTGCTCTTGAGCTTAATCAAACAAATAAATTGATTTCATCATTTAGGCATCAAAAGATGAACACAAGGCACTTAGCCCATATTTATACATTAGACATTAAAGTCTCATACATGCAAAAATCATGCATCAACACAACATATTAGCTAATTTCTTTACCCTTGGCCGAATATGCATGTCCATTTTTGGGGTCGATTTCAACACTTAATACACACATATACACACTAGTAAAGCATCCTCCCCCTTTTCATCAATTTAACACATGCATTGCTCATTAACATGCAAAGTTACATTCGGCCTTAGCACACATCTTGCTAGCCGATTCTTCTCCATTTAGCAACCAATGCACATATGTGCTCACACAAAAAAAATGCTAAAAAGGAGGTTCAAGAATCATCAAGCCATCATCACATGCATCATTAACAAGCTTCATATTTTGCATGCAATGGCATTAACACAACCTCCACCTAGGCCGAATCTTAACTCATCCTCATGCCTCATCACCACAACATCAAACATCAACCAAGAATGATTCATCCATGGTCAAGTGCCATTTCCATCACATAGCAAGATTTAGACCATGGGTTAGGTAGAACTCAAGCTAACAACTAAAACATGCATGCCTCTCATGGAACATCATCAAACATACCTTAGCCTAGCTACATGCATGGCCGAATCTCTTCACCTTTCTTCTTCTTTCCTCCTTAAAATTTTTGGCCAAGGATGAACCAAAGGATGAGAAAATTTTTCTTTGTTTTTCTTTCTAGTTTTTGGCAAGCATGAAGATGAGAAAAGGATGAACAAAATTCCCCCCCTTTCTCTTCTTTAGCTCACGGCAATGGGGGGACAAACACTACACACACATTTTTTCTCTTTTGTTTTCCATTTCTTTATTACCCATACTCCTTATTTTATTCTTCCACTAACAAAACATGTTTCATGACATGTTTTGCCCATCCTTCCTTGTCATGGCCGGCCACTACTCATTAGGGGGGGAATTTGACATGCAAGTCCCCCCCTTTGTCCACATGCACTAATAGGTCCTCACACATTGACCTATCACATTTTAGAATTTTCTCACATAAGTCCTATTGACTAAATTCACATGAAATCAACCAAATTGAAGCTTGAAATTTTCACACATTCATAATTACATATTCTACACAATAAGTATCACATTCAAACATTTCGGTGACTCGGTTTAGCGGTCCCGAAACCACTTCCCGACTAGGGTCAACTTTGGGCTGTCACAGTTATGGCATGATTGGTGTATGTATTGGTTATGAAATGGATGAAGGTTTGGTATGATATTGATGATTTTTTGTTACTCGTAGGGAGGACCCTTAAGGGGTGGCAAATTGGCCTTGTAAATGGCCTATTTTTTCCCACACGGGCAGAGACACAGGCGTGTGTAACACCCCAAACCTGACCTAGATGTTATGGCCGAACCTAGCGATGTCACATAGAAGTGTTTTTCATAAAACAAGTCGTCATTAAAGTAAAACCCTCTTTTCTATTAGTCCTCGTTTTATCACCTTTCATTGTTTCTAAGATGTGTCGTTCATTTTCAAAACGTAAATCATTATCAAAAAGTTGTTTGCTTTCAGAACGTTATTAATTTTCAAAACGTCTCTTTTCGCGGAAGCTTTTAAAAAATGTTTGTGTATTCATGTGCAATTTGTTAAAATAGTTTGATTTTTGAAAACTCAATTGTCCCTACTGCTAGCAGATGTAAATCCAAATAATAAAAATCCCAAATTATCCATGAAAATTTAAGAGGTCATTATTACAGTAAATACCCTAAAGTAAGACCAAATTTATAATTAATTACTAAAGTAAAACGAAATGAGTCGTGTGGCCACCGTTGAGCCCTCCCAGCACCGATCCACCTATGTCTGGGGATTTCCTGTACAGTTAAAATAGGAGGATGAGTTTATGAAAACTCAGTGTGTAATCCCATATAAGCAAACAGTCAAAAAACAAGCACAGTCTGGGCCTAAGCCCTTTTTAGTAGCAGTGACAATATCAGTTTGGGCTTTAGCCCATCTCAATACAGAAACAATCATGTGTTTGGGCCTTGGCCCGTTACAATAACCATAATCAGTGCAGTAATAGTTTAAACTGTATATAAGTCCTACCCATCCATCCTCTACACTCCAACTCCGTACAACTCTACACTCCATGTAGGGATATAATCAACCCACCCATCCCTTCTGTCCAGAAAGTACCGAAATAGCATTATACAGTAATATGCAGTCGGGCTGCCAGTAATTTAGGCGTAAAGATCCCCCTTTTTATTTATTTGCAGATCCCTGAGAATCCGACTCATCTTTTGCTCCATCGTTTTTGTTTTTGCATGAATCGCTTTGTTCCCTCTTCGATATTGGACTCCATGGTTCAAATATAAAATTTGGAAACACAGACCCAAAAATGAATGATTCATTGGATATTTTCGTAAAAGCACTTCTCATTAAGTCATCCCATATTTTTGAATACCTCTAGTAAGCTTGTTGTTGCCACTGCATATGTTGCATTAGGATCATCACAAAGATTTGGATGAGGCGATTGAGTTTTGGATGTTGAGGTTGCCATGTCAGGTTTGGTTATTGGTTCAATTGTTTCTGCCTTATCAGGGATTTTAGCTGACTGTATTGGTTTGATCTTTGGAGGATCCTCTTCTTCTTCTTCAGGATCCTCACTCAATTCAACTCGTTGTTGTAGAAAAAAATCTCCATCTATTCGATAGAGGTCCCAACATGTGATTGTGCCCTGGTTATAACCTGTCTTCTTTACGTTTAAAAGAATTTTAGCTTTCAAGCACAAAATTGTTATCGTAAAGGGAAAGCATGATGGACCAGAATGTCTAGTGGCACAATTTTGCATATCTCTCTGAATGATTTTTCCCACATTAATGGTCTTTGCCATTAAAATCAAGTATACCATGACCATTCACTCGAACAAAATTGTGGTCCCACGTGAAATAGGCATAAGGTTGAATCGAATGAAATAGAACCATACCTTCACTAATTGTGTCAAATATTCTTTACGACCAGTGTGAGTTCCATGCTTTGACACATTCCACTTAGAACTTGGAATTGTAAGTTCCTCAAGAATTTCTTGCAATTTTTCTGTAACACCCCTCACTCGTATTCAACGCCAAAATAGGGTTACGGAGCATTACCGGACTTATTTCACAAAACAATATACATTTCTCATACATTTTTCCGTTCCAAATATAAAACATTCACAATCATTCATAACGTCCCTATTACGAGCCTACTAGGCCCAAAACATGCTTTAGGAATAGTTCAGAACTAAACCGGTATCTCAAGAAATTTTTGGAATAATTACAAAATTTTACAAAATACAGGGGACACACGCCCGTGTGGCCCAGTCGTGTTTCTTACACAACTAAGGACACGCCCATGTCACAGGCCATGTGGACATTTGAAATGGGATCACATTGCTGTGTCCCAGCCCGTGTTTAACCCAGTGTAACTCTCTGACTTAGGACACATGGCCAACCACACGCCCATGTGTCTAGCCCGCGTGCCCTTCGAAATGAACTCACATGCCCGTGTACCAGGCCATGTGCTACACCATGCCAAAACTGTAGGGTATACAGACTTATGCCACACAGCCAAGTCACACGCCCGTATGCTGGGCCGTGTAGAGCATACTGACTTGATTTCTAATTAAACACCAACGGACACACGACCTTGCCACCAGACCATGTATCACACACGGCTAAGACACATGCCCATGTCTCTGCCCATATGGACAAACATAGGCCCTTTACCAAGCCATTTTTCTCACCCAATTTCATTCACCTACACCAACCAAATTTGCATATAACAACAACTTCAAATGGCATTTAAACTCATCCAAACCAAGTTCAATTCATGCTATATAAATACCAACAACTACAAGGCACATAACTACCACAATATACTATTAAATTTCATACCAAATTCACATTCTTAAATTACCTAAATGATCACATTCAATTATGCACTATTTTACCTAAAGCCACAAGCATATCAACTTCAAATTTCGACTGCCAACTCACAACAAGCGTATAAATGGCAATATTACACAACATATCAAGAGGCCTTCTTCATATATATGCATACATCACCAAACATGCCAAAATAAGCCAAATCACATGGCTATACATATAACAAACCATTCATCATTTACAAACCAACTCAAATAGCTAAATCCATTACTACCATATACCAAAATGACCATAAATCCTATACATGCCATATAACCAAATACATAAGCTCAAAAGTACCAAAGCTAGCTTAATAGTGTGATGCAATCTCCGATGACTCCCAATCCGAGCTAGCTTCGATATACACTAAAAAACA
Source organism: Gossypium hirsutum (assembly GCF_007990345.1). Classification (NCBI taxonomy): domain Eukaryota; kingdom Viridiplantae; phylum Streptophyta; class Magnoliopsida; order Malvales; family Malvaceae; genus Gossypium; species Gossypium hirsutum. The sequence continues at coordinate 80,647,018 of NC_053425.1, read as the reverse complement.
CAAAAAAGTAAACAAAATAAGTTATAAAACTTAGTAAATTTGTATAGTTAATAAGTAAAGCTCACCATTCATTCACAATTCAAGTAGTATTAACATAATATACTACAAAATTATTAAATCATAAGGTTAACATATATTCAATCACATAAGTAATCATGAACTCACAACTTCCATAGGTTCAATGCTCATATAATTTTCGTACAAACTTGAACTGATACGTATCTATTTCTCACTGTTTCATATCTTTGATATACCTGTTGAACCATTTGGAATACTATCGGATACTCAGAAATCTCACACCCTAAGTGCCAATACATAGCCGAAGCTATCTCAATCTCATATATCATGAAATGCTCACTCTTGAGCTATCAACGGGTCTGCTCACACAAGCTGACAGTCATGACATAGCTACACAGTGCTGCTCACACAAGCTAATGAGAATCCGTAACACATGTCGGATAACTTAGTCACCAGTAGGACGTATATACTAGCACCCAAATCACATAACCCCTGACAACATGTCATTTGTATCCTAATCTATTCCTAAGGTTCAACGGGGAATTCACATTGTCGAATCTTCATCGAACATATCTGTAAGGACATATTCATAATTAATTCAATAATAAAACATTTAAATCACAATTATAGTAACGCTTATTAACATACGAACTTACCTCGAATGCAAAAATGACGAAATAGATCGACTAGTTCAAAACTTTATTTTTCCCCCGATCTAGATCCGAACTTCATTTTTCTTGATCTATATAATATCAAATTTAACTTATTCAATTATCATTCTATTCAATTTATCCCAAAAATCAGATTATGGAAACCTTACACTTTTACCCCTAATATTTTAACATTTTTACAATTTAGTCCTTATCTCATAAAAATACAAATTCATGCAATTAAGTCCTTGCGCATGCTAGCCGAACTGCATATAGACCCATTGCAGCCAAAAATTTTCATTAATTCACACATTTACCACATAATTTTCATATTTCACAAACAAATCCCTAATTTGCAATTTCATCCAAAATTACTTAACAAATATTGTTTATCAAACAACAACCATACATTTTCTATCATCAAACATCAAAATACACCTATATTCATCAATGAAAAAACCCTAAACTTTTAACAATTTTGCAAACTAATACTGGGGCTAGCTAGATTAAGTTACAACGACTCTAAAAAACATATAAATCATTAAAAACTGAGTCAAAGATACTTACATGCACTAGAGTCAATGGCCGAATGCTTCAAACACAAAAAAATGGAGTACTCTTCTTCTAATTTCTGGATAGGTTAAGAAGATGAACTAAAAATATGGTTTTATTTTACTTAATTTTAATTTTATACCTAATTTACTTATTTAACCTTAATATATAACCTTTAAAGCCATTAAAAGATGTCCATATTTGTCCACTAACTTTATAAATGGGCTAATTATCATATAAGGACCTCCATTTTAAATTTCTATAGCTATTAGACACCTTTAGCTAATATAACTCAAGTTTTACACTTTACGCGATTTAGTCCTTTTTATCAAATTAAGCATTCAAACGATAAAATTTCTAAACAAAATTTTCACACAATCGTACTAACATGTTGTAGACATTAAAATAGTAATAAAATAATTATTTTGACCTCTGATTTGTGGTCCCGAAACAACTGTTTTAATTGGACTAAAAACGGCCTGTTACATTTTCAGCCTCAATATTTCTCATTAAAGAAGAATATTTGTCGTCTTCAAAAGAATCCATTGATAGCCTTTGAGATTATTGGTACCTTGATTCCTTGGAAATAGACTTTCGTTAATTCACTTGAGGTCAAATTCGCATAAAATTTACGAACTAACTCTTCATCTACACTAGGTCTTTTCCCACAAAACAATTCCCAATTGAGGGCTTCAATAATTTTTTTAATGTGTAACACCCCTAACTCATACCTGTCGTCAGAACAGGGTTTTAGAGCATTACCAAAACATTCAGAACATTTTTCAATTAATTCATGCAAGCCACTATTCATTAACTAATATTATTTATAACGTCCATTAATTGGACCCTCGAGGTCCAATACAAGCATTAGAATCGAATAGGGACTTAATTGGGATCTCTAAGAATTTTTTGAAAAATTACAAAATTTTTCTAGGGTACAGAGCTCACATGCCAGTGTGACCCTAGGACACGCCCGTGTTAGAGGCCGTGTTTGACCCCGTGTAACTCTTTGACTTGCACACATGGCCACGCCACACACCCGTGTGCTCAATTTTGGGCATTCTGCTTCTCAAAATTTAGGTGCAAGGGACACACGGCCTAACCACATGCCCGTTTTACCAAGTTGTGTGTCACACAGGTCTAGAAAAACGCCCGTATGTCTGCCTATATGGACAAAATGAAGCCATTTCCTAACTTCTTTTCGCACCCAAAAACCTGCACTTGAACTCAAAACCAATACCAACCAATTAAAGCATTTCAATTAAACCAATCCATCATTCATCAAGGCATACCATTTCATGCACACATGGTTTCAAACTCACCTTAACTTAACATAGGCATTTACAACATTGGGTCACATGAACTTAGCATAACACATGTGGATATATATACCATAATAGTTTACTAAATGATATCCAAAATGAACCACCACTAGCCATTCCAATGGCTAGGTTACAAAATGACATTTCAAGCCACTATTGGCCAAGTTTCCTTCTACATGCCATTACACCAAAATGATTTCACTAAATATACCCAAAATGCTAATTGATAGTGTGACGACGCTCCACGATCTTCCAACCTTCATAAGCTTCCGAGCACTATAAAATAGGGGAAAAATAAAAGGAGTAAGCATTACACGCTTAGTAAGTTCGTATAACAAAAACTAAACTTACCAATCTTGTTTATTAAAATCTAGGCATACAATGTTATGTTTCAATCCATTTGGCTAAATGATCTAATCACATGCGTTTCATCAAACATGGTAGTTACTGTAACAGCCCGTAGGCCCTAGTTGGAATAGTGGTTTCAGGATCAAAAATCTGAGCCAAAAAAATATTTTAATATTATTTTGGTGTTTACAGTATGTGAATTAATATGTGTGAAAGTTTCGTGTGAAAATTTTATCATTTGTGTGCTTGATTTTATAAAAGAATTTAATTGCGTAAAATGCAAAAGTGGTTAGTTATTTGTTTAAGTGCTACATTGTTATGGCTTTTATTATATGGAGTCCTTATGTTGTAAATTGACCATTAAATATTTAAGTGGACAAATATGGACAACCATTATATAGTTTCTAATTAAATACTTAAGGTTAAAATAGTAAAAAGTAATAAAATAAAGCAAAAACTAAAATGGCCATGCATTCATCTTTCTTGGCCAAAAAATAAGAAGAAAATAAAGCTTTGAAAGCTTTGGATATTCAGCACCTTTGGAAGCTTGATTTGGGTATGTGTTTTGCTCGATTTTTGATAATTTTTACGTTTTTGAGATAGTTGCTTCGAATACTAGCTAGCCCATGTTTGAATTTTTGAATTTGTTAATGTATTCATGAATTGACATTGATGATAGTTTGTGGTTTTTTTGTTTGATGATGAAAAATAAATATATGTTAGATTATCATGTTTAATTAAGTGATTTTTGGTAAAAATGTGTATCAAGGATTAAATTGTGAAATTTGAAAATTTAGGGGGTCAAAACATGAAATAAATGAAAGAATTGGGTTGCTAGGTAAAATTCAACTATGCATGGGTGTGGTGAAATTTTGAATATTTTGTGTTTTGAGAAATAGGGACTAAATTGTGAAAAATGTGAAATGTTAGGAGAAAAAGTGTAATTTTCCCATTTATGTGTTTATGGATGAATTTGAATGAATATATGATAAAACAAGTCAAATTTGTATTAATTTAGATCAAGAAAAGAGAAAATTGGATTTGGATCGGGGGAAATCAGAAGTTGTCAGTTAGCTGTTTCGGTCCGTTCGTCTCTGTACAAGGTAAGTTCATAAGTGAATTAATGATGTTAAATTGAATGTATTTATTATGTACATAGCCGAATTGAATTGTATGTATGTATAACTATATTACCGAATTGAATTTAGCATGGAATGATTTATTACGAGCATGAATCAATCGAATTACGACATCCGAAAGCCGGTACGAACCTTAGGAATAGTTAGGATACATATGTCATGACATAGGACTTTGATATGTGATTTCATGTAAGACCACATCTGGGACGTTCGCACCGATTTGAGATTTATGTGTAACACCCTGTCTGGGACAGTGGCATCTGTAGTTGATTACACGTAAGACCACGTCTGGGACATTGGCATTGTACAAGCTTTTCGAGCTTTTTGAGTATCCTTATTGATTTCAAATAGTTCAACGGGCAATGTTAAGGTAAGATCAAATGTGAAATCGAGCTAAATGGTATAGGTACGTGAAAAGTTAAATGTTCATGAAAATAAGGTAAGTATCGTACTTGAGATGATGATATAAACTATGCATGTTAAAAGAGTGATTTATATGTATATGAGATTGTTCATATTCGTCCTAGTTGAAATTATAATGCTAATGTTCATTTAATAATTCTCTTTGCTTATGACTTACTAAGCTATTTAAGCTTACTATGTATGTGCTCGATAGTTTTCTTATAGATTTCGGAAGATAGTTATGAGCTCGGGGATCGTCAAGGAACTTCGTCACACTATCGATCGCTTTTTCGGTATTTTATAAGTTTGAACTTTGAACTTATGGCATGTATAGGCTAGATAATATGATTGATCTTGAAGTATGTATATATTTAGCCATGCAAAAATGGCTTGATTATAATGCTAATGGTTGTATAAATTTGGTCATGGTTTAAGCTTATATGGAAAGTAATCTCATGGTATATATTTTGTGGTGCTTGGTCATGTGTTTCGGCAATGAGGTAAATGATGGATGCTTGTTGAGTTATAGTATGTAATATATTAGTTAAGTAATATGCATGTCATATATGTGTGGTGTGCTTGGTATATGCTTACGGTTTAAAGTAATGATATGTATGGCTTATAATTGTTCATTATGGTAAGCTTGACATATTGATATGTTTTGCATTTGTTGATTCTTTTTTTTTATGATTCGGCTCAAACGAGGTAAATATGGTTGATGGATATATATTTCAGTTGTGGCATAATATTGGCTTATTTGGAATGTATAATTTGTATTATGAATTAGTTCAAGTTAGTAAGCTTAATACAGAGTATATATGTTTGTGATGTTTATTATATGATTCGGTAAAAGGGTAGTGATAAGCTTAATGTATATTCGGCCATGATACTAATTTATTTTAGAAATGTGTTTATGGCATATTTTATGTGATGGAATGGTATGATTATTGTGTATATATTTGATGATTGAAATTATGACCATTTGGATAGTTAAAAATGTTAAGTTAATGTTTATAATCAGCTAGTCATAAGTAAAATAAGTGTACATGCCAACAATATGATCATCTGTAGTTGGTTATTTAGATTTGGCTTATGATGGCAAATAATGATCATGATTTGTAACAGCAAAGTGTGCTTAATATTGAATGGTAATTTTTTTTGTGCTACTTTTAAACCTAAATTTGATAGCAAAAATAGGTGAGAAGGGAATTGGTTATGTGAGTGCAATTTATGTATGATAATTAGCATGCGAATAGGGTGTACAATGGTTTGTATTTTGTGCTCATATAATGTTTCATAGTGATAAGCTAAAATGCACATTATATATGTTGCATTAAAGTTATGTTCGGCCATATGGTAATGATACTAAGATTGCATATGTGTTTGGACAATAATTGGTGTGTAATAGTTTGTTTGGTTTTTAATATGTGCACATGCAGAGTTAAGGAAATGATATGTTTGATATTTTTCAAATTAAATAGATATATTGGCATGTATTCAATATATGTTTGAATGTCTTAATGTATGCATATGGAATTTGTCATGCATTAAGCTATGTTATAATTTGATTATTTGAATGCTATAAAGGAGATGTACATATGATTTGTATAATTGAGTTTATATGACCTTAAACATGAATAGTAATGAATGACTCTCCTAAGCTGTGTATTGTTTGGTAATGCCTCGTAACCCTAATCCAGCAACAGATATGGGTTAGGGGTGTTACAGTCACCAACTATTCATATAAATCAAGTAACATAGATGGGCCATCAAGCAATGTTCTTTCAAGTCATTATCATTTTATCTCAAGATTTTCGAGCCAAGTCAAGAGTTATATGTCTGTTGAATTATTGAAATTCCAATAAAGGCTCAATTAGTACACTCGAGGTGTACGATTCATTAATCCGTCAATTCTTATCGAGGGTACCCCTTAGGGTACTTAACCAAGGAACACACTCACGAGCCACATGTTGTAAACAGGATTACCAGTCCAGGTTAAATCCTTTATATAGCATATGCTTACAAGAGCTTAATTAGGGTTACCAGTCCAAATTAAACCGTAATCATAACGTGTGCTCGAGAGGTATTATATCAGGATTACCCATCCGGGATAAATCCTTTTTATAACAAGTTCATTGGGATTACTTTTCTGAGCTTAATCTCGTCCACAACAAATACATGACCTTATTAGTTTCGTGAAAGCATATACATTCATCGGAATTCAATATTCAATCGGGACTTAACCCCTTTTTCACCATTTCAAGCATTTATCAATTTTTCATCATAGCATACAGATAAGCACATAAAAATAAATGACATACAAACATAACATTCAATTAACATAATTACATGCCCAATTAAGTTACATGAACTTACTTCGACACTTGTTCGCGTAATAATCTACTAATCTAAAATCTTTTCCTTTCATCGACCTAACCTCGAGTTCATGTTTTCCAGATCCAATTAGGCCTTGAAAGCTTATTTTCTCTCTCCTAGGGTTTCCATGTGTTTTTAGGTTGAAGATGATGAAAATAAGATGATATAATTTCTTTTTATCTTTTAATTAATTAAGTATTTTGGTATTTCCAATTTAGTCCCTTGCCCTTTTCTATAATTCCATGGATGAGTCACCATAAAAATCTACATAGTTTTATTAATGGTCTAATTACCATACAAGGACCTTAAGTTTTGAATTCCATAGCTATAGCTACTAGAATTGAACTTTCACATTTTATGCGATTTAGTCCTCGTAATTAGGCAATAAAGCGATAAATTTTTCATATCAAAATTTTCACACATCATTTCTATCATAATATGGGTCATATGGTAAAATAAAAATAAAATATATTTTGGATCGGATTTGTGGTCCCGAAACCACTATTTTGATTTCATTGAAAAATGGTTGTTATAGAATGTATGCCATGAAATCAATATAGTTGCTTTCTTTCAGTGTAAAGCCTTTTTTTAGGAGCATTTGCTGATATTTGAAGATGTTATCGTATCTCGCTTTGGCTTCTTCATAGTGAAATTTGTTTTGTGATTCTTCAACTTTGACAGAGGCACGAGTTCTTTTGCGAGGCATGATTAACCTGAACATAAGATGGAAACAAATACTTTCCCAAAAATTTAATTAGTATAAAATATTAATAATTCAATAAATTAAAATTTTAAATAATGAAATTTATGAGAAAATTTTCTTACCCAATATGTATAAAAACTAAAGACTCAATAAAATAAATAAAATTTAAAGCAAAAGATTTGGATTGAGGGTTTGTTGGAGGGTGTTCGATTTGTGGCTAAACTTGATGGAATTGTGGTGCAAGGGTGACAAGAGGTGTGCAGCTAGCAACTGGAAATAGCAATATGCGGTGGTTAGGGGCGTGAGCAGTAGCTACTTTCAGGGTCAACAATAGTAGCGCACGAGTAGAGGCTAGTGTGTGTAAAACAGGGTGCGAGTAGGGCCAGGTGCACTAAACAGAAGCTGCATGGGATCTGCTTGGAAGCAGCTGCAAGGCTAGTGCGCAAGTCTTCAGGCATGCTAGCGATGCAAAATCAGCTAGGTGATTCAGCTGCTGGTAGGCCCAGGGGGCAGTTGCCGATGCTGCTACTGGCAGCTTGGAGGTGCGACACTTAAAGTGCGGAGCTGCTACTAGGGGTGTGTGATGCTAGGGTATTTGGAGGGTGAAAGGTGAGTGTGGTATTTAAAGTGATAGAGGGAAGGAGTTCAACTAGAATTCTTAGAATAAATTAACCATAAAATATTCTAAGTCCTAATGTCATATAAAGTAAATAACAATTAATAAATAATATAATGTATATTATTGTATTATTTGCTATTATTTTATTTATTGAAATAAAATCTCATAATTAAAATATTATAAAGTTATTAACTAACTCTAATTCTATGCAAAGTTGATAATAATTAATATACATTATAATAAATATAATTATATATTAGTTATTATCACCTTAATCATTAAAAATTAAATTAAAAACTTTTATTTTAGCTGCCTTTAAAGATATTTACAAAATGGGACAACTAATTTCAATATGTACAAAAAGAACAATCAAATTTTGGAAATAATTCAATTAAGTACCTAAACTTAAAGAAAATTTAAAAATTGAGTTGTAATTAAAACTCGGATCAAAATTGACCCTTTAATTTGAAAATCTAAAAATTTATTTTTCCATTTAGGGAATAATTTCTCAAAAGATTATGTTAAAATCAATTCCTAAGAAAGATTGGAGGGGTCACAAGCGATCCCACTTAAGTTTCAATCTCTTAGATAGAATTTATTTTAACATACTAATCCTGAAAATATACCGTAAATCATTTATTTAAAAGAAAATGAGAAAATTTAAGGATCTGATAAAATGAATGAGACTTTATCCTGCTCAATTTTATCTCCCCATCAATGTTTTAAGCGTTAAGCATTAACTCAAAAATTACCTCGCTTACCTTGAAGTTCGACAACTCTATACGGAAGAACTTGGTGAATAGTAAATGGACCAAACATCAATTTACCTAGAAAAAACCTTAATCTAGAATTGAAAAACAAAACTTGCTGACCTGGTTCAAATTCTCGAACTCGGATGTACTTATCATGCCATCTCTTAAGTCTTTCCTTGAATATTTTGGTATTCTCGTATGAGAACATTCAGAACTCTTCTAACTTGTTAAGTTGAAGCATCCATTTCTCTTTAGCAAGCTTAAGATCCAAGTTGAGCTATTGGAGAGCCTAGTAAGCTTTATGTTCTAACTCTAAGGGCAAATGATAGGCTTTCCCCAAAACCAACTGATCGTCTGCTTCATGTCACAGCAATAATGTGCAAGCAAACACAATCGATGCAAGTATAGTAGAAAGATGTGAGTCTACTGGATATCAATCCCACAAGGATGGTAGTCTTTTGTCTATTAGTGTTGGTGCAACAACTAGATAGAAACGAGATAAATTGTGATAATAGTTGTCAATGCAATAACTTGAAAACAATAAAATAAAATATGATAATGATAAAATGAGATCTCCAACATGAATCTTCAATAGAATACTAAGCCCTTACAATGTATAAAAAGATAGGTGATTGTCGAGGTAATAAAATTCAATGAATATCTTACCCAAATCACTCCTCTATTTAATCTGAGACTTAAACATGTACATTAACCTCACCTTCCGATGATGGCAATACAGAACTATTAAGAACAAGTGGACTAAATTCTTCTAATCCTCACTCAACCTCTATTGTAATGCTTGTTGGCTCAAATTGTCATTGCACTTTCCAGTGTCAATGACTGTAATAACACTTCCGTGTTAAAAAGATTCAAACACCAAGATTAAACAATAAAAGCAAAATTGAATAAGATAAAATTTAACCAAAAACACATGTGTACTCCATACAAATAGGAAATAGAGAATAATCATCAGCATTTAGAAAGAAATAAGGAAAAATCAAGTGGAGAATACTACCCCTAGAGAACTCAACTGAATCTCTCTATTCCCTCTTGTCTCGCACTTAGGTCTCCTCATTAGAAGCTAGTCTACATCTGATTTTCACGTTGGCTCACCCGTGAAAGGCTTAAGCTACCATGGCTGCAAGCTTCAAGGTAGGATGATGAAGACGATGATGGAGAAAAAAAACTCTCGTTTTCTTCTCACATCCATCTTTTATGTCCTCATCCAACAGTACAGGTGTCCTTTTCCTTAGAATTATTATGTCCTTGTACCTATAGGTTGGTTATACTAAACTGGACAGCCCATCCAATTTTATTTTTCATCCAGATAGCTGTCAGGTGCGGCTAAAATTCTGGATGCAATCTAGAATTAACTCATGCAGCGACATTGATGCAAAAAGATGGCAAAATTAAGGATAAAATAGGCTAGGATTCACTAAGTTATAAAATGAAATTTACTAAATTGAAAATGCTAAAATGTATGGTAAGGATAACTAAATGAGAACAATTTAACCAATAAGTAAGGGGGAAAACCTATGTTCTTTCTAGTGTTATCACACCCCCAAACTTGAATTTTTACTTGTCCTCAAGTAAAACAGAAACTAAAAAGGCTACAAAATATTTTACGAAGGCAAATGATCATTCTAGAAACTTGAACCCTCTAAATTCCCAATGGATAAAACAAATTCAGATGAAAGAATATTGCATCGACAATTCATAAGCATGAATATATAAGGTTGCAAATTCATCAATGCTACCATCATGTTTCAAACCCTAAGTTCTATCTACCATTACAACATTTATTGTACAATACGATATACATTATATATATACATTTTTTTCAAAATAAGGGGTATTGTTGCATTATTATACCCTTGCTCCTAAGAAGTAACGATGGGGTGCAACAAACCCCCAGGGAGTCTATAATTACACCGACACACACTCTTTCAGTGATAACCTTTGGCCAGATTGATTTTTCTAACACTAGTATTGGAGTGTTTCCTCTTTAACATTCCACACTACACCCATTTTGGAGTGTCTCTAATTCATAACTATATATATATATAAGAAGTTGTAAAAGGCAAATTCATTTAAGATTTAAGGAATGATAACAGTCATTCATTACTAATGCAACTTAATCCATTCATCAAAAAATTGAAGCTACAACCTTCTGTCAAATTTATCCAACTCATTCATTGATAATTTACATGATTCAAGAATTAAGCATCGAATGCAACAAAAATTTTTGAACAATTTTCATTAACTACAATTAAACCTTGCATGCTTAATTTCTGGAAAAAATTATTTTGAAACGTGGGTGCATTTCCAAGCCCATTGTGCATTCCCCCAAACTTAAAGCTTGCGTTGTCCCCAATGCACTAACATGAAAATGTAATGACAATAAAAAAATGCAATGACAATGTATACTTATCAAAATAAAACTTACAGCTACATGCAATGCACGAATACGAAAACTAAAGCTTAAAATAAACTAACTTAGTTATCTGTAGCCGTCGATGTGGCTGCATGATGTTTTTTTCTCCTCCTTCTTTCTTTTTTTATCCTTGGGGCACTTCCTCTTCTTTTCTTTGGGCTTTGCATGGTCCTCAAATTGCTCCTCAGTTCTCAACTCTGCCCCTGCATCACCGGCTGCTTCCTATGTAGTAGAGGCTACCTAGAGTGGTCTAGTGTATACCACTATTTCCAGTGAATTGCATTGCTACTCACTGGTTACCTCAGCAACTTCTGCAGATCTCATTCTAGCTCGCTCTAGATTATCAATATTTGCACCCACAAATTCGAGTGCAGTGACAGTCTTCTCAATAGAACCTTTTTTTTTCTTTCTCAAATTCAACAACTTCTTCTTCTTCAGCAACAACTTCCTCTTCTACAGCAGCAACTTCCTTCTTAACAATAGTGTCCTCTTGATTAGCAAAAATACCATCCTCGAGCAAGCTATCAATCTTTCACAGTCATACTTTAATGTCCTTAGATTCATTGTCTTTCTCATTACCAGAGACCTGCACAATGGGTGGCGATACCACTGATTTGTCTCGGTCTTCTAAGTTGTCATTCGAGGAAGAGAGGTCATAATTTCAAATGATTGGTGGAAACACTGGGAATTCCAGTAGTGGGGATGGGCTTAGTTGGCCTAATGTGCCTACAATAGAATTGTTTCAGGCTCTAGTATAAGTATAAAACAAATTCTGAGATTTCTCCATATCTTATACTGTAGCTACAAGCGTGATTTGCCTATTGTTGATGGAATTTACCATTTTTTCAACATCCTTCAGTTTAAGCCATAATGATGTCTTTGCATTCAGGTTTTGTTCCTTTTCTGTCGGCTTTGGCTTTGCCCTTTCTTATCTTCTTGGTCTCTGCCTCTTTCAGTATCGGTGTGTCCTTTCCACGAGTCATTCTTTCTACAGAGGCTTTATTGATTGGACCCTTATTTTCCAAGATTTCCTCACCAGAAAGGGACACGATTCCTCTTTGTTGGCATAATAACATGACCAGTAATGGGAAAACCAATATCCTAGTCTGCCTTGTGGCGTATTTAGTGATTTCTTGGTGAAGTATTGCATCTACATCAAATTTTCTGCCCTTAACGATAGAATGTATCACACACATTCTGTTGAGGGTGACTGTGGTGTTGTGAGTGGAGGGTTTGAGCCTACAGTTGACAAAATGAAACCAAATCTTGCCTTGCAGTGTTACGAAGTGACGATGTATCGTATAATTCTTTTGATGGGTACTCATCTACACTACTCCCTTGACACAGGAGTTTCTCACCAACAGGTCACGTTTTTCATCTGTGATGTCATCAATAAACTCAGATTGTCTGTTGACATCGACCTTGGTGTTGTATAGCTCGTCGATTTTTACAGCGTCCCATGATATTAAACCTTTTCAAATGAAAATGATCTCTAACTCATGATCGTAAACATTAGCATGAAACTCACGTACCAGTGAAGGAAAGCAGTTGTTAGGAAGGGTGCAAAAAGTTTCCCATTTTAGCTTCGAGATGGTTTTGGAGACTTGCTTACCTAGGTCTTGTTGTGGCAAAAAGGAAATGCCCTGTTCGGGATGGAAATTTTTCTTTAATATATTGTCGTGAAATCATTCTTTTCCCGCTTTATTCAAAAAGATTATTTGCTCTTTTGTCTGCACTGGCCTGGGGGATTCTGATAAATGAACTGTGGTAGCAGAAGACGCATGTTGTCCAGTAGATTTGGTGGCCTTCTTGACCAAGCCTCTTGTTTTGGCGATCTTTTGTTGAGGGAGAATGGTTTAAATTTAAAAGGATATGATCTTGAGAAGAGAAAAGAAATAAAAATGGTTTCTTGAATGCATTACAAATGATACAATGGAAGAGGATTTATAGTGGGTGAAAGAGGAAGATCGAGAGGTGTGTTGTTTTGTGGAGAGATATAAAGCTAGCAGGAAGAGTTATGTCCAATAGAAATTGTGTCTACTCAGAAAGATCAAACGACTGAGTGATTTTTGATCTAACTGTGGAATCTGTATTTCCCTAAATTCTGATGAGTTATAAATGGTAAGTACAGACTTATGGAATGTATTGACAGTAAGATTTCAATGCGTCGACAATAGTACCTAGTTATTCTGCAACAAGGAAGGATAACAAACTTTAACAAAACATAAATAAAATAAACTAAAATCAAGGAGTACTAATTAAAAATTAAAACTTTTCGACCAATTTAATGGTCTTTGCCTACTTTTGATCATTGTTGCCAAAATAGTGTTTCAGCCTCTGTCCATTTACTTTGAACTGGTGTCCATCACTTAAATCTCGAAGAGTGACTACACCATGAGGAAATACGTCGACAACTTCAAAAGGTCTAGACCAATGTGAACGCAATTTACCTGGGTGCAGTTTGAGTCGAGAATTGAATAATAAAACCTGTTGACCCGCGATAAATTGTTGTTGTAAAATAATCTTGTCATGCCATCATTTCATCTTTTCCTTGTAAATTGCAACATTTTCATAAGCATTTCTCCTAATCTCCTCTAGTTCAGTGATATTCAATGGTTTTTACTTTCTAGCCTCTTCATAGTCCATGTTCATTTGCTTAATTGCCCACGTTGCTTTGTGTTCCAGTTCAACTGGAAAGTGTCATGCTTTCCCAAAAACTAATTGATACGGCGACATCCCTGATGGAGTTTTGTATGCTATCTGCAATGCCCATAAAGCGTCATCCAATCAGAAAGACCAATCGTTCCTCAAAGGGTTTACAACCTTCTCAAGAATGTCCTTAATTTGTCGATTTGACACTTCAACTTGTCCATTGGTTTGCGAATGATAAGTAGTAGCCATTCTATAATTAACTCTGTAACACTCCTTACCTGTATCCAAGGCCGGAACAGGGTACGAGGCATTACCAGACTTAACCATACACATAGACGAAAATCGGGCCATAAAATTTCATTTAATTCAAAAATTTTCAAACACATGCATAGACTCATATTTAAAGACATATAACATCGCATAAATAAGCACTTACACATCCATAATCATGCAATAACATGTCATTCACTTTAAACATATTTGCTTACCATCTTGTATATAATGTACATTCTTACATTAACTAGAACTAGACATGCTAAATCTTATTCTCATTTTATACCATCATAATGTAGTTACCAATCATGAATAACAAACAAAGCTAACTATATCATCACATCAAAACATAGGACATGGCATGATTAATTAAACTTATAAACCATAATGGATAAGGACCATATCTCATGATCATATACGATAACTCAAAGCAGACTGATACATATGGTCAAAGTCATAATAATAATACATATCACAAACCAACTTCCTATACATGCCACTCACTTGATATTTCTAATATTTGAATTAATTCTCCCAAAAATGATAGTTTGACAGTGTGATTTTGCCTCCGACGATCTCCAACCCCGAGCCGACCTGCCAATACTAAAGAAATGGAGAGGATGGGTAAGATTTACGCTTAGTAAGTCCATATGAAATTAATAAGCAATTACTAACATGCTTTTCAAGATAAAACACTATAATTGTACAATTACACATGTTCAAGTTAAGCTGTTTTATCGAGTTACAGTTACTAAATCATTCATATCTGGAGATAAAAACTCCAAATTTAGTTTTGTTAATTTTCCTTGAAACTAGACTCATATACCTTTCTCCATAAAATTTCTAGAATTTTTGGTTTTTCCAATTAGTACAGTTTATTCATTAAAGTTTCCCTTGTTTCGCTGTCCAACAGTTCTGACCTCTCTTCACTAAAAATTATTTATCTCATATTTTGGACTCGGATGATGTTCTTGTTCATTCCTCCTTAAATTATAATCATTTATAATTCTATTCATATAAATTATAACTCATAATTATTTTTTTACAATTTTTAACGATTTTTCCAAGTCAGAACAGGGGATCTCGAATTCATTCTGACACTGTCTCACAAAAATTAGAATATCACATAATATAGAACTCTTTTGCTCCCCCTATTTCTTTTATATGAAAATAGAATCATTAATATTTTATTCCATAAATTTTTTGAAATTTAATTAAATTTACACAATTTTAGGTGAATTTTCAAAGTCACGCAACTGCTGCTGTCCAACACTATTTTACTACTAAAATTCACTTTTACATAATTTCACTGAATCCATTTTGTCTTATCAAAGTTCACTCAAATATCGAGCACATTGCTCATAATTTTCATTAACATATACCTACACTTATTCATCATATAATCATGTTCACATGCATTTTTACTTAATTGATTTTCCCATTGAACTCTTCGGAATAATAATTGATACTCAGTTGCCTGCACATATTTTCACACTTGTAGACAAGGCTATCTGGTATGCATAATAGCCTGCACTTAGTACTACACATGCGGCTAATTATCCGGTACTCGTAGTAGCCTGCACTTAGTACTACACACATGACCTAACCATCTGATACACATAGTAGCCTGCACTTAGTACTACACATGCGACCAATTATCCGGTACATGTAGTAGCCTACACTTACTACTGCACACGTGACCTCACAATAGATCATTCGTATCATTTCTATTCCAAAGGCTCAACCGGGTAATTCCTCACTTTCCAACATGTTACAAATTTATTCATAGTCCTTTTTCAATTTGCAATTTACAACAAAGAATCATTCTATAAGCAGCCACATTTCATACGATAACAAAATATAATAAAATAAAAAGAATCGATAAATTATTTACATACAAAATTGTCGAAATCTCATCAAGTACAACCCATGTAATAGTAATTTAACATTCAATTCATGTAACAATAATTTGCCATTCAATTTCACATAGCACAACAAGCATCACATTTTCCATATTATACATACCATCCGTCAACTTCTCCTAAACTTATTAAATCGTACAATTTATGCCATAACAATAAAAAATTACAATTCAAGTATGGTATTGCATTATTATTAACACACGAACTTACCTCATATACGAAAATGACCATTTTTACCATTTTGTCCACAACTTGGTATTTTGCCGATTTTAGTCCAAATTTCAATTTTTCCTGCTCTATCATTACAAATATAGCCTAATTAGAACACACATTATTCAAATTGACAAAATCATATTTTGGAAAAATTACAATTTTACCCCTAAACTTTGTCAAAATTACATTTTTGCTCCTAGGCTCGTAAATTAAACTTCATCCTATTTTCTTATGTTTTATGACATGCTGATCATTTTTCTCTTCTATAGCAACATCAAATTCACACTCTAACATGTACTTATGAACATTAGGTATTTTTACCGATTATGTTGTTTTACTCGTTTTCACGTAAAATCGCTTAGTAAAAGTTGTTTAACACAATTTCAAGCTTCATATTCTACCATAAAACATAAAAATAAACACATTTCACCTATGGGATTTTTTTCAAATATAAACCCTAGGTTAAATTATTGCTAGAATAAGCTTAACCAAGTTACCGGGATTTCAAAAATGTAATGAACTTTAAAAACGGGGCTAAGGAGCAGTTACAATCGAGCTTGGGAGTTTGAACAAACCTTAACCATGGCTGCTGCTGGTAGAAATGGTTGAATGAAGAAGATGATAGCTAATTTGGCTCATTTCCCTTTTTAATTCTTTTAATTATTAGTTTAACAAAATACCCCTAACTTAAAAATATTTTATTACACCCATTTCATGTCTATTTTTGTCCAGAAATTAACCAATGGTCTA
The DNA here is from genome assembly GCF_007990345.1 of Gossypium hirsutum. NCBI lineage: Eukaryota > Viridiplantae > Streptophyta > Magnoliopsida > Malvales > Malvaceae > Gossypium > Gossypium hirsutum. The sequence goes on along the minus strand of NC_053425.1, from coordinate 80,629,893 downwards.
ATTACCATTTAAGGACCCTCAATTTAAAATTTCATAACAATTGGACACCTCTAGTATGTAGAACTTAACTTTTGCACTTTTTACGATTTAGTCCTTTTGACTAAATTCAGTGCCCGAATGTAAAATTTTCCAACGAAATTTTCACTAAATTATTCCATGAAATTGTAGACCATAAAAATATAATAAAAAATAAAATTTTCATTGTCAAAACTGTTCTGTCTAGGCCCAAAATCATGGTGTTACAAACTCCATATCTCTTTAGTGTGGTCACCACTTTGTTGCAATGAAAGTGTGTGCCCTGATCACTAATCAATGCCTTTGGTGTGCCAAAGCGAGTGAGTATATGCTTGTGAAAAAAATTTGGCAGTGTCTTTGCATCATCCTTTGGAACTACAACAGCTTCAACCCATTTTGAGACGTAATCAACAACTACTAAAAGATAAAGATTTCCAAATGAACTCAGAAATGGTCCTATAAAATCCATACGCCAAACATCAAATAATTCAACCTTCATAATTGGCTGCTGCAACATTTCATTGTGTCGGGATATAGAACCGGTGCATTGACACCTATCGCATTGATTCACAAAATTGTGGGCATCTTTGAATAATTTCAACTAGTAAAATCTTGATTGGATAACTTTAGCAGTAGTTCTCATACCACCGAAATGACCTCCATAAGGAGCTTTATGACAATGCTTCAGGATTGAAAGCATTTCCTCTTTTGAAACTCAATGTTGAATGGTGTTGTCATTGGATTCCAATGGTTCTTCACTATGTCACGAAGAAATGTTTCTCTTTTATTGCCTGTGACACCCAATGGGAGTTTTCCACACACTAGATATGTAACGCCCCAAAAATTTAGGGTCTTTGTTTTTGCGAGCTTTGATGTAAATATCATGTTTGCTTTATCGGCTAAGTGATTTGGGTGTGTTTGAGAGTATTTGAAAAGCCTGGGTTCAAGTCTAGGCTTTCGCAAAAATTTTAGTTTTTCCCCTTAGTTGAACCTTGGCTTTAGCTTGTAGGCCTTATAAATAATAGTGCTTGTATTGTGACACAAAGAGAGCGTGTGGTCTAGTGGCAAGGTGGCGTGTTGCTTCTACTGGGGGACTTGAGTTCGATTCCTGAGTTGTGCAATGGAGTAGTTATTTTGCTGCCTGAGCTGTATAGGTAGTGGAGTTGGACTGAAACACTGCTAAGAGGAGTTTGAATAGAGTTTGAATGGGATGTTGGAGTAGATCAATGAGGAAATCATGGAGAGATTGGGGGAGTGGATTAAGGAGCTGGGGAAGTGGTTGTTGTTGGCCGAAAATGGGATTTTTTGGGTACTAATTTGGCCATAGGCACTTAGTGCCAAAATTTTCTAGCTTTTGGCTTTTTGTTTTGGTAGTTATTCTCCTTTTGTTTTTCTCTCTTTCGGGTTCAAACCTGTTTTGGAGTAGCCGTGTTGTGTTTTGACCATTCGGGTATATTTCTACTTTGGCATTCTTTTCCAGTTTTGCTTATTCCTTCTAACGTGCTCATTTCTTTTATCTTCTTTGAGCAGTAGCCAAATATTCTTTTCTCTCCCCATCTCCATTCTTCCATTTCCTTCAAGCGTCTCTTTTCTATTGCTAGCTGAACATCTTCTATTTTTCCTCATCTCTTTATTTCAGATTCTGCAGTTGTGGGTTTCTTCTTTAAGCCGACTACTTTTCTTCTTCTCTTAATCTTCTTTCGATTTACCCTGTATTTTGGTTTGGCTGATTACTATTTTTCTCGGTTATTTTAGCTTGCAAGGGTTCTGTCGAATCGGTAAGTACTCATAAGTTCTCTATGTTGTCTCTCTATTATTGCTATATGGGCTCAAATTTGTTCCTTCTACCTCCCTCTAAAAGTCGAATACTTCTTCTCTTAGTGTTCTATGATTGCCAAATGGTTACTCCTTCCCCATGATATGTGTTCGTTGGATTCTAGGTATTGCGGGGGAGTGAAAAACATAAGAGTTCTCAAGCTTTTGAAACCCTATCGCTCAGTATTCGATTAAGGTAATTTCGATACCTTATTTTTGAGGTATAGGCCAATTACCCCAATGTTCTATTGGGTAATATTTGGGATATAAGCCACATCTTTAGTTTATTCTGTCTAACAGGATCTACCATTAGTACAGTTAATCACCAAGGTACGAGTGATTGATTTTGGCCGGTATTCTAGGAGGGATATATCACAGATCGTCTAGTCGGGGGTAGGTGATGATTGCTTAATCGTGGATTAAGTGCTTGCGAATGTTAATAATTGGGGAAACTAATTGAATACTTGGAATGAATGTAGGTCGGTGCTCTAGGGTTTTTCACAAGTTCTTGCAATCAGGTGTGTAACTGTGCACCAAAATCTATTATTGTCAAAAAGCCGAAAAAGGTGTATAACCATACCCTTCCTTACTGTAGATCGGCAAAAGCCAAAAAGCTGAAGTGTCGAAACTTCGGCATTTGAGGCCTCACGAGCGTGCGATCTCTCGTGGGGTAGATCAAGCCCACAAATCATGGGTGATAGGTTGTAAAGGCCACTATGAGCATTTCTATGAACTTGGGCCGTTATGGGCCACATTAGACTAAAATGGGCCGTGTGGGCCCAATAGGCTCATGGGCCCCACACAGAGTAAATCCATGGTAAGTGGTAAATATTGGACTGGGCTATGTAGGTGACATAGCCGTAGTTACGATTGGGCTAAATGGGCAACACGGCGTGTGGGCCCACTTGGGCAGAGTAGTGGGCCCTAGGCCCATTTACACTGTTATGATCATTTAGGTTATCTGTGTCGCTCGAGGCGACTGTAGACATTCAAAGAGGCAGTGGTTTGAGCTAAAACCCCAAAATAGGCCAAATGACCGTAACACCCTTGTGTGTTAAAATGACGATTATGCCCTTATGCTCTGTATGATTGATGTGCTTATGATTTACATATATGATTATACTGAGTATGACTTTGCATACACATAATATTTATGGCATGACATACTGGATGTGGTTGGGGTCTGATTTGGAGGAAGTTCTGCACCAGTTGTTTTGCCACGTATTCTGATTCTAGTGGCTCTGCCACGTTTTCTGTTATTAGCAGCTTCGCTGCATTATTGCTGGATTGGCTGGGTTGGTTGATCGAATCCTCATATGGTGTGTTGGCTGGTACGAGTGGTGTGTCGGTTGGATTGGGTTGGGATACTTATTTGCTCTGTATTGATTCTGTTTTGGGCTTGGGCCCACTCTGTTACTGTATAGGGCTCAAGCCCAGACTACTCTGTTATTGTATAGGGCTAAAGCCTAGACTTCTCTGTTATTGAATAAGGCTACGGCTCAGACTATTTTGCATATTCTATTTTCTGTTGTCTGTTGAGGGATTACACACTGAGTTTTTGTAAACTCACCCTTCCCGTTTTAATTGTTCAGGTCATCCTCAGCCTTAGATGATTTGGTGCGGTGAGGGACTTAGAATTGGCCACACGACTGTTGTGTCTTGCATTTGACTTTGTTTAATTTAAATTTCACTTTTGGGTTTTTAATTCTGTAATAAGGTCGTCCGTGGGTTTCAATTTTTAATTGGGCTTTAGATTATATGTTTTATTTAAAACTGCTAGTTCAGGTAAAGGCGAGTTTTTAAAACAATTATTGTTTTCTAAAACACGTGTTTTAAACTTCAAAGTTTTCAAATGCTTCTGCGGTTTACGATGAGTTGATATACCAAAGGCAAATAATCTGGCAAACGTTTGTGACGAAATAATTTCATAATGGTATTGCAAGGGTCTTTAATTTAAAAGTGGATATTTAACGATAAGTCTTGTTTTTTGAAAAGCACTTCGATGTGACACGCCAGATTTGACCATAATGTCTAGGTCGGGTTTGGGGTGTTACATTTAGTGGTATCAAAGCTTGGTTGCAAAACTCGACTATGGAATGAGTTTTTGGAAATTTTTCTCAAAATTGGGTTTTTAAAAGTTTTTCTAAACCTTGGTTTTTGAAAGAAATTGATTTTAAAGAATTTGGATTGTTTTAAAATGTTGACACTGAAGGTGTGGCATACCGAGTCTTTGGTGCCAAATCTGTAAGTTCTCTGACACTGTTTACTATTATGCACTGAAATGTTATACTGTAGGTAGTGGTACTATACTAGAAACCCTAGAGTCTGAGTTAACTAAGATTGTATAAAACTGAACACTGTAGTGAGACTCTGCTCTACGAAAACAAAACTTTAACTACTGCTTGAGCATAAGATATCCGTTAATAGTTATTGGAATAATGAACTGATTCATAAGACTCTTAAAATAGATAGTATGCTATAACGATATGAGCAAGAGAGGTACTCGCGGAAGGGGTACACAAGGCCGCGGTGGAGGCCGAGGAAGCACTAGAGCTGGGTCTTTAGTGTCAGGCCACATGCCTGCTAGGGAGGCGCCAACATCACCAGTGGCTGAGGCGGGGTCTCATGATCGAGTTGCAGGGGATGATGCTCCATCCCAATGATGCTTCGTGTTCTAGAGAGGTTGCTGAAGCAAGTACTAGATCAATGGGCCGGAGGTCAATTTTTGAGCGACTCCGGGCTAATGGAGCGAAAATTTTCAGGGGTGTTTCTAGTATAGCCCCAAATGTGGCAGAGTACTGGTTAAAGGCCACTGAGCGGATAATGGACGACTTTGATTGCACTGTGGAGCAAAAATTAAAAGGAGCGTGTCTTTACTGCAAGATGAGGCCTACCAATGGTGGCTCACCGTGAGAGATGGTACGCAGGCCAATCGTTTAACATAAGACTTCTTTAAGGCTGCCTTTCAAGGGAAATACGTTGGGGCGAGTTATGTGGACGCCTAAAGGAAGGAATTTCTGAATCTGACCCAAGGGAACAAGACTGTGGCAGAGTACGAGGTAGAGTTTCTACGACTAAGTCGATATACCCATGGGATTATCGCAACTGAGTATGAACGCTGTGTACATTTTGAGGATGGACTCTAGGATGAGTTACGTGTGCTGATAGCTTCGCAGAGGGAACGGGACTTAGCTGCATTAGTTGAGAAAGAAAAAATTGCTAAGAATGTGAAGCGCTCAGAGCATCAAACCAGAAGAAAGATAGAGGCAGATTTAAGGGGGATTCAGGGCCCTAGGGTTCTTCTGAAAGGCCTGTGAAGAAGGCTTGATTTTAGGGGCCAGTCTGAGCAGTCCCTGTTACTATGGTTAGACCGCAGACTTGCACGGATTGTGGGAGGTCTCACCAGGGTGAGTGTTAGAGATGAACTGGGGCATTCTTCAAATGTGGGTCCATGGATAATCAAGTCAAGAATTGTCCTCAGAGGCCTGTTCAGTTGCAAGTTGCAGAAGAGAGGTTTGTTCAGCTAATGAGAGGTGGTCAGTAACCACCGAGAGGCTGTGGTCAGGCCAGGGGTGGAAATGTTAATAGACGTGGTCGTAGAGCACCGGGCAGAGGTGCTGGTAATATTGAGGCGAGACAGCCATCTATGGTTTATGCTGCTCATCGCTGAGAAAATGGTGACGCCCCTGATGTTATAGCTGGTACGTTTTTTATTCATAACATGCCATACATTACTTTAATTGATATTGGGTCTACGCATTTGCATGTTGCATGGACTGTATCTGAGATGTTGGGTATCCAGTTTGAGAATACGGCTAGTGAAATGACTGTGATAAGTCCAATGGGACAGTCAGTTAAGGTAGACAAATTGTGTGACAGCCCTAATTTGGCCCTAGTCGAAAAGTGGTTTCGGGACCACAAAACCAAGTCATAAAAATAATTAACCGTTATAATCTATGCTTACTGTATGTGTACATGCACGTGCGAAAGTTTCATGTTTTAATTTTATCATTTGTATGTGAAATAGATTAAATAGGACTCATGTGAAATAAATGTGAAAGATGATAGGTTAAACTCAAAGTGGTGTAATAATGCATGTTAGAAAAAGGATGGGTTTGCATGTCAACTATCCATTTTTGACAATTAGTGGCCAGCCATGATGAAGTGATATATAAAAATATGTATTAATTATTAGTTAATGGCTTTATATGTTATAGTATAGATGAATAAAATGAAAAGAATAATAGAAAGAATGGGAAGAAAACAAAGTCTTAACTTTGTTCTTCTTAGCCGAACTAAAAGGGAGAAAAAGGGGAGCAAACATTCGGCCATTTGAAACCTAAGGAAGGTTACTAAATCAAGTTAGATTTTTGAAATTCTAGTTTTTTTTAGGTTACTCATCATGCTACTTACTTAGCCCGTGCCAAAACTTTGAATTTGGATGGTTGAATTGAACATTCGGTTATGGTAGATAAGGAAGGAATTTGATTTTTATCTTTAAGTTTTGATGAAGAAATTGTTAATGAAAGAAGTTGATCTTGTTAAAAACTATAATTTCTAATACTCATATGTGTAATAGCCGAACATAGACTTTGCTTAATGTCTTGAACAAATGCCGATTAGGTGTTTTGAAATGGATAAATTAGGTGCTTGATTTCCTAAAGGTTCGGCATAGTACATGATATTTTTGTTAGTATGATTTCGAAGAATTTGAGTAATGTTATGTATAAGTAAAATTATTAGGTATGGTCTTGGCGGTATATATGTGCAATTGATCTATTTAGCTAATAATATCTAGGGTGATAAATAATTAAATAATATGTATACAAAGAATGTGTGAAAGAGTGAATTGGCAATAATCTCTTTAGGACAGTAGCAGTAAAGTGATTTTGGAAAAATCACTATAAATTGTGGGAGTTGAGTTAGAAGCTGAATAAATTATGTAATTAAATCTTGATGAGTCTAGTTTCTGACAAAAGAAACTATAAAAGCAAAAGAATTGCCGATAATGAGATAATTGACGTAATGTGGGACAGAGTCAAAATGACTTCTAGATCCCCTATTCTGTATTTATAAAATCACTATAAAACGTATAAAAATAGTAAAATGATGGAATTTATATGCTTAGACTCCTTAATGAGTCTAGTTTCAAATGAAATAAACAAGGACATGTTTTTAATTCTGTACAATGAGAAATTTATTTCGTAGTGAAGAGTGGTCAGATTAGTCAAACAGTGAAATAAGGGAAATTTTAAGAAAAATATGGTATTGATTGGCCAAACTAAAAATTCTGAAAATTTTATGGATAAAAGATATATGAGTCTATTTTCAGGGAAATTTTATGGAAATTGATTTGGAGTTTCGTAGCTCCAGTTATAAATAATTTAGTGACTGTTGCTCAGGAAGACAGCTTATTGTGAAATTGTGATTATGAGGTAATCATTGATAAAAATTTGTTAAGGAGTTGCTTAATGTTTCCTTATAAGCTTACTATAATCTGTATGTGTGAAAGTCGAATATATATGTATTATATTCTGAAAATAATATTTGAATAGTCGATTAATGATTAGTTTAAAATTTGTTGAATTAAAGCTCAAGAGCATAGGGGGCAATTTCGAATAAGGGAAAAGAGAAAGCAATCGAGTAGCCTATCCGCAGTTGTTCAAATAAATCCGAGGTAAGTCTTTGAGTAATGGAACTTAGCTTATGATTTGATTAAACAATGTTATATATTTATATATATAGCACAATAAATAAATTGTGACCTGATGGTTTCTCTTGATTTACATATTGAAATAAATGGGTAGTGCATCGGCTTGTAGTCGAATGGTTATAGAAAATCATGTAGAGTAGCGAAACGAAATCGTGTTATTTGTATGAGCTGTTGAGCGAAAATGGAATGATGGATAATTATGTTGTGTTTGTGATCTAATAATGTAAATAAATTGTTAATGATTTATAATATAAATATATTTTGTGCATGACAATTGAGGATTATATCTGGGTTAAGTCCCGAAAGCATTCATGTTGGTTGTTATTTCCGGGTTAAGTCCCGAAGGCATTCGTGCTGGTTGTTATTCCCGGGTTAAGTCCTGAAGGCATTCGTGCTGGTTGTTATTTCCGGGTTAAATCCCGAAGGCATTCATGCTGGTTGCTATTTCCGGGTTAAGTCCCAAAGGCATTTGTGCTGGTTGTTACATCCGGGCTAAATCTCGAAGGTAATTGGGTTGGAAATGTGCGATCTTGTCGTAATAATTTCTATTGATGGGCTTACAACCCTAAGATGATCAGGTATGCACCGTATATACATTGAAATTAAGTTAAGATTGACTATGAGCATGTAAGTATATGGGTTGAAGTGAGAAGTAACATAAGTATGTGATTTTTGCGTATTTGCATTTATTTAGCCTTGTAATCGAATTAGATGTATTCGGCATAATTATGAGGTTAGTTGGGTAAAAAGAGATTATCTACATACGAATTCGTGTTTAAGGAAAAATTTAAGATGACATGTATGAACAATAGGGGTATATTTAATCATGACTACATTTAGTCAGAAAGATGATGAGCCCTATGAATGCTATGCTTTAGTTATAAATGATTTCATTACTTAAGACTTACTAAGCATCGAAATGCTTACTCTTTTTGCCTTCATTCCCTATTTTATAGATTTTGTTCGTGAACTATCGGACTCGGGAGATCCAAAATCGAAGTCGTCCACACTATCTAAACCTTTCGGTACTCTTGTAAATGAACCTTGATAATGGCATGTATAGGATTGACTTTTGATGTTAATTACGTATCTTTTTGGTGATGTATATATGTATAGCCATGCGAAAATGGCTTGTTAAGTTATTATATGCGCTCCACAAAATTAATATGTATGTGTGGATGATAATCGATTAATGTTTTAAATGTTTTGATGTGAATTAAACTTAGGAATGAATTAAGGTACTATTTAAATTAAGAAGATTGCTTTGCATAGTGTATAAACGAAATTCGTGTGACAGCCCTAATTTGACTCTAGTCGAGAAGTGGTTTCGGGACCACAAAATCGAATCACAAGAATAATTAAATGTTATATTTTATGCCTGTTATAAGTGAAAGTGTATGTGTGAAAATTTCATGCTTTGGTTTTGTCTTTTAAATGTGAAATTAATTAGAAAGGACTTATGTGTGAAACTTTGGAAATGTGATAGGTTAAATGGTAGTGGGCAAATAATGCATGGTGGAAAAAAAATGTAGACTTGCATGTCAAATTCCCCACTTTAGAGGAAGTGGCCGGCCATGATGGTATGGGATACAAAATATATGCATTTTGTATTAATATTATAATGACTACATGGTTTTATAATAGGAAATAAGTATTAGAAAAAAAAAGGAAAGCCATACATCCTTGCCTTGTTCTTGCCGAATGTTTGAGAAAGAAAGAAGAAATATGCTTTGAGGATTTCGGCAATATAGCAAGCTAAAAATTTAAGGTAAATTTCATGTAGTTTTTGTTAATTTTTAATAGATGTGTGATCCTTGTTTAATTAGTCTTAAAGCCCATATTGAAATTTTGATTTCGGTTGAGGTATGTGCATTCGGTCATAGAGAAAATTGAATCAATTTGGTTGTTTGTCTTAATTAAGGAGAGAAATTTATGAATCTATAATTATAAGTGACTAAGTGGTAAAATATTGGGTTGGAGGGACTTGTATGTGAAGAGATGGCATTCAGTTAAGAGTATCTTTGACAAATTTAGTTCTTGTTATTTTGCATGAACTTAGATTAATTTGTAAGGACTTGAAAATACTAAGGAATATTCGGATGAAGTGAAATAGATAAAATGTTGAGTAATTACATGTTAAGGATGTTAAGGCTTCATTGTTAATGTCCGAATTTTATAAAGGGGGCTGTTATGCGAATTAATTTTAAGTTGTGTTATTTTATATATATAATCTAGAGGGTAATGTTAAGTGGATCAATTGATCGATTAAATAGTTGCTTTACTTTAATTTAAGCTCAAGACCCAAAGAACCAAGAGTTGGATCGGGAAAGGCGAAGTTAGCCGAGTAGTCGACACTATTGTACGAAGTTGTCGAGGTAAGTTCTTAAGTAATTTAAATTCAATTCGGTACTCTTAGAATTTGAATAAAAATAGTAAGGTAAAATGCTTGATTATATAGATGTATAAATATAATGTGATGGATATATGTTTGGAGAAATGATTAGAGCCGAATGTGGCTAAATTATTAATCCGAAATAGACATAAAAATATAATATGCTGCATGTGTGTTTGAATAAATAAATTGAGCCGAATGTAGTTATACTTTTTGAATTGAAATAGACATTGAGACAAGGTGCTGAAGGTATTTTTAAATGAAAGGATTGATGAAATTGATGTGTATCAAAGTAGTTGTGTTACGACTCATACTGTGTGTAATCTTAGCAATGAGCTAAGTAGTGAATGATTGTAACATCGGGCTAAAAGCCTAGCAGGCATATTGCCGGTGATATGATTCAGGTTATAATTCTAGCAGGCTACATGCTGGTATGATTTTTAGTGGCTAAGAATTGATGTGTTATTGAACAAGTTAAAAATGAGTGTAAAGCCAAGTATGAGTTAAATTGTTATTAATTCGTAATAAGGTACGCATGTGAATAGTTATGAGAATTTTTGTATGTAATTTATGATTGAATGATGGCTATGATTTAAATGATATTGATTTGGTATATCCAATTGAAGGTAAGTTATATTGAATTGGTGAAACATATAAGCCTATATTGAGTTGATATATTTGTTTATGTGGGGAATTGAATAGAAATTGCATATTCGGTCATATGAAGTGTTTCATTTAATTAAAGGATTGAATTTCATGTAAGGATATATCGTATAAATATATGTATATATATATAGTGAATTGTATATACTTGGCCACATAAGTAAGTAATTATATGATGGTATAATTGACTTTGAGTACTCGGTCAAGTTAACTCAATGGGATTAAAGTACGTCGTTAATGTTTAATTTGGCTACTATGAAATGAAAGTAAGATCGAGATATGTTTGTATGGCCGAATGGTAAATATAAATTGAAAGTAATATAGTTAGCATGTATATAGCTGAATGGCAGGTATGAACCAGTTTGATATTTACTCAATGTAAAGATTATTATGTGAACTAGTTAAGTATATTGGGCCTTGTGAATAGTACTGAATGAGTCTTAATTGTATGCATATGTGATAATGTGTATTTGGTTATGTAGCTAATTTATGTATGTGAAAATATATGGTATTACATGAATTTATATACTTGAATGTATGTGAACTAGATTTAATAACTATTTGGCTTTAGAAGTTAAAATATAATATGTTAATTTTGGCCACATGAACATGCGGTCTTAGTTATATATGTGCAAATTCAGTTAATGGGATGTTATATAAAAATTAAACTAAAGATGACATTGAATGTTTACTATTTCTGTGTATTCGGCCCCTATGTAAACATTTATGTGATGATATAAATGAGATGGTATAAATGATTAGATAGGTAAACATTTATGTGATGTAAAGTTGGGGATTGAACATTCGATAATAGTATATGATTGAGTAAAAGTATAACATCATTGATAAAATCTGTTTATTTTGAAATGTTAAAATTATTAATTCAAACTACAGGCCAGTAGGCTGTGTGCTGTTATGAATTCAGATTGATACTTAACAGGCTTAAAGCCGGTGAGTTATAAGGAATTGACGTTAAAGAGTTTTGATGCTGAAGTGTTTTATGAATATGAACAATAAGCTAAAGGGAACAGGTATGTTTTAGCAAGTTTATGTTTGTGTTATACTGTAAATTAGTTATTGAGATTATAGTGCAAATTTCATGAGATGAAAAGAAAAATTGTAACATTTGCGGAATTAAGTCTTAAACGTTTATGAGCATGTGATTAATTGAATTATGGTTATATTTTAAACAAGTAAATTCGGCGATGGTAGGAATGTAAGTAAATAACTTGTGATGCAAGAGTTTATAACTTTGAAATTGAAAGTTTATTGATAATGTACATGAATATATTCGGCCGAAATGAAAGTGTTTAATATAAAGGCATGATGTGTATTATATATATATATACACATTAATGGAAGTTATTGAATTGTATTTGTATAATATTACGAACGCATGGAATTAAGTTGGATATTTGAGTTGATAGATATTCAAAGTTATGTTAATATATAGGGTGTTGTTTTGCTTAAGACTTACTAAGCATTAAATGCTTATTCCGTTTCTTTGATTCCCTGTTTTATAGATTTTGGTTCGTTAGCTATCGGACTCGGGAGTGTCAAAGTTGAAGTCGTCCACACTATCTAAACCACTTTTGGTACTCTTTTAGTTCAATTTGAAAATGGCATGTATAGGGCTGACCCTTGTTGTTAATTGAGTACCCATTTGTAATGTATATTCGTATAGCCATGCGAAAATGGCTCGTATATTTTGAAGTATAACATCATGGTCTTATGGTATGGTTATTAAGTGACATGGAAACTATGAAATAGGTGAAATTTGCCTTAAAATAGATGCTGACAGCAGTAGTGTAGTATGTTTGAAAAATCACTAAAAATAGTAGGAATGAAATTAAATAGTGAATAAATTATGTAATCGAACCTTGATGAATCTATTTTCATATGAAAGTAACGAAATGATCATATGAGCCGTATTTTATGAGATGTTTAAGTTTTCGTGAAACAGGGCCAGAGCGATTTCTAGATCCCCTATTCTGACTTTGGAAATTCACTATAAATTAACCAGAGATAATTTGAAGTCATGGCCTATATTTAAAGATTCCTTTTCGAGTCTAGTTTCTTTAGAAACAAACGGCATAAGTATTTAAGCCCTGTACAGGGAGATATCTAAGTCGTAATGCAAGAAGGTCAGAGTAGTCGAACCCTGTAACAGGGGAGACTTTAACTAATAAACTGTACTAATTGGCCTGACCAAAAATTATAGAAAAAATCTTGTAGATGGATATATGAGTCTAGTTCCAGGGAAAATTTACAGAATCAGTTTTCGAGTTTTGGAACTCGAGATATAATTTTTAAAGTGACTATGATGCAGTTAACCAGCTTGTCTGGAAATTTTAAAATGAACTGTGTAAATAAATGAAATAAGTCTGTTAACACCTCGTGTTCGACTCCGACAATGGTCTCGGGTACGGGGCGTTACAATTCGAATTCAATGGTATGCTATCGGAAATTACCTGAGTATTGTCAAATGAATTTTCGTACTTATTTGGTAATATTCCTTACCCCTCCGGCGACGGATACGGGTTAGGGGTGTTACATTATATTGGTATCAGAGCCACGGTTTAGTCGATTCTATATAACACCCCTATCCCGTATCCGTCGCCGAAATAGGTAAAGGGGCATTACCAGACTTGAAACTCATATTAGAACAGTAAAAATTTTGATTTTTTTGTTTTGAACATTCATTTAGATAAATACTACAGACAGTCAGGGATACAATTTAGACTTCTATAAGTACACATTCAAAAGATGCCATTTTCGCATGGCTTATATACATCAACCAAAATATCCTCCCACTACTAGTCTATTCTATACATGCCATAAGATAATCCAAGACATAGCAGTACCAAACAGTGGATAGTGATAGTATGACTAGTTGCTGACGATCCCCGAGCCTGTAGCTTTCAAATGAGATCTATAAAACAGAGGAAACAAAGTAAACGGAGTAAGCATTACAATGCTTAGTAAGTTTTAAGCAGTGTCAACAGATAACAATCAAATTATAACATAGTTGTTCGTATTTTTATTTCACTCTTCCTTCGGGCATACCATCCCTTTACCGAATATGCACATCTCATCATATATAATAGGCAGATAAATTCACACTTGATAGTGATCTCTTATAAACATAGGTACATTACATATTTTCACCTAACTTTCCACATTGACCAAACGCACAATAATCATAGAACATTCTTATTGCTTTACTCACATATGCATCACATAACGACCTTGTGATTTAGTCCAAATCAAGCTTAAATATAATCTCAGAATACATACCTGACCAACTTAACGCATTAAACATATTTATTACCAATTGTTACTATGAAGTCGTATAATCTTATGCTTTACTCGAATCTTCAGCGAAACCTTTAGCTCGAATAGTCCCCACACGTAGTTATCGGGTCTTACCCAGACAAAATCTCCACACGTAGTCATCGGGTCTTACCCGGACATAATCTCCACACGTAGTCATCGGGTCTTACCCGGAATATATTTCCAAGTTTCATGTACATTTAATCACATGTTACAACATTCACATCGACTGTCATATTTGTAATTCATTTGCCTCATCAAATATCTAATAATACACACCTTTCACATTTGGTCATTTGGCCACAATATACACACATCTCCTACATATTTCACACTAGCCATTCGACTTTACCACATATACATATCTCATACATATTTCACACTACCCATTCGGCTTTACCACATATACATATCTCATACATATTTCACACTATTCTTAAGCGTTGGATCAAAAGCGTGAATCATTGGAGCAATCGGATTCGGAACTAGCTATCGATTTTGGCAAAAAGGTAAGGGTTCAAAGGCTTTTTAGGAACATGGTTCGACTTTGGTTGAGCAAGTTTTGGGTTTAGTGATTACGGTTTGTAAATAAGAACTGTGCTAATCAATTGTAGGACATCGAAAGGGATCTTGGTAGCAGTCATCGCGAATCAGGTGTGTACCGAACACCCTTTCTTAGTTCAATTCGGCAAAAGCCGAAATGCCGAAATTCTGGCATTTCATAGGCCTGTGAGTATGCGAATGCTCTCAAGACATAGATTAATTGTTAGATCTAGCACCGCAAAGTGGTAAGTAAGTTCGTGTGACATTTTAGCGTACTTTGAAAAAAGGGGCCAGATGGGCCAAAACTGGGCCCAATGGGCTTACGGACCAATATGGGTAAGAGATGGGCAAATTAGCCTGTTAGTTAGATGGTGGAACCAAATTTCATAAAACTGTTGAAAATTTCTGAAGTAATTTGTGTAGTTGCTAAGTTACGAAAATGACCCTTAAAGAGCAAAATTACCGATATACCCCTAGGTTTTTAAATTGGCTAAACTGCATGATTGATTGATACTGTATTGTACATGATATGTTTTTATTAATATCTGTTGCATGGGATTGGGGTATTGATGGAGGAAGTATTGAAAGTGGTTCATCCACGTACCGGAGGCTTTGCCTCAACTTACTGATATTCGAGCAGCGTTGCTGCAACTGTGGAGTGTAGGGCTGGGTGGGTTGAGATATTCCCCACATGGAGTGTAGGGTTGGTACGGGGCAGTGTAGCAGTTGGTGGGTTGAGTAGTCTCCCCAGATGGGTTTGCATGCATTACTATTGTTGTTACTTATGTACTGAACTGGGCCTATGGGCCACACTGTTATGTAAAAAGGGGCTAAGGCCTTGCTACTGTATTCTAAAAAGGGCTTCGGTCCACTGTGTACTGTTATCTGAGTGGGGCTTAGGCCCAATGGGCTCGAGCTGATTTGGGCTTTGGATGGGTTTCTGTATACACTGAGTTTTCCCAAACTCACCCCATTTTCTTCCATCCTTACAGGTGAGCCCTAGTTGGTGGACTTGGAGCTGGGCGGGATTCAGAGTGGCCACACGTTTTCTGCAAATTCGTTTTTTTTTGGTGAACTAGATTTTCCATATTTTTCGTTTATGGTTTTGGGTTTTTTTGTAATAAGGCCGCTAATTATTTTTATGGTTTGGGTTGTTTATTTATTATTTAATTCTATTATGATAAAACTGATCTATGATAACTAACGAAATAGATTAGCTCTAGGACGCGTTTTCAAAAACATTAAGTGATTTCAAAATAACACGAATACAAGTAAGACTTCCGCTAAGCAAACGTTTTCAACCTTAATCATTTTCTTAAGATGGACATAACCAAACGGTTTTCTCAAAATGATACGAGATATTAGAGTGTGGCAATGGCGGTGTGCATGTCTAGGATTGGATCCGAAGGGAGCTTGGTACTTAAGCAGTCCGACGGACTCACCTCCTCTTCTTCCTGGTTTCCTACCTGGTGCACAGCTTCCATTCACTTTAACCTACTTTTAAAAGTGTCTTTTACAATACCAACTAAGTTTTCCAACTAAGTAATACGGAATGTTTTGAACGCTTCGATGTGGCGCATCAGGTCCGGTCATAACGTCTAGGCTGGGTTTAGGGTGTTACATTTTGAGATAATGTTGTTCATAAAATATCTGTAATAAACACTAGACTAATAAATTGACTGGTATAAAACTGTTAAAATAGACTAAGGGTATATGATCATGAGCACCGGAGGTACTCGTGGAAGAGGCTGCGGTAGAGGCCGTGGAGGTACTCGGTTTGGGTCTGGTCTTCATCAGCTGGACACCAACCTAATAAGGAAGCTAGAGAGGCACCAACTTCGCTTATGACTGAGACAGGGTCTCAAAATCGAGTGGCTTGGGATGACGCATTGTCCCAAGCGATGTTGAGGATTCTGGAAAGGGTTGCTGGGCCTAGTACTGGTATTGTGGGCTATAGGTCGGTTACGGAATGACTCAGGTCTAATGGGGCTGAGATATTCATGGTTATGGCTGGAGTTGCCCTTAATGTGGTTGTATATTGGATAGAGGCCATAGAGAGGATCATGGACGACCTCGACTGCACCCCTGAACAGAAACTAAAGGGTGCAGTATCACTGTTGACAAATGAGGCCTACCAGTGGTGGCTTACTGTCAAAGAGGGCACTCAAGCTGATTGATTGACCTGGGAGTTTTTCAAGAGTACCTTCCAGGCTAAGTGTGTGGGTGCCAGCTATGTGGATACCCATAGGAGGGAATTTTTGAATTTAACTCAAGGAGATAAGACAGTGGTAGAATATGAGGCTGAATTTTTACGACTAAGCCGCTATGCATGTGGAATGGTGGCAACTAAATATGAGCGTTGTGTTCAATTTGAGGATGGCCTCAGAGATGGTCTAACAGTTTTTAAAGCTCTTTAAAGAGAGCGAGATTTTGCAGCACTGGTTGACAAGGCAAAAATTACCAAGGAGGTGAAGCACGCTGAGCGCCAGAATAGAGAGAAAGGCAGGGGTAAGAGGGATGCTAAGCCCTCAGACTCATTTTAGAGGCCTAGAGCTACTGGGCCAATCAGAGTTGGGGCTCCTACTGCTGCTACTGGACTGAAGTTTTGTACTGACTATGGGAGACGCCACCAGGGTGAGTGGTGGAAGTGGATTGAGGCATGTTTGAGGTGCAGATCTATGTAGCATCGTATCAAAAATTGTCCGCAGAGGACCGTTCAGGTGCCAGCTACTGGTTTTGGTTCTGGTAATACACCTCAGAGGGTTATTCAGCAGCCACCAAGAGGCCGTGGTTAGGCCAGAGGTGGAAATGATATGGACTGTGTTCATAGAGCATCGGGCCGAGGTACCGCTCATACTAAGGCGAGGCAACCAATATTGGTTTATACTGCATGCCGCAAAGAGGATGGAGACGCTCTAGATATTGTTACAGGTACGCTTTTAATTTTCAATGTACCTTATACTGCATTGATAGATGTAAGATCTACCCATTCCTATATTGCCTGTACTGTTACTGAGAACTTAGGGATTCTAGCTCAGAATACTTCGAGTGGAATTACTGTATTGAGTCTATTGGGGCAGTCCATCTGTGTTAATAAATTATTTAGAGACGTTCCCTTAGAGGTACGAGGGGTTATCTTTCTGGCAGATCTAATGGAGCTACCTTTCAGAGAATTCATCCTAATACTGGGCATGGATTGGTTAGTTAAATATTGAGTAAGCTTGGATTATGCCACTAAACGGGTAGTACTGAGAATTGAGGCAGACGAGGAGGTAGTAGTAATTGGGGAACGACAGAACTATTTGAGTAATGTAATTTCTGCACTAAGGGCTGAGAAATTGGTTCCCATGGGTGTTGAGGCATTCTTGGCCTACGTTAGTGTTTTAGATGCTGGGGACTCTTCGGTAAAGGATATTAGAACAGTTAAGGATTTTTTAGACGTTTTTCCTAAAGAGCTACCAGGGCTACCTCCAGAGTAGTAAAGTTGAGTTTGGGATTGAGCTCCTTCTTGGTACAGCTCCGGTGTCCATTGCCCCTTATAAAATGGCATCGAAGGAGCTTGTGGAGCTTAAGGCCCAAATTCAAGAGTTACTGGACCGTGGGTTCATCTGACCGAGTGTGTCTCCGTGGGGAGCACCAGTCTTATTTGTGAAAAAGAAGGATGGATCCATGCGAATGTGCATCGATTACAGACAACTGAATAAGCTGACCATGAAAACCAAGTACCCTCTGCCAAGGATTGATGATATTTTCGATCAACTGCAAGGAGCATCGGTTTTCTCTAAAATAAATCTTCGGTCAGGGTATCATCAACTGAGAGTTAAAGAGGCCAATGTGCACGGGACGGCATTTAGGACTCGTTATGGTCATTACAAGTTCCTGGTAATGCCTTTTGGATTGACAAATGCATCGACAGCTTTTATGGATCTGATGAACAGAGTGTTCCAACCCTATCTAGATCGGTTTGTTGTAGTATTTATCAATGACATACTGGTGTATTCGAGGACTGAAGTTGAACTTGATGAACATCTCCAAGTAGTTCCGCAAATTTTGAGGGAAAAACAACTGTACACCAAGTTTAGCAAGTGTGATTCTGGTTGCGTGAGGCAACGTTTCTTGGTCATGTGGTATCTGCTGAGGGGATTAGGGTTGGTCCTCAGAAAATTGAAGCTGTTCTGGATTGGAGGCAGCCTAAGTCGGTATCTGAGATTTGAAGTTTTCTGGGTCTGGCAGGGTATTATAGACGGTTTGTAGAAGGATTTTAGTTGATTGTTGCACCTTTGATTAGGTTGTTGCGTAAAGGGGTACCGTTTAACTAGACTGATAAGTAGTAGGAAAGTTTTGAAAAGCTTAAGAAAGTTCTAACTGAGACCCCTGTTTTGATTCAGTGGGAGTCTGAGAAAGAATTCACTGTCTACAGCGATGCATCACATGTTGGTTTAGGATGTGTGTTGATGCAAGAAGGGAAAGTACTGGCATATACGTCTCGTCAGCTTAAGACACATGAGGCAAACTATCCAACACATGATTTGGAGTTAGCTGCGGTGGTATTTACACTAAAAATTTGAAGGCATTACCTGTATGGTGAGAAATGTATCATTTACACGGATCACAAGAGCCTCAAGTACCTCCTCACTCAGAAGGAGTTGAACCTTAGACAGTATAGATGGATCGAGCTGCTTAAGGACTATGACTAGTCAATTGAATATCATCCTGGTAAGGCCAATGTGGTGGCCGACACACTGAGCCGTAGAGCTATGACTGATCTAATAGCAATGTTTGCTTGTCTTAGCTTATTTGATGATGGTAGCTTGTTGGCTGAGCTCCAAGTTAAACCAGTGTGGATTGAACAGATTAAGAATAAATGGTTTGAGGATAAGACATTGGGTCTTCAGTTCCGTCAGGTCGAAGATGGTAATACTGTAGATTTTGGCTAAATAGTGAAGGGGTACTCTGTTTCTGAGGCAGAATTTGTGCACCTAAGGATGCAAATTTGAGGCAGTCTATACTGCGAGAGGCGCATAGTTGCCCCTACGCTATCCACCCAGGTGGAAATAAGATGTACAGAGATCTTCATAAGATATATTGGTGGCAAGGTATTAAGTGTGAGGTGACCGACTTTGTGGGGAAATGTCTGACTTGCCAACAGGTTAAAGTAGAACATCAGTTACCTTCTGGGTTGCTTCAGCTGGTTAAGATTCCACTATGGAAATGGGAAAGAGTAACTATGGACTTTGTGAGTGGGCTACCCCTAACGGCTTCTAAGAAAGATTCAGTGTGGATCGGTTGACCAAAACTACCCATTTCATATTGGTTCGCACAGATTATTCATTGTAGAAATTGGCTAAGCTGTATGTATCCAAGATTATGAGACTGCATGGGGTACCAGTTTCCATAATATCTGACAAAAATCCTCAGTTCACGTCTCAGTTTTGGAAGAAGTTACTTGAAGCTCTAGGTACATGGTTGGACTTTAGTACTGCGTTCCATCCTTAGACAGATGGTTCAGTCAGAGAGGGTGACTCAGATACTGGAGGACATGTTAAGAAGTTGTGTGATTGACTTCTGAGGTAGTTGGGAGGATTACTTGCCGCTAGCAGAGTTTGCTTACAACAATAGCTACTAGCCTAGCATACAGACGGCGTTTTACGAAGCACTAAATGGTCATAGGTGTCGCACTCCTTCATATTGGATGAGTTGGGTGAGCAGCATGTTCTAGGTCCTGAGCTAGTATCTGATATCGAGGACAAGGTCAGATTAATTCGGGATCGACTGAAGGTAGCATCAGACAGATAGAAGTTGTATGCGGATCTGAAACATAAGGAAATTGAGTATTCTGTGGGAGATTTTGTCTTTCTAAAGGTCTCGCCATGGAAGAAGGTACTGAGATTTGGGCATAAGGGCAAGTTGAGCCCAAGGTTTATTGGGCCTTACCGCATACTGAGATGGGTAGGACCAGTTGCTTTTCAGTTAGAGCTACTTCTCGAATTAGAGTAAATTCATGATGTGTTCCATATCTCTATGCTGAGACGCTACCGCTCTGATCCTACACATGTTGTACCGGTTGAGGAGATTGAGTTGGACTAGTTCTGACTTTTGAGGAGGAACCAGTTCAGATATTAGATCAAGATGTGAAAGTATTGAGAAGAAAGTTTGTTCTGCTGGTTAAGGTTTTGTGGCGTAATCACAGCTCTGAGGAGGCCACATGGGAACCCGAGGAGGCAATTCGACAATAATACCCTCACCTATTCTGACTAGGTAAATTTCAAGGTCAAAATTTTCTTTAAGCTAAATGTAACACCCCAAACCCAACCCAGATGTTATGACCGAATCTGCCGATATGACATTAAAGTGTTTTTGTAAATCTAAACTTTAGCTAGCCTCTTTGTATAATTTGAAAAGCTGATAGGAAATCGTGTTTGTTCGTTGATAATGTGAATTTGTATGTTTAGAGACTACTTGTATTAAAACGATGTTAATTTTGTAAAACAGTTATCCCTCACGGAAGCTTTTAAAACTAGCTGCGCTTTCATGGTGTTTTTGAAAACATTTGACTGTTGAAATCATGCAACTATCCTACTACTAGCAGATATAAATCCAATGAAAAATAAAATACCAAATTAAAAATAAATACCCGAGAGGCCTTGTTACATAAAGAAAACCCAAAATAAAACCAAAACGTAAATTAATAAAAGGTAAATAAGGCAAGTGGCTACCGCTGAGTCCTCTTCCACACCGATCCGCCTAAGTCTGGGGATTATCTGCACAGTTAACAGATGGGTGAGTTTACGAAACCCAGTGTGTAATCCAATAATTGCAGTCAATCAGAGCGAACACAATTTGGGCCTAAGCCCATTTCAGTAACAATAGCAGTCTGGGCCAGAGCCCATTTTAGTAACAATATCAGTGGGGCTTAGGCTCATTACAGTATCAATACAGTATGCAATCAGAAAATCCTACCCAGTCCAACCTCTACACACCATGTGGGGATAAAATCGACCCACCCAACCTTACATTCCAAGTAACATCGATTACAGCACTAAAACAGTATTTGCGACAGAGCTGTCAATAATAGGCTTATCGCTTTTCAGTACACTTCCTCCAAAATCATATATCCCACCCCATGCAATGCAACATAATATAAATGTATATACAGCACCAATGGCATGCTCAGACAGTCATACATCACATATGGGTATAACAGTTATTTACAAAATAAGGGTCCAGGTACACTTACCGGCCCAACAGTAGGTCCACAGTCGTCTTGGGCGACCCGTGCAACCTTAATCGACACTCAGTGAAAATGGGCCCACGGCCCATGTTGTGGGCCCATGTGGGCCCGCACTTTCATATGACCCACGTAACCCGGAAATGACCTTAGTTGTGTGGTTTACACAGCCTAGCCTAATATTTACCACACTTTTGTACGATTTTCCAGTGTAGGGCCCATAATCCTATTGGGCCCACATGGCCTAATTCGGCCCAAAATGGCCTAATATCGTTTTGGCCCATGAAATCGCTCATGGCCTTCTCGTTGATCACACAACCAAGTTCTGTCACACGACATGCCACACGAGCGGCCACACGCACGTGTGGTGTCGACAGCCCACTTTTCAGCTTTTCGGCTTTTCAGCTTTTGTCGTTTCATATTTAATGGTAGTGTTGCACACACACCTATTATGAGATTGTAGCCGAAATGCTTCCGAGATCAAAGCACCTATGATTAACAACAATCCCACCATCAGCCCATATTCATGGTTAATCCAAAACCATAGTATTGAAAAATACTTTAATAGATTTATCGCTACTTACCAATCGAACAATTGTAAAACTCCTTCAGTTTCGAAACCAATGTTCTCTCCAATGCTTTAACCTTCACACGAAATAGTTAAACGATTCATAAGAATCAATAAACCATCATAATTATATCTAAAACTTAAAGCACTTACCACGAGTGAAAGGATCTCTTGCAGGGGTAGGGCAATCGGCCTAACTCATTGATTAAAGAAAACGAGCCCCTAGTAACAATCGAACAAAAAAATGTGTTAGATGAACCTTCCCCAAGGTAGAAAAAGAGAGAAAAACAAACATTCGACCCAAGAGATACAGAAGCCAAACCTTTGAGAAGAAGCCAAATAAGATTCCGCTAAGGGAAACCAATCGTACAAACACTTACCAAGAAATCAATGGGATTTTGGCAGAACCTCAGCAAGAATCAGTTAGGGAAGAAAAAGAAGATGTTTAGGCCTTAATAGATTTAGCCAAAGCAAGAAGAACAAAAGATTTAAGAGAGGGAGAGGAGGAATCGATCCACAAGCAAGGCTAAAAATCGAAAAGGGTTTGTGAGAGAAAGGACAAGTGATATTCTGCCAAAGAAAAGAATACCAATTGAGGGAAAAAAAGTGAAGGAAAGAAATCGGTGGACTAAAGGGCTAGAAAGAAGTGTAGAATCGAACCAAACTAAAACCAAAAGGTACTCGAAACAAAAACAAAGCGATACACAGCTTCAAAAATAGGGGTCAAAGAACCAAAAATTGACAAAACCCGAAAATGAAAAGCGAGAGAAGCTCCCAACCTCAAGGCCGAATTCTCCCAAAATACCACATAATCCTCTTCAAATCACTCTCCCATTATCCCCTCAACTAACAAATTCAAACTCTACTCAACCAAGCATAGTTTCGGCCAAACATAACCTCCTCCTATGGCCATTAGTAAAAATAATCTCCATATGCACAAGCAGGGATTCGAACCTCAGAGCCCTTGCACACTTTACACGTCACTATCCACTGGACCAGCAGGCCCATTCTGTCAGGTTTTTAACATGTTTTGTAAAAAGCCGTACTGACCAAAGATAGGGGTTCAACCTTAAAAAGTAAAATTTTTATGGAACCCAAGGCTTGAACCCATGACTTCCCAAACACTCCCAGAGCACACTACCACTAAGTCAGCCATACTATCACGTCATAAACACACAGTAATAATTTTAACAAGGGTTTTCGGGATTTGGGGCGTTACATCACGTCTACCTTTTATGTCCTCCTCCAATAGTACATGTGTCATTTCCTTAGAATTATTTTGTCCTTGTACGTACAGGTTGGTTATACTAGACTAGACAGCTCATGCAATTTTAGTTCTTATCCGGATAGCTGTCAGGTGCGGCGACAATTCTATACATAATCTAGAATTAACTCATGTATCAACATTAACGGAAAAAAGAGAGTAAAATTAATGATAAATAGGCTATGATTCATTGAGTTATAAAATGCAATTTACTAAATAGAAAATGCTTAAATGTATGCTAAGGATAACTAAATGGAAACGACTTACTAATAAGTAAGAGGGGAAAACCTATGTTCTTTCTTGTGCTATCACCAACCTATAGGGTGACATCCCTAAAGGTGTTTTGTATGTTGTCCTATATGCCCATAAAGCATTATCTAGTCTTTTGGACCAGTCTTGTTGGTTTGGAAAAACTACCTACTCGAGTATGTCTTTTATCTTTTTGTTCGCCAGTTCAGAATGCCCACTCGTCTGCAGATGGTTGGCTATGGCAACCTTGTGGTTCGTTCCATGTGTATCAAGTAACCATTTGTTAACAAAATGGGTCCCTTCATCACTAATAATAGCTCTCAAGGTTTCAAACCTTTTGAACATATGTTTCTGCAAAAAATTCATTACAACCTTGAAGTTGTTTGTTGGATATGCCTCAGCTTCATCCTACATTGATACATAGTCTACTGCTACTAATATGTTCTTGTGACCAAAAGATGGGGGAAATGGACCAAGAAAATCAATACCCCAAACAACGAATAGTCCTACCTCGATGATGTTTGTTCAGGGCATCTCATTTCTTCTGGTAATGTTTTTAACCCTCTGACATCGATCACAAGTCTTTACGTAAGCATATGCATCTTTATATAGAATTGGCCAAAAGAATCCCGCTTGTAATACTTTTGGCTACAGTACACGTACCTTTGAAGTGTCCCCCACTCGGAGCTGTGTGACAATAATATAAGATCTTATGTACATAGTTTTTGCCACGCATCTTGTAACAGTCTGTTTTTTAGTGGTGTCAAAAATAATGGTTTCGAGGCCACAAGTCGTACGAGTAAGCCCGTAAATATTATCACTTAATATTTACGAGTTTATTATAGTGTAATGATAAATTTTGATTAAATGATTTATGTTAAATGAAAGAATAATTAGGTTCAAGTTGTATGTCCCTAATGTCAAGTGGTTTTAAAAAATAAGGTATCAGGACCTCATTTCTATAAACTGAGTTGTAAATATTTTATTAAACATTTATGGAGTGTTATTAAGGTCATATTAAATTTTGGTTAAGAAATTTTAACGTTTAGATAGTTAATTAATTAAAAAGGATTAAATTATAAAATGTGCAAAAGTTGAATTATATTAGTTAAATGGATCTAATAGCTATGGAAAGGTAAATTCATGGACTTGGATGGTAATTATTCCATGTTTAAAGTTGGTGGCTGATATTGAAATGGTTTTGGTGTAATTAAATAGTTTTTAAAAGGTTAGTTTAGTAAATAAGTAATTAAAACTTAAGTAAAAAGATGATAAAATAAAACTATCATCTTGTTCCTTTTATTTTTAGTTGACAACCAAATAGCCATTGTTTTAGGAGAAGCAAGTTTCGGCCAATTTCAATTCATTCCATGATAAGTTATTTTTTTCCCCTTTTTTACTAATTTTTAAGTTTTTGAGCTTGTATTAGCTTAATCTAGCTAACCCGGGGGTCAAATTGTAGAGTTGTTAAATTTTATAAATTGTGTCATAGATGAATTTAATATGTTTTTGGACGTTTTGTGATAGATTGTTAAGCTTGGCTGTTAAATAAACAAGTTTTGTTAAGTTATTTTTTATAATTTTAATGTTTAGGGATTAAATTGTTGATAAAGTAAAGTTTAAGGTAAATTGTGTGAAATGAAGAAAACGGTGGGCTGATATGGAACCTTAAGAAAATCGGTTAACATGAAATTTTATTAATTGTGGTGAAATTTCAAGTTTTGGTTGTAGGGACTAAATTGCATAAAGTCTAAATATTAGGGGTAATTTTGTAAATTTCCCAATAATAAGATTTATAAGTTAAATTAATTATTTTTAAGTTATTGAATGGTTTTATTTTGTGAAACATTATTTTTTAGATCAAAAAATAAACCAAACAGATTAAAATCGAGGTAAGTTCGTAGATGAATAAAAATTATTATTTTCCACTTTGGATGAATGTAAATAGTTATTTATATTTTGGTCAAATTAATTGGTAAAGATGTGATAAATTATTATTATGGATCAATTAGAGGAATTAATCAAATTAAAGGATATGCGAACTATTGCTAATGTATTTGGTGATTATGAATTACAGATTGTCTGTTTAAATGTTACTTGGATTAAGGTAAGTTCATAATGTTTGATGTGTAAATTGTAAGTTTCTTGAAAATAATTTATTGTTGCTAGTATATTATATAAATACATGTGAAATTTTATATGTTATTATTTTATTTTAAATATTGAAATTAAATTCATATGAAAGTGATTAATGGATGGTGACAATCTTTGTGATGGCACATTGTCAGTATGAATATACATTGATATCATATTATGTGTACGGAAACGATGAAATGCCCCTGATTGATGAATATGTATAAATTTAATGGATTACATGAAATGCCCGGTTGAACGTAGTAACCACTAGGATACAATAGGCATGTCAATAGGGTTAGTATGTGCGCTTGTAAGGGATTTGCACTTCGGTGCCTCTGTATACACTTTAGTGTCCCTATTCACACTACGGTTCCCCTGTTTGCATATTTGTGCCCTTGTCAGCACTTCGGTGCTTCTATTATGCATCTATGATTCCTTTGGCGTGGTGTAGTTACTTGAGTATCCGAGTTAAGTTACTAGTTCATTGGGCTAAATGTTAATGGAATTTATAGAATTATTTATGTTCTTAAAGGCTAATGTATAGTCAAGGTATTAGTAAATGTTAATGTTCAATGAACTACTTGATCATATATGAGTATAATTATATTGATGATTATACGGTTAAATATAGATATTTATACACATATATGAATGAGTTTGGATTGAATTATTATAGTATAGGAAACCTACAATGAACCATTTTTAGTACTAATCCTGTAAGCGCTTCGTAAATGAATATTAGGTATGATCAATTTATTTATTTAGTTTTCACATTGTTTGGTGGAAGTAAGTGATTTCGAGATGATATGTTTATATGAAAGTTTGAAACAAAAGATGAATTATAGAATGATTATATGTTAATGTGTAAGTGTTATGGTACGAAGAAATGTTTAAGTGAAATGCTTATAAGGAAATATATATATGTATATGCAAGGACACATTAATTATCCTTGAGAGGTGTAGTGAATAAAATGAAAGTTAGCTTTTGATATAATAAACATATTGCTTAGACGTTTATTCCAAAATGTTCAATAGTTAAATTGCCTTCGTACGAACTTACAAAGCATTATTGCTTACATTAGTTGTTTTCTTTTCCTGTACTTCATCGGAAGGCTCGATTTGGCTGGAAGCATGTCAGAGACCTATCACACTATCCAACAGTCAATTCGGTAGTTTTTTAGTATTTTGGATAAGGTTAATAATGGCATGTATAGGTCTTTTGTACTAATGGTTCATGGATGTATTAAATGGTTGGTTTAGTATGCTTGTGGCTTGAAGTTTATGTTTACGTGATGAACTTGTATTTCTTGTTAAGTAAGGTCATCTTGATCACTTTTAGTTATTGAAAAGCATGATCTTTTGGTATGTTTGTGATGGTTTGAGAATGATATTTTGATGAATGTTTTAATGATGTCTTTGGTATGTATAAGTTTTGAAAGTTAAGTTGGTTGGGTATATTTTGGTACCTTGCCGAGTTAGGTCATTCTGTTACCTCATTATGCTTGTATATAAGACTCTTATGGTATGTTTTGTATAGTTTGAAAATGATTATAAGTGTTATGCTTGGTACCTAGTTGAATTAGGTAAGCATGTGCGAAATGGTACATTTTTGGCATGTGTTGATAGCTTTTAAATTGGTATAATGTGGTGTCTTTGAATGACATATTGATAAGTTGAAATGACATTTTGATGTGTGTTTGGGTGATGTTTAGGTCCCTTTTAAAGTATGAATGAATGGTTGAATAGTTATGCATTGAATTTTTTGGAATGGCTTGATTTTAGGTAAAATTTGGGTTCGCACGGCCTGAGACATGGGCGTGTGACTCAGCCATGTGAGGCGCACAGCCTGGCGACATGACCGTGTCTCATCTGAAAGTTCTTAAATGTTCAAGTCAGTGAGTTACATGGCCTGCCACATGGGCATGTGACATGGCCGTGTGACCCTATTAAGAGAGATACAAGGGTGAGGACACGAGCTAGGACACGACTGTGTGTCCCTTGTTCAAAAGTTACATGACCTAAAATATTCCACAAAACCATGTGACCCCTGTTTTCCAATTTTTGCATGTTTTTCCTAAACTTTTCATTTTACTTCAAATTAGTCTCGAATTACTTCTAATCTATTTTTAGGGCTTCGAAGGCTCGATTTAGAGAAAAATTGATTATCAATGAATGGTTTTTAATATGTTTATTTTATTAAATGTTATGATGTTATATGATTTTCGGTTGATCGGTAATGCTCTGTAATCCTAATCTTATGACGGGAGACGGATTAGGGGTGTTATACATATCCTAATCATTTGATCTACACACTTTTTAAACAAATATGGTTCTTCCCAGATATAGCACTTCACATCATGAAAAAAAAATTTTCTTTTATTGATATGTAATATCAATCGGCATCAAACCACAAGCTAAACAATAATAGCTTCATTAAAATATCTTTGCAATTCAAGCATTATTCCACTGACTACTACTGTCATCAATAATCTCACATTATCCTAGTCACTAAAGAATTCAATTCAGAATAAATTCCAGTTCTTCGTTCTTTAGATACCAAACTTAAATAAATCGGTTAGTCAAGATTAACTTCTTCTTTAACAGCGACATTGCGTAATCCAAATGCTCTTCAGAAAAATATGATATCTCTTCTAAAACCGTCTTTACTTGTTAACCCATTCTCAGCTCTAACCGCATTACTAATCATTCAGCCACTAAACTTTTTGGTTTCACACTTATGAACTTAATCAATATAAATCTTGTTAATTTCATTGTATAAGACATACAGGTGAGGGGGTGAAGGTCGTAAAGCCTCAAAATTTTGACTCTCATATATACACACATATTGTAATAGCCCGATTTAGACCATATTTAGAACAGTGGTTTCGGGACCATGAATCTGAGTTAGAAAAATATTTAAAAATTATTTTGTGTTTATTATGTGTGAATTTATATGTGTTAATTTTTTGTGTTTTAATTTTATTGTTTGGATGCCGATTTAGTAAAAAGGGCTTAATCGCGTAAAGTTAAAATTTAATTGTTAAATATGAAAGTGCTTAATTGAAGTTGTCTTATTAATATGAAGCAATTATAATGCAATTAGGCCATAACTAAATGATTTGGACGGTTAAAGGCATGGTTTATGATGGTTTATTATTTTATAACCAAGGTTAAATAGGTAAAATGATAGTAATGTTATATAATATAAATCAGAAAATAATAAAAGCCATGCATGTTCATCTTTTGGTAGCCGAAATTAGCTAAAGGAAAATAAAAAGAAAAAGAAAAGAAAGCCATATTCGGCCTTTTTTTAGCTTAATCAAGGTATGTAACTAGCTCGGTTTTTGATAATTTTTACGTTTTTGAGATCGCTGCAGTGTAATGTACAAAGCCCATGCTTGAATTTTTTATTTTGATGAATATTTTGAGTTATGCCATTGATGAATAATTGAGTTTTGTGGTGTTAGTTGATGAATTATGAAAGATATGTTTTGGATTAATATGTTTTGTATTGGAATTTTTGATGAATTTGAGTAATTAGGGCTAAATTACAAAAATAATAAATAGAGGGACTACAATGTGAAATAAATGAAATGTATGGACTTGTATGAGCATGGGTAACATTCAGCCTAAGCATGATGTGTGCAAATTTTGCATGTTTTGTGTTTTGTGCAATTTGGACTAAATTGTAAAAAGTGTGAAATGTTAGGGGCAAAATGGTAATTTTCCCATTTATGTGTTTTTGAACTAAATTGAATAAAATTATGTTTGAATGAGTTTAATTTGAATATGTTTAGATGAGGAGCCAAAGAACTCAGATTTGGATCGGAGGAAAACCAAAGTTGTCGAATAATCGTTCTGTTCCAATTATCATTGCCCGAGGTAAGTTTATAAGCAAATAGATGCTGTAAATTTTAAATAAATACGAGTTATATATGCTGAAATGAATTATGTGAAAGTATAAATGTGGTAGTCGAAAGTGTATATTCTTGGGAGCTATGTTTACGAACTCGATTCGGCCGAGATACGATGTACGAAAGCCCCGTACTAACTTTAGGAATAGCTAGGATACATATGTCATGACATAGGATTTCTGATATGTGATTACGTGTAAGGCCATATCTGGTATATCGGCATCGTATTTGATTCATGTAAGACCATGTCTGGGACAGTGGCATCGATATATGATTACATGTAATACCACGTCTGGGACATTGGCATTGTACAATATGTGTGTACGAGTAAGACCATGTTTAATACGTTGACATCGATATGTGATTCCGATATGTGTGTGCAAGTAAGACCACGTTTAATACGTTGGCATCGATATGTGATTCTGATATGTGTGTGAGTAAGATCACGTTTAGTGCGTTGGCATCGATATGTGATTCCGATATGTGTTTACGAGTAAGACCCTATCTGGGACAGTGGCATCGATATGTAATGACACATAAGACCACGTCTGGGACGTTGGCATTGTACGATATGTGCGACTATCCGAGTATCCTATTTAATTCCGAATGATTCAATGGGAAATGTTAAGTAAAGACCAAATGCGAAATCGAATTAAAAGGTTCAGGTATGTGTTAGCTAATATATTGAAATTAAGGTAAGTTTTGGCATCTGAAGTGATGATATGAATCATATTATAAAGTTGGTTATATGTATATTGAATGCAAATCTATATTCTGTAAAATGATATAAGTATGTGATATTAAAGTGTGAAACATGTGTATACATATATGAATGTGTATATATTCATCTATATGATGATATTATGACCTTGGAAGTAAATGATAACTTTGATAATGGATATATATATGTATTTCGGCCAAGTTAAAGTTGATACATGAATGTATATGTTGTTTATGAATTTGCAAATTTGAGATTAAATGTGATTATGGTAGCATGAATTGGTTTGGTTAAATTGAGCTAATAATGTCATTGATTCTTTTATTTTCTTATGACTTACTAAGCTGTGATAGCTTACTATGTGTGTATGTTTGTTCTCTGTATTATAGATTTTGGAAGCTAGTTACAGGCTCAGGGATCATCAACGAAGTCTATCACACTATCTACTGTTCCTCAGTACTTTTATAAGTTGAATATTGAACCTATGACATGTATAGGCTAGTTTATATTCGGTTAAGATTGAAGTTGTGTATATAAAAAGCCATTCGAAAATGGCTTGTTTATTTTATTAAGTTTGGTTCATATGCTTTGCTCAAGTGATGATTTTATTTGGTTTGATTGAATCGACTATGGTTGTAACACCCCGAACCCGAGGCCGTCGCCGGAGTCGAACACGAGGTGTTAACAGACTTCAAACCACTTAAAAAAATTCCCAGACAAGCTGCCAGTCTGCGTACTAGTCGCTTTAAAAATCATATCTTGAGTTCTGAAACTTGAAATCCAGTTCCGTAAATTTTCCATGAAACTAGACTAAAATGCCCATCTACATATTTTTTTCTAGAATTTTTGGTCAGGCCAATTAGTACAGTTTATTAGTCAAAGTCTCCCATGTTACAGGGATCGACTACACTGACCTTTGCACATTACGATTTGGATATCTCCCTGCACAGAGCTTCAATACTGATGCCATTTGTTTCTATAGAAACTAGACTCAGAGAGGAATCTATAAATATATGTCATGACTCCTAATTATCTCTGGTTAATTTATAATGAATTTCCAAAGTCGGAACAGGGAATCCAGAAACCATTCTGGCCCTGTCTCACGAGAACCTAAATATCTCTTAACATACTGTCCATATGATCATTTCGTTACTTTCCTATGAAAATAGATTCATCAAGGTTCGTTTACATAATTTATTCATTATTTAATTCCAAACCTACTATTTTTAGTGATTTTCCCAAATCTACATCACTGCTGCTGCCAGCATCTGCCTTTAAGGTAGACTTTACCTATTTCATAGTTTCCATGATTCAACTAGCCCTTTTAGCATAAATAGCACAAATTATGATAGTGATTAACCATTCCATACCAAATGATTATAACATTATGCTCACACATATATAAGCCATTTTCGCATGGCTATATACATTAACCAAAATATTCTTCCGCCACTAGTCTATTTTATACATGCCATAAGACAATCCGAAACGTAGCAGTACCAAACAGTGGATAGTGATAATGTGACTAGTTGCTGACGATCCCCGAGCTTGTAGCTTCGCAATGAGATCTATAAAACAGAGGAAACAGGGTAAACGGAGTAAGCATTACAATGCTTAGTAAGTTTTAAGCAGTGTCAACAGATAACAATCAAATTATAACATAGTTGTTCGTATTTTTATTTCACTCTTCCTTCGGGCATACCATCCCTTTACCGAATAAGCACATCTCATCATATACAATAAGCAGATAAACTTTCACATAAAAGTGAGCTCATGTGACATAGATATATCGTATGATTTCACATCACCTCTCACACTGATCCGATGTCACATAATCATAGGAATAGTCTCATAGATTGCTCTCGTATGCATCACATAACTACCTTATGATTTAGTGCAAATCAAGCTCACATATAAACTTGGAGTACATACCTGTTTAACCTTTCGCATTGAATATATTTATAAGCAATTCTTATTACGAAGTCTTACCCGGACATAATCTCCACACGAAGTTATCGGGTCTTACCCGGACAAAATCCCCACACGTAGTCATCGGGTCTTTAGAGCTCGGATATAGTACAAGCACGAAGCTTAAGGACATTAATCAGTGATAATATTCTCGCATAAAGCCTGCGGGGTTTTAACCCGGATATAGTACTGACACAAATGCCCTTCGGGACTTATCACATTTATGCACTTTCACATCCATCACGTTGGCCACTCGGCCCTGTCACATATATACACTTCCACATTCACACATCGGCCATTAGGCCTTATCACATATAT
The DNA here is from genome assembly GCF_007990345.1 of Gossypium hirsutum. NCBI lineage: Eukaryota > Viridiplantae > Streptophyta > Magnoliopsida > Malvales > Malvaceae > Gossypium > Gossypium hirsutum. The sequence goes on along the minus strand of NC_053425.1, from coordinate 80,597,056 downwards.
ACACTTTCACATTCATCACATCGGCCATTAGGCCTTATTACATATATACACTTTCACATTCATCACATCGGCTATTAGGCCTTATCACATATATACACCTTCACATTCATCACATCGGCTATTAGGCCTTATCACATATATACACTTTCACATTCATCACATCGGCTATTAGGCCTTATCACACATATACACTTTCACATTCATCATATCGGCCATTTGGCCTTATCACACATATACACTTTCACATTCATCACATCGGCTATTAGGCCTTACTATCATTTCATATTCGAATACTCATAACTTACAATATCACGATTTAGAATTCAAGTATGGGTTTAATCAATAGCTTATGAGCAACTAAAACAAGTTTATCAAGGTTCACAACATAATCTCAAATTCAGCACAAGCTGTTTTTCCTGAGCAATAGTCACTAAATTATTTATAACTGGAGCTACAAAACTCCAAATCACTTTCCGTTAATTTTTCCTGAATATAGACTCGTATATCTTCCATCCATAAAATTTCCAGAATTTTAGGTTTGGCCAATAAATACCAGATTTTTCTTAAAGTTTCCCCTGTTTCACTGTTTGACTAATCTGACCACTCTTCACTAAGAATAAAATTTCTCATTTTACAGAATTCAAAATGTGTTGTATTTGATTTAATTTGAAACTAGACTCATTAAGGAGTCTAAGCATATAAATTTTATCTTATAACCATTTTTGTACAATTTATAATGATTTTCTAAAAACAGAACAGAGGATTACAGTGTCATTCTGCGCTGTCTCACACAACTTTAAGTATCTCATTATCGGAAATTCCTTTGCTTACACGGTTTCTTTTATAAGAAACTAGGCTCATTAAGCTTTAATTTCATGTCTCATTCAGCCTCTAATTCAAATCCATAAATTTATGGTGATTTTCTAAAGTCACGTTACTGCTGCTGTCCTAAGCAGACTATTTCAAATTACCCTTGAATTCCCAAGCTCAAACACTTAAGAACTTACCATTTGAGCTTAGAACATGTCATGGCCACATCATATCTTATTAAATCAACTCATCATGTCCCTTTATAATTTAATTTACTGAACGTTTAATCACTTAAAACTTACCTCGGAAGTTGCCGAACGATTACGACGGCTCTTCGATCACTTTTTCCTTTCCCTTATCCAACTTTGATCCTCTAGGCTCTTGAGCTAAATCAAACAAATTTACTTCTCAATCAAACACATATATATAGCAACCATATACATTTCAAAAACCAATTCGTTCGTATCATTTGTCCATATATTAGCTTTTAGCATATTTGGTCATTAGAGTGACCTATTTAACTTTCAAGCATTCATTTCTAATTTTAATTAAACAATGCCGAATGCCATTAGCTACTAATGCCACACACACACATGTGCATAAAATTCATCCATACATAACCTCTAGCTCATTCGGTCATTCATCTCTCAAACCTATCAAAGTTTCATGTCAAACTTCCCTGGCCGAATACACATATAAGCACATAATGCACATTTAGAATTTTTTTTATTTACTTCATGATACATTCGGCCTTGGCAACAATTTCATTAGAAATCCTTATTAGCCACTTCATCAATCAATTATATCATCTACTTAATATTTCATAACTTATCATGCTAGCTGAATATTATTTATTCAAGTTCATCATCTTCATATTCGGCATTAGCATCAAATATAATAGCCCATTTCTTCCCACTTTGAATTTATGCATCCATTTAATCATAGTTTGTTTAAGCACTCATACAACAAGATTCATCCAATTTAACAAGAAACAAAAACTTTATTCCTCCATAGCTACAATGGCCGAAAGATCTAGACATCTCAATACCGAAATTTCTAACATGGGTTGCCTAAAGAATTTGGTAGGGAGTTCAAATTTATCTAGCATTTCAAGTAATTTAACACATCCATATAGCTAACATGCTAGTAGTATCAAGGCATCAACTAAAATTTTGAAGCCTCTTAGCCGAATCCTAACTCTCCAACAACTCTAATTTCATCCATGAGATAAATAGAAGTAGGCTAACCCTCCAAAGGATGTGTAAACCTCCAAAAGCAACATTGAACATACCTTAATCTCAAGAACCACCTTGGCCGAACTTCCCCTCTTCTTCTTCCTTCCATTCGGCCATGTTGAACAACAAAGGAAGAATTTTGTTTTTCCTCCCCTTTCTCTAGTCACGGTAATGGGGAGTAAGGGGGAGACAACTTTGGTTTCTCCTCCCACTCCCCTCATATTTTATTATTCTTCCCACACATATTAGCATAAAATGTCTTTAATATGTTTTTTTTAATACTTATTTCCTATTATAAAACCATGTAGTCATTATAATATTAATACAAAATGCATATGCTTTGTATCCCATACCCTCATGGCCGGCCACTTCCTCTAAAGTGGGGAATTTGACATGCAAACCCATCATTTCACAACATGCATTATTAGGCCACTTTACATTTGCCTAGCACATTTCCAAATTTTCTCACATAAGTCCTATTTGATAAAATTCACTTACCATTAACAAAATTCAAACATGAAATTTTCACACATGCATATGTACATATAATGAGCATCAACTATGACGGTTAATTATCTTTATGACTCGGTTTAGTGGTCCCGAAACCACTTTCCGACTAGGGTCACTTTAGGGGTGTCACAATGGTATATACATAAGTATGAATTATGCTTGTTATGTTACTCATGGTTTTAATGATTCGGTTATGTCTTATATTTTATAGTAATGGTTTAATTTGGTTGACGAGTGTATTCGGCTAAATGTTGGGTAATGGATATATTTGATTGATGATTTGGCCATGCTATGTACAAATATGTGAAACATGTTTTATTTAGTTTTGCTATGTGTTTTGGTAACAAGGTAATTCGGTTATGGCATGTGATAAAGGTGAGTTCAATATGCTTGCATTAAGTGAAAATAATAATAAAATAATGGAAGGTTTGGTTGTGGTTAGGCTCATTAATGAGTATGAGAAAATATGTATTTAGCTATGTATTTGGTTATGTGGTGTACAAATAGGATGTAGATGTAAATGACTTAGTAATTCGGTAATAGATTAATTAAGAAATTAATGTTCATTCATAAATGGCTATGATTAATATTCAATTTTATGCATTTCGACCATGTTTATATTTATATGTTTTATTGATATGTTTGTTTTTGATTTGAGAATTTGGTTAAATTATGTATATATATATAAACTTGTGAAGTGCTTGACATGTAATGTAAATTATGGTTGATATATGTAATTTATTCTATGCAATGTTACATACGTGTGATATGGCTGAGTAAAATGAAAGTGGACATTGAATAAGCATATGTATTTAGCAAGTTTATATTTTGCTAAGGCATTGGAAAATGACCAAATCAATAGTAATTCAAGTTATAAGGAATCATGATTGTTTTTATGCAAATTAGGTAAGCTGATTTTTGAGTTTAAGTTATTATTCAAATGGTTCCTACTAATATGTACCATGCGCATAATGTTATAAATTTTGAAATTATGCTTGAGATATTTGTGAGATTTATTAATGTTGTATTTGTTGCATGTTTAATAGTTACGAATTAACAATTGTCAAAGCATGGTTCAACATTACAATTGTATGACTGTTTTTGAATATGACAGGGTTCGAGTATGAAATGAGATGTTTGTTTAATGTTGTTGTTTCGTAAAATTTTATTATGTGTTTTATAAATTATTATGTATGCATTCCTAATGACCTAAGAGTTCTTGTAATTGTTCGAAAGTTGTGTCTAGTCCAGTAATGCCTCATAACCCTATCCCGATGACGGATAAGGGTTAGGGGTGTTACACATATAACATAACATTTATCAACAACATAATATTATGAAATTTTATTCATACCTTTTTGAGTTCTGACTCATCATAAGCAACATTTTTACTCAGATACTTGAGTATCCCTTTCAACATTATCAAAATTAGTTTGGTTGGAAAGCATCTCAGTTTAAAAATGAAACAAATCACATCAGCGTCGGGAGATATCACACTATCACAGGTTATCTAATGGCATGTATTTCTAGGCTTCACATATACTACATTTAGTCCAAGAACCAACTAAACCATAGCTCTGATACCAATAAATGTAACCCCCTTAACCCGTATTCAACTCTAGAATAGGGTTACGAAGCATTACCGGAGTTTACATTTTAGAACTATTAAAGATTTTAAAACATTTCATTCATATCATCAATCACAACAAATCCAATCAATAAAATACATATTGTCCTTTATACGAGACCTCAAGGACCTAAAGATACATTAGAAACAAATCAGGACTAAATAAAAAACATATAGAAATTTCAGGTAAAAAATGAAAATTTATAAACTACAGGGGTCACATGGCAGTGTAACTCACACGGCCAAGAGACACGCCCGTTCTTAGGCCATGTAGGCATTCAAAATACAGATACACGATCGTGTCCCAGCCCGTGTTCGTACCCGTGTAACTCACTGACTTGGGTCACACGGCCAAACCACACGCCCGTTTGCCAGACCGTGTACCCTTCGAAATAACCTCACACGCCCGTGTGCCAAGCCTTGTGCTAGGCCGTGAAAAACCTGACTTGGAATGCTTTAAAAACTACAGGAGACACAGGACCATGCTACCTGGCCGTGTGTCACATGCGGCTGAGGCACACGCCCGTGTCTCTGTCCGTCTGGACGAAAATAGGCTATTTTAAAAGCCATTTTTCTCACCGTTTTCAACATGTACCTATAATCCCTTTTGCACATATATGTAAGTCCTCAAAGGGAACCAAAATCATGCATAATCAAGCCAAACACATGTGGTATAATAACATCTAACCAATATGCCCAAAGGCACCTCAAATGACAATATTAAAACATGTATAACCATGTACCCGATTTGACCAAAATAATTGATTAATTCTAACTAAGTTTGCATCATTACACAACATGTAAATGACTTACCAAAACATACCATTTGGTACCAACTGTACCACATAATCATTAGCATCAAAATACATATATGCTTACTATGGCAAAACACCAATTCACAACAACTTATATGTCATATCTAATATGCACATTCAACTACTTTTCTGGGTACCATCATTCAACCATAACAAGTCATATATCAACCATTATAAGGTGTATTATAAGGCTACTTATATACACCTTATAATATATATCATTTTACGAACAAAGGCCAAAATTCAAACTAATCAAATAGTCATTTCCACAACCAAAACACATAGGCTAACATTAGCAAAAATACCTATACATGCCATTATAACCTTAACCAAGACATCAACATCTATCGATATAATCACTGGATAGTGTGATAAATCTCCAGTGAGCTTCCAACCCGATCGAGCTTCTGATATTCTGAAAAGTAAAGAAAAATAACTATGTAAGCAATGAATGCTTAGTAAGCTTGTATAAACTTTAATCAGATCAATTTATTTCCAATATGAAATTTATACATATCAAGAATAATCATATAAAGATACAATACAATTCATGAAACCAAATTTGACAACTCACAAATTAAATAATTCCATAGCATCATTTATACTTATTATCCCTAACAAAGTAGGATTTTATAAAAACTTTAAATCTGTTTCAATTTTCTTCCTTTCGTTTGCATGTCATTACTTTTCATTACATTCACTTTCTTTAGCTTAAATAACATAATCAATTTGACTCATCATTCTCTTTTTCATCAGTCATTTCATATGCATAATACACAAGACACAAGTATATCATCAACCATAGCCACAAGCGAGCGCATTTAAACATAGCGCTTTTAGAATTAATCACATGATAAACAATTTCATAAGAATTTGCATAATTTAAACCTTACCACTTTTTCATGGGTACAAGCATATTTTCATTTGAGCACTTACCATTTCAATACGACTTATAAGTAAACATAATACCATTCAACCAACAGCTTGGCACTTGCCTAAGCATCAAACAACAACACATGTTAGCATACTTGAACACATTTCATATAAATTCAATATTGTTAACGTTATTTTCTCAACATGTCACACTTGAGTTCATTACTCGTCTCAACTTACATAATTACCATGTATCAATATACCAAAGATATTCATATACGTACATGTCATGATACATATCATTATCTTACCGTTTCATCATATACGTATATCATCCATTTCAATATATCAATATATCATGTACCATCATTACCATGTATTTCATCGTATCAAACTCATATTATCTCGTAACAGTACATTTCCCCTTGAACCACTTAAAATAATATCGGATACGCGGGAGTCTCACACACTATGTGTGAACTCATGTTCAAAGCCACTACTATCTTGTATCTCATATCAATACTCTCAGTCGAGCCATAACTGGGTCTACTCACACAAGCTGTTAGCCAAGACATAGCTACACAGTACTACTCACACAAGCTGTCAAGTACGAGACTAGCACCCATAACCTGGTAACCCCTAATGACATTTCATTTGTGTCCTAAATATTCCTAAGGATCAAACGAGACTCGATAGTCGTCGTGCGTCGTTGAATTTTCCCCGTTTCATTATAAGCTAAATTGTAAAATATCATAGTTATATATATATCGATTCATTTTAAATAAAATTCATATAATAACATTCAATTTAATCAGAAATATGCATAGTATAGTTCATACGAACTTAGCTGGCTAAATTGCAGATATACAAAAGTTTAGGGGCATTTTGGTAATTTTCCATTTTTCTCGATTTCCACCCGATCTTGATCTAAAATAATAATTTCATTCAATATAATAATTTAGACAATAAAATAATTCATTTCATACAATTTGGTAAGTTTTGAAATTTTTTATAAAATTACCCCTAAAGTATTACTTTTATTCAATTTAGTACCTAAGTCCAAAACATGCAAATTAACCATTTTTACCCAAAATTGAGCTTAGTCAAATGCTCATGGTATAAAAAAAAGCCCACTTATGCAACAATTTCACATTAAATCCTTATACTTTTATAAATTTAACAATTTAGTCCTTAATCGAAAAATTTATCAAAATCACTTAACAAAATACTTTTACATATAAATCAACATTCCAAATTTATTATCTAACATAAAAAAACCATGAGACTCATCAATGGAAACATTCCAAATCTTTAACAGTTTCAAAATCGAGGGTACGGGCTAGCTGGACCTAGTTGCAACGATCTCAAAAACATAAAAATTATAAGAAACTGATAATTTAAAGGCTTACATGCAAGGAATGAAACATGGCTGAACCAAGCTTTATTTTCTCTAAGTAGAATCGGCTATGGTGTTTTAGAGAAGATGAACAAAACAAAAGCTTGTTTTGTTTTATTAATATATCATTTAATTACCTAATTTACTTTATTAACCTTTATAATATTTAAAAATTCCAACATTGCCAAACCACTATCTTCCACTAACAAATTAATGGTCTAATTACCATATAGAGACCTCCATTTTAAAGTTCTATAGCTATTTAATACCTTTAGTTATTAAAACTTAAATTTTGCACTTTACGCGATTTAGTCCTTTTTAGGTAATTAACTATCGAAACGATAAATTTTTCAACAAAACTTTAATAGCACCTTAATTACACTTTGTAAATATTTATAAAAATATTTACGGCTCTATTTATAGAAACGAGGTCGCGATACCTCATTTTCTAAAACCACTTGAACTTAATAAACCATTTATCCAACAAAAATCACTATATCGAAAACCTTTTCAAAATCACAATTAACTCGTAAATATTAAATAAAATATTTACAAACTTACTTGCCTGATTTGGTGGTCCCAAAACCACTGTTTTTAACACCACTGAAAAACGGGTTGTTACACACATTGGACCAGACTTACCTAAATAAACATATTTTAAATGTGAGGGAAGTACCTTTAGTTCTAATTTAGGTGAGTCCTCAATTAACGCTTTTGGCCAGGCATAATCTCTAGTTTCTAACTCCTATGATTCAAAGAAGGAATACATATTAAATCCCTTTTGATTAGCTTCTAGCAAAGCTAAGTATTCCTCTCCCTTTTCATTACTTAGAGATGCAGAAAAATCATCAACTGTGTTAAGAAATCGCATACACTTAAAAACATTAAATGTTACTTGATCGTCCTAAATAGGCATGGTAAGTTTTCCCTTTTGCACATCAATAAGGGTCCTTCCAGTTGCTAGGAAAGGCCTTCCTAAAATGATTGACACCTCTTATATGCTTCAAAGTCTAGAATAACAAAGTCAATATGAAAAATAATTTTTTCTACACGTACCAATACATCCTCAGTTTTTCCTTCTAGATACGCTAAAGATTGATCTGCTAATTGAAGTGTAACTGTAGCAGGTCTAACTTCACCTATTTCTAGCTTTCTGAATATAGACATGGGCATCAAGTTGATGCTTGCACACAAATCTCATATTGCCTTACCATAATAAGTTGCTCCAATGTTGCAAGGTACGGTAAAACATCCAGGGTCCTTTATCTTTGGGCCTATTTTATCTTGCAAATATGCACTGTATTCCTTCATCAGGGCTACCATTTCAAAATTTCCAAGTCTTCATTTTCTAGACAGAACATCCTTCATGAATTTGACGTAATTTGGCATCTTCTCAAGTACTTCTACCAACAGAATGTTGGTATGAAGTTGCTTGAGTACATCTAGGAACTTCTTGAACTGGACTTCCTGCTTCTGCTTCTGAAGCCTTTGAGGGTATGGTGGCGGAGAAATCTTCACTGGAACTGGTTGATTCGTCTTCTTCTTGGGCTTTACCGATTTTAGCTTTGGTGAAGTTGGAATTTCAACACTTGGTTGAATTTCCATTGCATCTTAAGCATCAATAGGCTCCTCCTCAATTTTGACAGTGTTGAGTTGCAATGTTTTTCCTCTTATTAGAGTCAATGCTTTACAATGCTCATTCCCTAGATTTGTTAAATTCTCCGTATCACTAGGCAAAGCACCTTGTGGTCAGTTTCTAAGTTCAATAGCAAGTTGACCCACTTGATTCTATAGGTTTTTTAATATGGCTACTTTACTTTGGATTAAGGCATCATTTTTTGCTATGTATGCCTTTAACAAGTTTTCCAAGCCATTAGATGGTTTAACCTGAGGTTGTTTCTGAATTTGTTGGGTAAGTACAGATGGTTGGGTCGGTTTAGGTTGTGCATAAGTGTTATGTAACACCCCGAACCCGAGACCGACACCGGAGTCGAACACGAGGTGTTAACAGACTTTAAACCCTTTATAAAAATATTTCTCAGACACTGCCAATCTGCGTACTAGTCGCTTTAAAAATCATATCTTGAGTTTCACAACTCGAAAATCAGTTTCGTGATTTTTCCCTGAAACTAGACTCATATGCCCATCTACATATTTTTTTCTAGAATTTTTGGTCGGGCCAATTAGTACAGTTTATTAGTCAAAGTCTCCCATGTTACAGGGATCGACTACACTGACCTTTGCGCATTACGACCTGGATATCTCCCTGCACAGAGCTTCAATATTGATTCCGTTTGTTTCTATAGAAACTAGACTCAGAGAGGAATCTATCCATATATGGTATGACTCCTAATTGTCTCTGGTTAATTTATAATGAATTTCCAAAGTCGGAACAGGGAATCCAGAAACCGTTCTGGCCCTGTCTCACGAGAACCTGAATATCTCTTAACATACTGTCCCTATGATCTTTTCGTTGCTTCTATATGAAAATAGACTCATCGAGCTTAGAATACATAATTTATTCATCAATTAATTCCACTCCTAATATTTTTAGTGATTTTTCAATCTCACGTCACTGCTGCTGCCAGCATCTGTTATGAAAGCAACTATGCCCATTTCGTGATTTCTCCTTGATCTAACTAGTAATTCGTCATACATATCACAAATTATGATCATGACTAGCCATGCCAAAGGCTAATCATTGTCAAACATCCCCCTACTACACTATTGCCATATCATGAATTTTAACACCAAAATAATCAACCATGACATATGGCATAAAAATCGTATTACCAAGACTTACGACCCAACATTAGAACCAAATTCAACCGAACATTATGCCATTTTCGCATGGCTAAAAGTTTACATACCAAACTTCAACAAAACATATTAGCCTATACATGCCGAAATGTTCTCTTAGACCAACTAAGAAGAAAATACCAAAGGTTGCTAGCCGGTGTGATGACTTCGACGACGGCACGATCACGCAAAAAGAGACGAGTCCAAGAAACCTAGAATAGGTGACAAGCAAACACCGAATGAGTATATAACTCAGTAAGCCATAAGCATTCCACAACCATCCATTAATAAAATTATCACAACAGGAAACAATGAAATGAGGTTAAGTACTCCATCCATACCAAACTATACCATAGTTCCTTAAACCCTATGGTTCAATCTCATACCAAGTCCTACATTGGCCTTTCATACATCATTTTATTTTCGTTATAATCATACAATTAAACGAACTTTCACCTATTCCACAATGAACCTTATGTACGTGACTTCAACTATAATCGTCACATAGGTTCAAAACTTACCAAGCTCAACTCCAAATATAAACATAGCGCCTATTAGCCATGAACTCAAGGTACTTACCTTTTCCGCTGTCCAAAATTGACTCGGTAAAGTCGCACCCTTCATGTAAATAATTTATAGAAAATATATATTGGGTTCGCACACATAGTGCTTAGTAATCAACCGCGCACACTTAGTGCCATGCATTTCAAGTTCGCACACTTACCTTTTCCGCTGTCCAAGATCGACTCGATAAGGTCGCACCCTTAATGTAAATAATTTATAGAAAATATATATTGGGTTCGCACACATAGTGCTTAATAATCAACCACACACACTTAGTGCCATGTACTTTAAACTCACACACTTAGTGCCATGCATTTCAAGTTCGCACACTTACCTTTTCCGCTGTCCAAAATCGACTCGGTAAGGTCGCACCCTTAATGTAAATAATTTATAGAAAATATATATTGGGTTCGCACACATAGTGCTTAATAATCAACCACGCACACTTAGTGCCATGTACTTTAAACTCGCACACTTAGTGCTGTACAATTTAAACCCACACACTTAGTGCCAATCTCATGACCGTGAACACTTATTGCCCACACACTTAGTGCCGAAAACCAGCCACTCAATTGGCTTCACTTCCTTTTTACATTCGACCAATTTCATCTCTACTTACATATACATTTGTATACATTTCATCTCATTAAACACAATGGTATAGGTATTACGATCCTTTAAATCAATACCAAAGATATGCTTAATGACTTACTTGTGTTGGGTAAGATGGTTCCAACTCGGCTACTCGATGATCTTTTCTTTGCCTTTGCTCGATTCTCCTCCTTTAACTCCTTGAGCTTAATCAATAAATCAACTAGTTTAACCGCCTTGCTAAATATTTACAATCCAATGACACATGCATATGTATGTTAGTATATTCGGCAATCACCCTTACTAATCACCCACTTGATCAATTATAGAGAATCAAAGTTAATATCACAATGTGTACCCTATATGGCCCATTATACATAATCAAATTTAACATCATCTATATATTTACTCATATGGCCGAATATACCTAATCATACATACACCTAACCAAAAATAATTTCTAAAATCTTTATATCATTTATACACTAGTAAAGCATCCTCTCCCTTTCCATCAATTTAGCACATGCATTACTCATTAACCTACAAAAATTATATTCGGCCAGCACACAACTTGCTAGCCGATTCTTCCCCATCTAGCAACCAATGCACATATGTGCTCACTCAAAAATGCTAAAAAAAAGAGATTCAAGAATCATCAATCCACCATCACATGCATCATTAACAAGCTTCATATTTAGCATGCAATGGCATTAACACAAACTCCACCTAGGCCGAATCTTAACTCATCTTCATGCCTCATCACCACAACATCAAACATCAAAATACCAACCAAGAATGTAACATGCATGGCCGAATATCATCTCCATCATTTAACAAAGTTTGAACCATGGCTAGGTAGATTTCAAACTTACAACTTAAAATATACATGAATCTCAAAGAATAATATCAAACATACCTCAATCTAGTTACATGCATGGCCAAACTTCCTCCTAATTCTCTTCCAAACCAAACATGAAGCAAGAACTCCTTCCTCCTCCCTTAGAATTTTCGGTCAAAAGAGGATGAAAAAGGATGAACAAGTTTTTCTTTTCCTTTCTTTAGCTCACGGCAATGGGGGGAAACAACCACTCATTTTTTTGTTTTTCCTTTCTTTATTACCCATACTCCTTATTTTATTTTTTTCCTACATACTTCACTAGGCCAACATGTTCCCAACATGTTTCCACCCATAGCATGGCCAACCACTAGCTCAAATTTTGGGTAATTTGACATGCAAACCCATCATTTTCACAACATGCATTAATAGACCATTTTAAATTAGCCTATCATATTTTCACCATGTCTCATATCGATCCCTATTTAATAATTTCTCATGCAATTGGAAAAATTGGAGAATGAAACTTCCACATACTCATGTACACACATAATAAGCATAGAATATGGAAATTAATTATTTTTTTGACTCGGTTTTGTGGTCCCGAAACCACTTCCCGACTAGGGTCAATTTTGGGCTGTTACATGTTACTTGGCCCAACTCCTTGGTTACTCTAAGAAAAATTGGGGTGGTTTCTTCAAGATGGGTTATAGAAATTGGATTGCAATCCTTGCCTTCTTTAGTTCTTATTCTGGTTACCCATGTAATATACAGATTTTGGGTTTGATGGACAGTCTTCGAACAAGTGTCCTTCCCCACAATAAACATTGATTCGGTGGTTGAGCTATAAAATTATTAAACCCATTTACAGTAAATTTTTAAGCATTGAGGAAACCGAAGATACCTAAGATGCTAGTGAAGTGATAGTATCCACTTCATGAACCCCAGCGACTCGTCTTCCTAATGCTACTCGATTGGTTGGCCATTAATAATTATTACTGGAAATTCTCTTAAAGATTTCAAAGCATCATTATAAGACTTAGAAATAAGAGCTCCATTAGTAGAAGTGTCTACTACCATTCTCATGTGAGCATTGAGACCATTATAGAATGTCTCAAGTTGGATGCAATGCGGGATTCCTTGGTCCTTCCGTAATAATTCTTTGTACATTTCCCATAACTCATATAAGGAATCTTCATCCATTTGTTGGAAGGTAGTAATTTCATTTCGCAACTTAGCATTCTTACTAGGTGGGAAATACTTCATAAGGAATCTTTTTGTTAACTCTTGCCATGTTGTAATAGAATCTGGTGGCAATGAGTTCAACTAGGCTCGAGCTTTGTCCCTTAGCGAATATGGGAACAGCTTTAATATTAATGCATCTTCGAGTAATCCAGCTAGCTTGAAAGAATCACTCACCTCCATAGATATTCTTAAGTGAAGGTAAGGATCTTCGGTAGGCATTCCACTGAATTGGCCCACTGTTTGAAGCATTTGGAGCATAACCGGCTTCGGTTCAAATTGTTGTGCCTCAATCTTAGGTCTCCTAATACCCAGATTAAGCTCATGAAACATTAGCACGACATATTTTCTTAGAGCTATATCCCTATCATCAGCAATAAGGATAGGATTTTGAACATGATTCGCTCCGTTTCCTTGATTCCAGTTTTCGAAGTTCATCTCTTCGGTCCTTTTTTGAGATGCTCATCTTTTTCGTTGTCGAAAAGTTTTTTCAATCTTAGGATCTATAGGGAGTAAGTCGATAATTTGATCAATAGTCATAAACACCTGAAACAATCAAAAAAATTAATTAAGTTCAAATTGAAGAGAAAAATAAACCAAAATGCAAAATTAACAATTTCACAAATAATGACTTTTTAAAATAGTCGTCGGCAACGACGCTAAAAACTTGGAATGATGGAAATGTGTAAGTGTGCACAATCACAACAAGTAATAAAGCAACAAGTAAATGTCGAGTTATCATACCCACAGGGGCTATGTCAAAAAATATTTATGAAATGCAATTACAAATACTTTGGTGAAGGAAAACCTTTTGTTTTGAAAGAAAAGGGTTTAATAAAACTAGATTTTTACAAAGTAAATTAAGTAAGAAAATTAAAAGGTAAAAATTTCAAAGAACGATTTTTGAAAAATAAGTTTAATAAATATGAAATAATTATGTTAGATTAATTACATTTCTTAACTTATTATTACCAAAATAATGTTCATGTTATTACAAATAAATTCACGACAACTTGGTAATTTGTTAACGATATCACATATAGACTTACTAAATTAACTAATCTCTTAAACATATTACTATGGTAATTCAAGAAATTAATAAATTTTTATAAGCAAGTAAAAGATTAAGTGAAGTAACAATATATTCCTACATTGAAATAGTTTTATCACAATAATCTTACAAGTTATGCAAGGCTAATGTACCGTTTAATACTGTCGTTAATTTAACCTTTAGCTACCTTAGAAGATTAAACATGCACTGATTAAGTATTGTGTCAGTTAGTTACAATATCAACATAATTAATAATTAATTCATTAGTTACCTATAATGCAAGTATAACATAATCATGGTTTTACTTAATCAAACAATTTACCAATTACCAATACCTATAACAACACAAACATGATTTTAATAACTTAAGTGGATAAAATGAAATCAACCTAACATGAATTATATTTAAGCCATGTTAATGAAATTTAGAATAACAACATAACAAATATTCATAGACATGTTCATAACAACAGCAAGGAAAGTTAAAGGATAGGAAACTAGAATGAAATCTAGTGTTTCTTTGAAGCCAGATGAGTTTGGTCCTCTCCTTCTTCACTCGTTCTGTTGAATTGAGGCTTCTATCAACACTTGAATTCTGCTACCCAAGGTGGAAGAAAGACTCTTTTACAAGAGGGAAATTTGTAAAGGATATGGACAAGAAAATTGGAAAACAAAGAAGAGAATATGAGTGAAAGAGAGAGATGTGTGGGAACGAAGGTGTGTTGAATGAACAGATGAAGGGGTATTTATAGGTAGGAGTGGCTGATAAAAATAGAAAATAATTAGCAGCCACACACTTCCCTTGTCCGGCCACACATGGAGCAAAGTTTGAACGTTTCAAACTTTGCTAAATTTAACTTGGGGCAAATCTTCAAAGGCACAAAAAGTGGAGGGTATGAATAGGATTTTAAGGAAACTCGAGGGCTACTTTACATGTAACTTAATCATCTAAATAAGCTAATTGGGTCAGCTTATAGGTCAGTTTTGGGCTGCAAATTTTCTTATTGGATTAGTCTTCAATGCTTAGTACACTAGGCCACTTTCTCCTTCAAGATTTATATTAATTTTTAACCAAATTTAACTTTGATAAAAATTAAATATAAAGTATATAAAACGATCATCACTTGGACCAACCTTTGATGGACAAATATTTAATCTTTCCCTTAATTCACTCGACGCAAAAATTCCCCAACAGTTCAAGCCTTTCGAGGTGTCTGTCGAGCCAATTTTCACCTTTTGTGCAAAACTGTCGAAAATAAACCAAATTTGTGAAAACATATTATAAAAATAATTAAAATTCAATATGTTAATAATTTAAGTGCAAATTAATTATTTTATACTTAAAGGTGTTAAAATTTACTATGAAACTACATGAATCAGAGCTCAAAAGGTGTTGAAAAAGTCTATATATTTTTGTGTTTCCATAAATCCTTTCTTTTTCTTCGGAAGATATTTTCAAAAAAATTTTTGAAAGTCTAATTTTACGTATTTTAAATAATAATGTTAATCTGAAATTATCGTAGTGGAAAGTTTAACAAAAATCTTGTCTGTTGATTATAAATCTTTACTTGTTAAAAAGTTGAAAATTTAAGCAATTAAGTTTAATTTTCATAAAAACATATGCTTGATTTTGTAAAACAGTTTCTATAACGAAATCATCATTGTATTGAAAATTTTATTTTTTCATACTAATTTGATAAACCATTTTAATTAATGTTTTCAAACCAAATCATGCAAAATATCCCCAAAAGTCCAAAATCAATGTCCATACCAAAATTCATAATAATATTAAAACAGGCTTAAAAATACCAATAATAAGGTTTATACGTGAAATATCTGAGAACTCCTCCAAAAGCCCAACCCATGTCCTAACCTCATGGGTTATCTGGAAAGTCAGGAATTTAAAAGGGCGAGCATTTAAAGCCCAATGTGAATTCAACACCAAAGAAAGCAATAATCAAGTCTTACATTTCATAATTATAGCAACATGTATATTCCAACAGAATTTCACATATAGCAAGGTACAAGAGAATGTCGATGCCACCTTTTTAGAAATCAATGCAAGTTTTACTAAACTTTTCTATCCATCTTTGTTACACACCAATCAAGAGTTCCCCTAGAGCTCGTCCATCCAATAATACTTGACATTGTAGCCAAGCCACTCAATATTACAATCAAGCTACATGGTGTGGTCAAACCACTCATTTAATTTGTGGCCAAGCCACTCAATATCGCTTTGGTCAAGTCACTCGTTAGTGTTGTGGAACAAGCCTGTAACACCCTTAACCCGTATTCGTCACTAGAATAAGGTTACGAAGCATTACTAGACAATATAACATTTATCAAACATCCAATATCGCATATCATTCATTCACATACACAAAGTCCCTTAAATAGGTCTACGAGACCTTAAAACATGCGTAAGAGTGGTTCGGGACTAAACCGATCGTATATAAAAATTTTCGAACACTTAGAAAAATTTTCATGAAATCATAGGTCACACGCCCATGGTGTAACACTCCAAATCAAGCCCGGACATTATGGCCAGATCTGGCGCATCACATTGAAGTGTTTTAGCGAAAACCTTGTTTTCATTGAAATCCCTTCCTTGAAAAAAAAATATCAAACCTTAATAAACTTATTAAACTCTCCTTTCAATCACAAAAACCTGTTTATAACATATGATTTTATGAAAGCCTGTCATTCTGAAATTTAATTGTGGAAACATAGTATATAAAAAAATAAGGTTTAGAAACTCCATGTTCAACTTCTCATAATTACAACGCATAAAATAATAATCCAAAAAATAAAAAAAAGGAAGCCTTATTACATTCTGGTCCAAAAAGTACTTAATAAAATAAAGAACTTATATGCTTTTAAAAGAGAAACAAGTCCAAGTTGTCTTGCTAGCTAGCCACCCAAAGTCCCTCCAAACATTGAACCTTCTACTGAGCATCACCTGAAAATAAAATAAAAGAGGGGGTGAGTTTTCGTAAACTCAGTGTGTACAACCCTCAACGAGTAACAAGCATTCAATAATCACCATACATCAAACATGCAATGCAATGCAATCCCATCCCAATAATCCATCCGCTACACACCAACTCTGTCCCCCGATGCACATCATGTGGGGATATAAATATCGACCCACCCAACCGGTACACATCCATGGTAGCCCAGTTGCGGAACTACCTTCATTTATACATTGGGCTTAAAAGTTGTCGGTGGATCCACGATTGCCAAGCAACCATGCGATCCTCATATACTTCCTCCATTCCATATTTCCCAACCCATATGCAACCTAAGTAGAATATCATATGTATGCAGTAGATATGCATGTCATATCCATAAAACTTACATTCATCACATAGGGGTATTTTGGTTATCTTCGCCCTTAGGGGCATTTTGGTAATTTTCCCATTATTACGGTTTTCACTTACATTGGCCCGTTAACAAATCCAGTGACCTAAGATGAACGAATACTATGCACCAGGTAAGATTCCAAAAAAGAGGAGGTGAGTCATTAAGACCGCTTAAGTACCAAGCTCTCCCTAGATCCAATCCTAGACAAGCATATACCCGTTGCCACACCTTAACCCTATGACTTGTCCACGGTTGCATTAAATTAATTAAGTTTTATGTAGTCATCATATACTAGACCCAAAACCCCTTACAAAGCCTAGAAAAATTCACATACCTGTATATGGCCCACTAGACCCAATTATATTCACATGGCCCATTAGGCCCAAATCACATTTATATGGCCCTTTAGGCCCAAATCACATTTATATGGACCTTTAGGCCCAAATCACATTATATTCGTGGTCACATACAAATTTCTATCACATAGCATTAATGATCAATTTTTGGCCTATTCACAACCCAAGTCCATGGAGTTGCCCATGGGCCTCAGAAAACCCGTCAGCTTCCCCCTTACGAGTGTTCGTGCACTCGCAAAACTACCATAGCCAAACTTTTGGCTTTTCGACATTTCAGAATTTCGGGATTTGCTGATCTAATGTGTGTGTACAGTGTATATACACACCTAGTAAGCAAGCGTGCTGCGATTCCCTTAGTAACCAACCTATAAATGACATCACTCTTCAATTAATCGTATGCTTAATACATATTTTACCCAAAAATTTAAACCTCACCTTAACCTTACCTTGAACACCAATCCCTAATAGCTTTTCCTTGATCACGTACTCCCTAGATCTACATTAATCTTACTCATTAAAACCAAATACTAGGGGACTAGCATCCAACATAATTCACCCCCTTATCTCACTTAAGACCATTCGGCCAACCTTAGCCAATAAGAGAGGAATACTTACCAAAACCGCAAAACACCTAAGGAGCAATTCGACAGAGAGCTAAAATCCAAGATTCGATACTAATTCCATACTGAAGTTGATTAAAAAGAGTGAGGGAGGGGAGTAATCGGTAGTAACAATACTAGCTGAAAAAGAGATAAGGTACTTACCCCAAAAGAGTAATCGGCCCAAGCGAGATTCGACTTTTTGGCTTTCAAACTAATATGGTGAATAAGGTTTATTTGGAGCCAATTAAAGAAGAAGGGTAGAAGAAGGAATCGACTAACCCAAAGGGTAAATTAAAAGAGATCTGAGGAGAGAAAGAATGGCAAAAGAATCAGCTAGCAAAGATGGAAAAGCCAATCAGCCCTAAAAAAATGAAGAATTTGGCATTAGCATAGGATCCCAAAGTCGGCACATATTTATAGCCTCTAGCCAAATTGCCTGACCCTCAATTCCCAATTCAGCTCCATCGCTTCCCTCTTCTCATCTTCTCATTTTTCTCCCTGATAACTCCCCAATCTATTTCCTAAATTTTCTCTTCTAAACACTCCCCTTAGAGTCCATTTTCACGCCACTTCCAACCTTCTAGAAGGCCAAAATTAAACTTTTAAAAATACTAAGCTAGGATTCGAACCTCGAATCTCCTTGCTAGCCACTAACGCCACCTCCCTACACATTAAGTGGCATCACTTAGCCACTCCTCCACTAGGCTTTTTGATGCCATTTTCCCCTATCTTTATTAAAAGCCCAACTACTGCCAACCCTGATTCTTTTAATAATTAAACTAAAATTCCTCCACCACAAAACTCGAACCCAAAACTTCTCCAACAAACCTAGACACTTCAAATTCCTTAAACCCTTAAAGCCAACATGTCTTTTGTCATTTTCTTGCTTATTTAAAAATTTTATGAAACCCAAAGCCTAAAGCCCAATTCATGTAGGCCTAAAATTCGGGGCGTTACACGTGGGAACAGACCTGTGTCTCACACGACCACCAGACACGCCTGTGGCATAGGCCGTGTAAAAATAGGGCATACATATTGACTTTTACCACACGGCCAAAAATATGCCCGTGTGCCACGACCGTAGGAAAACTAGGAAGGTTACTAAATTGGGTCACACGGCCGACCACAGGCCCGTGTGTCTAGCCCGTGTACCCTTCGAAATGGCCACAGACGCTCGTGTGCTAGGCCATGTGCCATTTAAGGGGGTATACTGACTTATGTCACACGGCCAGTCACACACCCGTGTGTGATTCCGTGTGACACACACGGCCAGTAGACACACCCGTGTGTCCAGGCTGTGTCAAACGTGTAGGGTATACTGACTTAATTCGTAGGGCTACCCTAGGGGACACATGGCCATGTAACATGACTGTGTGTCGCACACGGTTGAGACACACGCCCGTGTCTCTGCCCGTGTGGACAAAAATAGGCCATTTGTTAAGCCAATTTGCCACCCTTTCCACAAGCATACAAATCAACCAAAATATCACCATTTCAATAAAGTTTTAGGCAACCAAAAACATGCCAAATCAATCACATATCAATATATATATTTATCATTAACCAATTCAACTAATAAGTTCCATATACAAATATACCAAATCCATATACTGAAACCATCAAAATTTACCAATCCTCAAACATTGATAACTAACCAAATCAACATCCATTTAACTATATCCACATCTATGGAAAACATACCAAAACAAGCCAACGTATAAGGCATTATATGCATCACATAAATCACTTATC
The DNA here is from genome assembly GCF_007990345.1 of Gossypium hirsutum. NCBI lineage: Eukaryota > Viridiplantae > Streptophyta > Magnoliopsida > Malvales > Malvaceae > Gossypium > Gossypium hirsutum. The sequence goes on along the minus strand of NC_053425.1, from coordinate 80,576,635 downwards.
AAGCACATAACTTAAGCCAACTTAAATGGCTAAAAACATACCAACATTTACATCATTAACAAGCCAAATCACGTGGCTAACATCATAGCTCAAAACTTACCAAAATGACTCTAACCTATACATGCCATATACCATATTTACAAGCTTCAAAAGTACCAACAAATGATCGATAGTGTGAAGACGTTTCCCAACAATCCCCGAGTCCGAGCTAGCTTTGATTATCTATAACACATAGACAAATAACAGATAGTAAGCAATTCAAACATTATCCACAATCTCATAAACACATTTTTATGAAATATCAAAGCATATAACATTCATTTATAATGAAATTAACACCTACGAACTTACCTCGATCATAGAAACAATGAAACTAGCCGATTAATCGAGTACTTTGTTCTTGCCTTGATCTAAGTCCAAGTTCCTCTTTTCTTGATCTATATGTATTCAAAATTAACTAATTTAATCACCTATTCATTCAATTTCATCCAAAAATATACATTTGGGCATTTTTGCACTTTAGCCCCTAAACCTTCACATCTATTCAATTCAGTCCCTATTTCACAAATACACAAAATTCAAAAAATTCAATTTAACGCATGCTTGGTCGAATTACCATAGTGCCCCTAGTACCCCATATTTTTCATCCATTTCACATTTCAACCCCTTAATTTACATTTTTCACAATTTAGCCCTTAAATGGCAATTTCACTAAAAATCATTTTACAAAACATGACAATCTATCAACAAATACTCATTTTCCATCATCAAACATTCAAGAAATCAAACATTCATCAATGGTAACTTTCAAAATAATCAATAGTTTCAAAATTGAAGGCATGGGCTAGCTAGAACACAAAGCAACTATCACAAAAACGTAGAAATCATCAAAAATCGAACTCAAAACATACCTTAATTAAGCCAATTACTTGCCAAACCCTAAATTTTCTCCAAAGCTTTCTTTTCTTTTAATATTGGCCAAGACGAAAGAAAATGAGCTAAATTTTGGTTTTTGTTTTAATTAAATTAACCTTAATAACCAAACTACTATTTTACCCTTAATTAAAACATTAACAAAACATTTAATGGTTGGCCATTTATGTCAAATTCCACTAATCATGGCCTAATTACCACATAAGGACCTCAAATTTAATAAGCCATAGCAAAACGAACCTTTATCATATAGAATGAAACTTTTGCATTTTACGCGATTTAGTTTTTTTTCTCAAATTGAGCTATTAAACGACAAAATTAGCTTACGAAATTTTTCACATATATATATTCACATGCTATAAATACCAAAAATAATATTAAAATAATTTTCCAACCTTAGATTTATGGTTTCAAAACCATTGTTCTAATTTAGCTAAAGCCGAGATGTTACAAAGCCACTCGATTTTTGTAGTAAAATTGCCAAGTTTTCCTCCTTTCATAATCAACCTGTAATAGCCCGTTTTCAATGAAATTAGAATAGTGGTTTTGGGACCACAAATTCAAAGTCAGAATATTTATTTAATTATTATTTTAATGTCTACAGCATGTTAGTAGTGTCATAAAAAAATTTCATTAAGAAATTTCGATGTTTGCATGCTTAATTTAGTGAAAAAAACTAAATTGAAAAATGTGCAAAATTAGAGTTATATAAGTTAATGGTACTAAATGGCTATGAAATTAAGTAGTTAAGGTATTTATGTGGTAATTATACCATTATTATTATGAGTGGACTTGTATGACCATTAAAATGAAATTATAAAGGTTATATGTTAAGGTTAAACTAGTAAATAGCCAAATAACTTAAAATTAAATAAGTAAAATTAAGGTATCATTTTGTAGTAAGCTAAACATCACTGAATTTCAAGGTTGAAGAGCCATGGTTAGGGTTTGAAGCATTCGGTCAACATTTCTAGTGCATGTAAGTGCAATTTTACTCGGTTTTAAATTATTTCTATGTTTCTGGAGTCGTTATAACTTAATCTAGCTAGCCCATGGACTAATTTGTGAAACTGTTAAAGCATTAGGATTTCACCATTGTTAAATGTGTATGTGTTTTGATGTTTGATGGTAGAAAATAAATGGTTGTTGTTAGATAAACAAGTTTTGTAAAGTGATTTTGGTTGAAAATGTCAAATAGTGATTAAATTGAGAAATGTGAAAATTATGTGGTAAATGTGTGAAATAATGAAATGTATGGGCTGGTATAAGCTTGTATGAAATTCGGCTAGCATGGGTGTGGATTAAATTGCATGAATTTGCATTTTTATGAGCTAGGGACTAAATTGTAAAGAAGTAAAAATATTAGGGGTAAAAGTGTAAAATTGCAAAATATGTATTTTGGGCTGAATTGAATAGAATGAATACTAAATGGATTGAATTTGATTATTTAGATCAAGTTAATCCTCGTACGGGTCTAGATTGAGGGAAAGATAAAGTATCAAACTAATTGATCTTATCTCGTCGTTTTTTTGATCGATGTAAGTTTATATGTTTAATAAGCATTAAAATATTTGTGTTTGAATGCTTAATCGATATAATTGTGATGATACGACACCGCAGAAATTCTCAATGAGTTATTGGCAAGTTGAACCTTAGGAATAGATAGGATACAAATGACATATCATTAGGGATTACTGTGTTGTGGGTGTTGGTCTCGTACGTTATACCGGTGGCTGAGTTTTTCGGCATGTGTTGTGGTTAATCATCAGCTTGTATGAGTAGCACCGTGTAGTTACGCCTTGACTGTCAGCTTGTGTGAGCAGACCCAGTGATAGCTTGAGAGTGAGCATTTATATGAGATATGAGATTGAAATGGTTTCGACTATGTATTGACACTAAGTGTGCGAGATACCCGAGTATCCAATATTATTCCAAATGGTTCAACGGGCATAGTGATGTTACGGAAGTGGATGAATTAAATATGAACCAGTATAGGTATGTACGTGAACCATATCAAAATTGAATCTATAAGATTTGTGATCTCCTAACTAACCTTGTGAATGAAAATTTGATAGGTTTGTGGATCAAAATGAGTTATATTATGATATGTTTGATCACTTAAATTGTGTTTATAAGGTAAGTTGAGTTTTATGCTATACGAACTTACTAAGCTTAATATCTTACTCTGTTTACTTTTTCGTGTTTTATAGTGATTTCGAAGCTTCCTCGGATTGGAAGTTTTTAGAGATCTCATCACACTATCCAGTCGTTATTTTGGTACTTTTGAACTTTGTATATTTTGGTTATATGGCATGTATAGGTCTGTTGGCTAATGTAGCCTTTATGCCTTGATGAATTTTTGGCCATTTAAATTGGCTTGTAAGTAGTCATATATTTTGAAATGTATATATATGTGGTTAGTCTCATCTTGTATGTATTTGGATTGCTCTGGAAATGCCTTGATTGTGATTTGGAAATTTTGAGCATCATGTGGATGAGATTGAGAAATGGCATATTGAATGTGTGTTAGGCACAAAAGTGTATATATGCATTTGACCATTTAGGTAACTTTTGGAAGAAATATTGTTATGATTTTGAGTGGCCAATTGTGATGTTTATGAGCATTATGGTTGTTAGTATTGGTATTGCATGATTTAGACTTGGTTGAGATAGGTTTGAATGCTTATTGATGATATGGTCATATGTTATTTGATGTGTTTACGTTGATGCAAATTTGGGTGAGAAAAATGGCTTGGAAGATAGCCTAGTTTTGTCCACACGGGCAGAGACACGAGCGTGTGTCTCAACCTTGTGTGACACACAGCTAGTTGACACGGCCGTGTGTCCCTTGATATTTATCTAGAAACAGAGTCAGTAGATTCATATGGCCTAGCACATGGGCGTATGGCTTGGCCGTGTGGCAGAAGTCAGTATACCCTCCGATTTTCATACGGCCCAGCACACCTCTTAGCATAGGAGTGTGTGAGGCCATTCCGAAGGGTACACGGCCTGACACACGAGCGTGTGGTCTAGCCTTGTAACCCAAGTCAGAGAGTTACACGGTTCGGACACAGGCTGGGACACGACCATGTGATCCCATTTCAAATATCCACACGGCTTATGGCATAGGCGTGTCTCTTAGCCATGTGAGACACATAGCCTTGTCATACGGGTGTGTGTCCCCTGTACTTTGAAAGTTTAGTCCCAAACTACTTCTAATTCTTGTTTTGAGCCTTGAGGGCTCGTGTAAGAGACTATATGAATGTATTTGAATGGTTTTTAATTGGTGTGAGAATTGTATTCGAATTGTATGATTGTTTAAATGTTAAGTCTGGTAATGCTCCGTAACCCTATTCTAACGTCTGATATGGGCTAGGGGTGTTACACAAGCCAACCCCATGCATGTAATATGGAATATGAATTGTATTATCAATAGGCGTGCTTAACATGCGAATCAAATCTAACATCAACATAGTCGGCAAGCTTAACATGCAAATAGGATCTCAATTTATCTTAGTTGGCATGCTTAACATACAAATCAAATATCAATTAATATAACAATGGCATGATTAATATATATAATGCATAATCAATTTCGCCATAAAATCACATGTCGTGAGAATTTGTATATACATATCGTTTCACATTAATCATTTAATCACATCACTTATAACATACATTCACCAAGATAGTCATATCAAAATACATACTTTTTTTTTTCCTTTTTTTCTTTTGGATTTAGCATCCCTTTGGAAAACTTAATGTATCCCAAATATTTCACACATATAATCTTAATTAAAGTTTCAATCTTAGTAAACATTATTATCTTTTTTTTATCAATAAATAAATAATTAAATTTTCTGATACGTTAAATCCACACCTTGATTGGTAGATCTGATAAGTCGACCCCAAATCCGGTTCCAACTCCTAGTCGAAGAAATACGATCTTAAACCTTTTTATTAATAAATTAATACTATGTTAGAATGCTAAAACAATCCATTAAAGTCTCTTTACAAAGATCGAATAAGGAGACTTACTTATCTGTCTTCCAAGTGAGAGTACTTTTCCTAATGCAAGAATATGAATCTGAGCACTATAGAGAAGAACACTTCACGCGTGTATAAAAGCATTATTAGATTCAGATTCGATAAGTGGAAAGAAAAGATTATCATTAGAGTTTAAAGATCACTTATGAAAATCTCATGGAATAGATGAATCCTTGATCCCACAGTATTTCGTTTACAATGGAAGATTATCTAATGAAATTGTCATTTAAAATTAAAATGAATAGATATTAAAAGCGTATATGTGATAAACCGCAATTTATACATATTTTTATCCCATGCTTAGCACATTTATGGATGATTTCTCCTTAGATTTGGTGTATTCAATGCTCCTAATCCTTTAAATTCATGTTTTATACTTAGGTGAGCATAGGAGGGTAAAAAGAGCGAGAAACGGGCCAAAAACGGAGAAAATGGACCAACATGTGAAATCAACACGGCCTGGACTTCCGTACACGGGCAGACCACACGTCTGTGTCCTTTTAGTAGAATCGAGCACGACTTACACAGGTAGACCACACGCCCGTGTCCTTTTAGTAGAATTGAGCACGACTTACACAGGTAGACCACACGCCCGTGTCCTTTTAGTAGAATCGAGCACGACTTACACAAGTAGACCACACGCCCGTGTCTATTTAACATGCTCAAACACTTTTGAAGCAATCGCACATAGGTATGTCACACAGGCGTGTCCCTGTCGAGTACAAGTCTAGTCCTATTTGGAAAAGGCCACTATTGATGGTTTAGAAGCATTATAAAGCCGATATAAACACCCCAGGAGGTACCAAAAAGACACACATAGAGTAGGAGGCAAGGAATTACTCAAGGGAATCCTATTGATCCATCTCAAAAGCTGGATTCACCTTCAAAACTGAAGATCTCCCTTCAATTTCCTTCAAGAATTCTTGGGTTTTCTTTATGTTTTGTTATCATTATTCTTTTGAAATGTTTTCTTTCATAAATATGAACTAAACCCCCTAAATACCTAAGGGGAATGAAACCTAAAACGGATCTTGCTATTATTATTTGAATTGTATGATAAATATTTGACTTGTTCTTAATTATGAATTCTTAATTCTTTCTTTAATATTCCAGTATATTGATTCAAGTATTGATGTGCTTATTTAGAGGAGCAAAAGTCCCTGTCTAAGAGTAGATCAAACATAATTAAGCGGAGTTGATTGCACGCCTAGAGATAGGGTGACAATATTTTTTCGGGTTAGGGTGAAACCTAATAAGGGAATCCATAGATTGAGTTAATGCAACACTAGCGACTTAATTAGAAAGAGATTTCAATTAATCAACCTAGGGTTAGACGTTGTTAGTCTCGAGAGAGATAATAATATAAATTAATGATTTCTACAGATTAAGTCAAGTGAATAAATCATATGATTCAGAGTCAATAACAAGTGAAGTCTAGGTGGATTTTTCCCTTAGGTATTGTCCAAATCATTTAGTTTCCCCAAAAGTTATTTCCTCAATTTATTTTCTGTACATTCTTAGCTTATTAATTAGTTTAGAGAAAACAGACCCTTTTATTTTTAGGCTAGATAATAAAAAGAAAGTTAATACTAGTACTTTTAGTTCCTTTGGGTTCGACATCCCGGTCTTGTCATAAGGTATAGTACTATTCGATAAGGTGTCCTTGCCTTTGTCGTGATAATAGTTAGTTTTCAAGAACGGATATTCATAAATTATAAAACTTATCACGATTCACATCACATCAATATGATATATGAAAAATAAGAGAAGAGGTTTAGAAGTTCAAATTTAATAGAAGAAATTAATAGAAGATGAAAATCGACAAAAATGGTGATTTATGGCGGTGGAGGTGTGGTTACGGCAAGGCGGTGGTACAGCGGTGGTGAGTGAAGAGAAGGCATGGAAGAGAGGGGAAGTTCTGGTGGTGCTGCGGTGGTTATTTAGTGAAGAAAAAGTGGCCAAAAGTCATGGCATGGTGGAAAAATGTCAAAAAAATGGTGGTAGAAGAAGGAGGAGAAAAGAGTAAAAGATGAGAGAAAGTGAATAAAAAATAAAAATGAGTGTTTTAGGGTGTCTAGGTACATTGGCCAACCATAGTATGGCAAAGGGGAAGAAAATGAAAATTAGCGGAACATAGGCATAAAAAGTGGATCATGGAATGAAAATGGGAGGTATTGAGGAAAGTTGACTCAACAAAAGAGGAAAAAAAATCTTCCTCACAAGGCAATTACAGGGTGGACGACAAGGGGCTTGACCTTCCCTTATTACATGCTAAAAATTTAAATAGAAAATATATGGATGATGGGAATTAGACCTAGGATCTCTTGGAATTTAATTAAGCTCCTTACCACTTGACTAAAAACTTGCTTGTTCAATAAATTGATGAAATAATTAATAAAAATACAGGGTATGACAACTCTACCCTCTTTAAAATAAATTTCGTCCTCATAATTTACCTTATTAGAATAGGTAAGGATATTATAACAGCTTGTTTTTAGTCAAATCGGAACAGTGGTTTTGGGACCACAAATCTAAAGTCAAAATATTTATTTTATTATTTTAATAAGGTCTATAGCATGATAGATTAATTAAGTGAAAGTTTCGTAAAGAAATTTTAGCGTTTAAATGCTTAATTCAGTAAAAAGGACTAAATTGCGTAAAGCGTAAAACTTGAGTTCTATTAGTTAAAGGTATTAAATAGCTATGGATCATTAAAGTAGAGGTCCTTATGTTGTAATTATTCTATTTATAATGTAAGTGGACATTCTTGGACATTGTTTAAGTGATTTTTATGTTTAATTAATAAGGTTATTTATGTAATTTGGAAATTAAACGTTAATTAAAATAAAACAAAATTTCGTATCATCTTCCATTACCAATTATTCCATCGAAAATTAAAAGATTAAAAGCCATGGGAATGGGCTAGGTTTCGGCTACTTTGGAAGCTCAATTGGTGAGTAAATTTTGTCCCGTTTTTAATGATTTCTATGTTTTTGAGATCGTTGCAACTAGGTCTACCTAGGTTAGGGACTATTTTGCAAAACTATTAAAGAGTTTGAATGATGCCATTGTTGAGTACATGTGTATTTTGAAGTTTCTTGATATATTATGAGTGGTTGTTGATAGTTAAGCAAGTTTGGTAAAGTGATTTTTAGTGAAAATGAAAAATAGGGATTAAATTGAGAAATTGTAAAGTTAGTGGTTAAAAGTGTGAATAAATGAAAATTATGGGCTGCTAGGGGCATTATGGTAATTCAACTAGCATGGGTTAGTCTTGAATTTCATTAATTTGTGATTTTATGAAATAAGGACTAAATTGTGAAAAATGTTAAATTTGTGGGGCAAAGTGTAAATGTATTTTAAAGTGTATTTTGGACTAATGAATGAATAAAGGATTGAATAAGTTAATCTTGAATATAATTAGATCAAGAAAAGTGAAATACGGACTTGGATTGGGGAAAAGATAAAGTTATCGACTAATCGACACAGTTTGTTGTTTTAGCATCTGAGGTAAGTTCGTATGTATTAAGCATTGTAATAATTATGCTTTAATGCTTTGATATTGCATAAATTGTATATACGGGACTATAGATATGTTCGACAACAAATCAGTTATTTGTGGCACTTAGTGTACGATACGACATAGCTTTGGCTATATATGGCACTTAGTGTGCGATTCGACATAGCTTCGGCTATTATGGCACTTAGTGTGAGGTTTGAGATAGCTTCAGCTATGTATGGCACTTAGTCTGCGAGACATTGAGTATTCAACGACATTCCGTGTATGTATGAACTTGTTATGAATTGGTACCGGTATGTACATGTATATTATGAGTTTAAAATCAAAGAAGTTACAAAGTTTGTATATAAGCTTATGAATAAGCAGTTGAAAGGTTTGTTAGTAATCATAAAGTACATGATAATATGTTTAGATTGATGAATTTTGTATTTGTGATTAGTTAAGTTTATATCATACGAGCTTACTAAGCTTTGAAGCTTACTTTGTGTTATTTTTTTATGTTTTATAGTGAATCAAGGCTAGCTCGGATCCGAGAGTTGTCGGGAACATCATCACACTATCAAACATCTAAGTTGGTACTTTTGGATTATAAATTTTTGGCATATGGCATGTATAGGCTAGATGTGGTATTTTGGTTCTGATTATAGGCATGAGATTTGGCTTGTAAATTGTATATGTTTTGGTTTGGATATATAACCATAAGTGATGGCTTATTTTGGTATTTTTGGTGTGAATATGGTTATAGTTTTATAGTTGTTTAAATGGTTAGTTGATTTATGAAGTATAAAATTATTGAGAAATTCCTTGATGAGGTATGATTTTAGATGTTGTGTGGTTATTTATAAGGAAGTTATGTGAGTGTGAATTATGGTAAATGAACTATATAAATTGTTATTGTTTTTGGCATGTATTTGGCTAAGTAAATGGTAGTGATTTGATATTTGGAATAGATGAAATTATAATGGCATGAATTGTGCATTTGGTTGATGATTTTGGATGCCTAAATGTATGATGAAATGGTACCATTTTGTTTGTTTAGGTTAGCATGAATAAGGGTGGCAAATTGGCCTTGAAAATGGCCTATTTTTGTCCACACAGGCAGAGACACGGGCGTGTGTCTCAGCCGTGTGTGACACACAGTCATGTTACATGGCCGTGTGACTGTGTGTCCCCTAGTGATGAAATTGAATTGAAGTCAGTATGCTCTACACGGTCTCACACACGAGCGTGTGAATGGCCGTGTCGTATAAGTCAGTATACTCCTTAATTGGCATATGGCCTAGCACACGGGCGAGTGACTTGGCCGTGTTGCATAAGTCAGTGTACCCTACAATTTTGGAACGGCCTAGCACATGGCCTAGCATATGGGTGTGTGACCCCTGTATGGTTGAAATCTTTCGAAGTTTCCAAAATTTTTATATGTTATCGGTTTACTCCTGAACCACTTCTAAAGCATGTTTAAAGCCTCGTAGGCTTGTTTGAGGGACACTATGATTGGTTGTGATAAATTGTATTTGAATTGATGAATTGTTTGATAAATGCGTATTTAAAAGTGTTGTAAGTCTGGTAATGCTTCGTAACCCTATTCTGGCGTTGAATACGGGTGAGGGTGTTACATTTATTGGCATCATTGCTACGGTTTAGTTGATTCTGTAACACCCTTTACCCGTATCCGATGCCGGGACAAGGTACGACGCATTACCGGACCTAAACATACACATACATGTAAAAACCGAGCCATAAAATTTCTTTTAATTCAAACTTTTCAAACACATGCATGTCGTCCCTTAATTGGGTCTACGAAGGCCAAAACATACGTCAGGATTAATTTGGGACTAAACTGAGAGCTCTGAGAAGATTCGGGAAAAATTAGGAAATTTTCCCAAGAAATAGGGTCACACGCCCGTGTGGACATAGGGACACGCCTGTATGCCTTTGACACACCCGTGTCCTCAGGACGTGTAACTTTCTATTTATGACGTCAGCATGCAAATCGAACCATACGACTGGGCCCCACGCCCGTGTCTCCAAGCCGTGTCCCTCACACGGTTGAGACACACAACCGTGTCTCAGCCCTTGTGGCTAACACTTAGGCTATTTTCCAAGCCATATTTCTCACCCATTTAATCATTTATTTCCACCAACATTTTAATACATTTATGAATCAATTTAAGGTATTCAACCAAGCCTTAAAATTATCATCGTTTGTTCATTTCGTAGCCATATCAATCACGATAAAATCATAATAATTTGAATCTCAAATTTACTAAATACAACCCATACCAATGGCTAGTTACAGTTATACCATTCATAAGCCAACATTGACTAATCAATTAATATATATCAGCCATATCTCTGTAATTTAAATATATTTTCATAACAACTTATCTTGATTTCATACTATTTCATTTTTAAGCTTAAATAACCAAAGTATTTGAAATATCATCTTTATTCAAATAGTACAGATGAGATACATAATTCCATAGTTATGAATGAACACATTTATCAAACATATTTCATATTCATATATCAATGTCTCATGTCTCCATATATCAATAACTGTCATTTTCATGAATTTTGAGTTCAATTTCATAATTATTTGTCTCGTGTTCAGTTTATTCCATGTCGAAACCTTATTCATTAAATCATTTGAAATATCAATACATATGGACAATATACTCAAGATGAATAATTATATAATCACAAATGAATTCATTCATCAACCAAGTTCTATACTCATGTCATATCAACTCGTACTTCCTTAAATCACATAGTTCCATATAACACTTACCAAACTTTTTCAAATTAGTGAACGTCTTACGGAATTGAGTACTTCGTTTTCTCGATGTCATAGTTCAACTATGGTCTTACACATCTTCACATAATGATGCCATAGCCCAGCTATGGTCTTACGCATATTCATATATCGATGTCATAGCCCAGCTATGGTCTTACACGTAATCACATATCACATATCGATGCCATAGCCCACTATGGTCTTACATGGATCACATATCACATATCGATGCCATAGCCCAGCTACGGTCTTACACGAATCTCATATCTCATTGATGCAATATCCCATATATGGTCTTATACAGTAGCGTATATCACACCGATGCCATATCCCAGATATGGTCTTATACAGAAGCACATAATCACATCTCTCCAATGCCATAGCCCAGCTATGGTCTTATACGGAAATCTCATATCACATGTTGCCATGGTCTAACCATGTTCTTTTTCGTCAATTCATTTTAGCCACTGAACGAAAGTACTCAACCCTGCATTCCACTCAATTTGAACATTTAGTTCAATTTTCATACTTTTTCAATATTTACAAATTTAATAATGAACATATGAAATAAAACATTATACCATTACTAATTCAACGTTTATTGTTTATAATTGGGCATGGAATCAAATTATACATAAGCCATTCATATATTTTTCCTCCTCCTCCTCTCCATCCACATCCTTGGTATAAATAACACACTTGTAAGTAACATTATCCATAATTTTCACTAATTACTTATGTGAATATTCAAGCTATCCACCCATGTCATAGTCACTAAATTATTTATATTTAGAGCTACAGAACTCCAAATTAAGATCCGCTAATTTTTCCTGAAACTAGACTCACATATCTTTTTACCATAAAATTTTCAGAATTTTTGGTTTAGCCAATAAGTACAGTTTATTCTTTAAAGTCATCATTGTTCTGCTGTCTGACAATTCTGACTCTTCTTCACTAAAAACTAATTATCTATTCATACAAGATTTGGATGATGTTTTTGTTTATTTCTATTGAAAATAATTCAGGATTCTAGAAATATAAATTTAATCCCATAATTATTTTTCTTCAATTTTTTTATGATTTTTTAGAGTCAGAACAGGGAAACCCGAATTCATTTTGACCTTATCTCACAAAATTCATTATATCTCATTATTTACAAATCCATTGCTTACACCGTTTCTTCTATGAGAAACTAGACTCAATAAGCTTTAATTTCATATTTTTTTCATCTTCTAATTCGATTTCTACAATTTATGGTGATTTTTAAAATTTAGTCTACTGCTGTTGTCCAATATTGTTTTAGTGCAAGCTGTTTATTACAATTTTTCCCATAAGCTTTTAGTAAATAATAATTTCGTCCCTACTCAATTAGCCTCTTAATTGAGCTGATTTTTCTCAATTAACACTTTATTCTATCACTTTAAATTACTTTACAACTTTTGGAAATCATAATTTCAGCACTAGACTTTAATTCTAAACATTTTCACAATTAGGTCCTAAAATCAATTTCCATCAATTTTACTTGATGAAATTATCATATATCAAAATTAAATCTTCAATTCTATGTTTATTTATCATATGCTTCCAACACTCATCCATAACAACTTTAAAAATTAGCCATGAAATCAAAAACTAATGAAATAGTAAGTTAGACCCAATTGTAAAAGTCCAAAAACATAGAAATTTCAAGGAGAAAGTAAGAATTAAACTTACATGAAGCTAGAGTATGAAACACAGCTTGAACCCTCTTCCATGGATGTTTTTCAGCTTATGAAAATGAAGAGAATTGGAGAGAATTCTAGATATTCCCATTTGGTCCCACTTTTATTTAGTTAAATTTGGCAATTTTCCAATTTTGCCCTTAATTCGCCCATTTCTTGATTTTTCTCAGCTATTGCCTCCCAAAATATCTCTTATGGGCTTATTTTCACTTTAGGTCCTTCCTCATTTGACAATTGAGCTATTTAATCCTTTTAGCAACTTTTACACCTTTTTCAATTTAGTCCTTTTTATTTAATTAACCACCCAAACGTTAAAATTTTCTGACGAAATTTTAATACTACCTTATTGATACTCCATAAATATTTATAAAAATATTTATGGCTTGATTTATAAAATTGAGTTCTCGATACCTGTTTTCTTCAATTTCTTGACTTAATAAATCTTTATAAAACAAAAATTACTAATTTAAAAATCTCTCAAAAATCACATTTGGCTCACAATTATTAAGTAAATAAATTTACGAGCTTATTTGTCAAATTTAGTGTTCTCAAACCACTATTCCTAACATCATTGAAAGTCGGCTATTACAGATTCTAAGACTAATGTAACGTATGTGAGTCTATCTATACATGCCATATATATAATCTGAGATAGTGTGATGACTCCTGACATTTTAAATTGTGTTTTCGTATAGTAATGGATCCCAATCGAGCTATAGCAGATGAGGTAGAGAGTAATGCACCTACTCTTATGCAAGGGACAGTGCCATCTAATCCCGTAATAAGTAGTCAAGGAGGAGAGGCTAAAGAAGCCTTCTTCCAAATGATGAACGAATGGTTCACTTAATACATTCATACAAACCTGGCTGCTCAACAACCTCCACCCCCTCCTAATCCCCAACCCGTACCTGTGGCTCCTCAAGGAGTTCAACTTTTAAGATTTAATAAATTTCCTGCTGACAAGATCCGCAAACACGGAGCTAAAGAGTTTAGAGCTAATGTTGATGATGACCCTGAGAGAGTTGATTTTTGGCTTGAAAATACGATCTGAGTATTTGATGAACATTTTTGTAACACCCCTAACCCGAAACCGACACCGGAGTCGAACACGAGGTGTTAACTGACTTTAACCCCTTATAAAATTTATTTTCCAGACACTGCCCAATCTGTGTACTAGTCGTTTTAAAAATCATATCTTGAGTTTCGTAACTCAAAAATCAGTTTCGTGATTTTTCCCAGAAACTAGACTCATGTGCCCATCTATGTATTTTTTTCTAGAATTTTTGGTCGGGCCAATTAGTACAGTTTATTAGTCAAAGTCTCCCATATTGCAGGGGTCGACTACACTGACCTTTGCCCATTACGACTTGGATATCTCCCTACACGGGGCTTCAATACTGATGCCGTTTGTTTCTACGAAAACTAGACTCAGAGAGGAATCTGTACATATATGGTATGACCCCTAATTATCTCTGGTTAATTTATAATGAATTTCCAAAGTCGGAGCAGGGAATCCAGAAACCGTTCTGGCCCTGTCCCACAAAAATCTGATTATCTCTTAATATACTGCTCATATGATCTTTTCGTTACTTCCTTATGAAAACAGACTCATCGAGCTTCGATTACATAATTTATTCATCAATTAATTCCACTCCTACTATTTTTAGTGATTTTTCAATCTCATGACACTGCTGCTGCCAGCATCTGTTACGAAAGTAACTAGGTCCATTTCATGCCTACCCTTGATCCAACTCAATCGAACATTCGTGCCATTTTCGCATGGCTTAAAATTTACATGCCATAATTCAAACACAACGTACTAGCTTATACATGCCAAAATGATCTTCTAAACACACTAAGAAGAAAGTACCAAAACTTGCTATCCGGTGTGATGACTTCGATGACGGCCCGACCCCGCAAAAATAGATGAGTCCAAGCAACCTATAATGGGTGACAAGGAAACACCGAGTGAGTTTATAACTCAGTAAGTCATAAGCTATGCACTACCATCCATCAATAACATTATCACAAGAGAAAACAAAATGGAACGAGGCTAATTACTCCATCCATTCTGAACCATACCATAGTTCCTCCAACCTATCAATTCAATTTCATATCAATTCATGCATTCACATTCCATATACTCATCAATAGGACATTGAAGCATTTTCATAAATCAATTTATTTTCGTTACAATCAAACGACTAAACGGCCTTTCACCCATCCTACGATAAATTTTATGTACGTGACTTCAAGTATATTTGTCACATAGGTTCAAACTTACCGAGCTCAACACCAAGTATAAGCATAGCACATAATAGCCATGTACTCAAAACACTTACCCGATCCGCTGTCCGCGATCGACTCAATAGTGTCGCACACATAGTGTCCGTAATGATTCACGAATGTATATCGAGTCCGCACACTCAGTGCTATATAATCAACTCGCACACTTAGTGCTACATAATCAAATCGCACACTTAGTGCCACATAGTCAAACTCGCACACTTAGTGCCGCATGGTCAATTCGCACACTTAGTGCATCATATTCATTTCGCACACTTAGTGCAACATAGTCGAATCGCACACTTAGTGCTGTACAATTTAATCCCGCGCACTTAGCGCCAATCTCATGGTCATAAATGGTTATCCCGCACGTTTAGTGCCGAGATCAACAACTCAGTACATCTTACCTCTTTTCTTTCATTCAACAATTTCATCATCACATACGTACATGCATATATATATATATGTATATTTATTCATTCCATTCAGCATCAATACATACACATTATGACCATTTGAAATAATACCAACTACATGCTTAATGACTTACCTCGTGTTGGGTAAGACGGTTCCAACTCGGCTACTCGATAACCTTTTCTTTGCCTTTGCTCGATTCACCTCCTTTAACTCCTTGAGCCAAATCAATAATTTAAAATAGTCATTAATTGACTATTCAAGTATTACTTTCAGAATAATATATATATTGATTTGACTTTCACACACATAGATTATAGTAAGCTTTATAATAGTCAATAAATAACTCATTGGCAAATTTTCATTAATGTTTACAACAAAATCACCTATTCACTACGAGCTGTTTTCCTGAGCAATAGTCGCTAAATTGTTTATAACTGGAGCTACAAAACTCCAAATCACTAGCCGTTAATTTTCCCTGAATATAGACTCGTATATCTTCCATCCATAAAATTTTCAGAATTTTTGGCTTGGCCAATCAATACCAGATTTTTCTTAAAGTTTCCCCTGTTTCACTGTTTGACTATTCTGACCACTCTTCACTACGAATCAAATTTCTCATTTTACAGAATTCAAAATGTGTTGTATTTGATCTCATTTGAAACTAGACTCATTAAGGAGTCTAAGCATATAAATTTTATCTTATAATCATTTTTGTACAATTTATAATGATTTTCTAAAAACAGAACAGGGAATCTAGTAGTCATTTTGACTCAGCCCCACAATACTTCAAATATCTCAAGATCGGTAACTCTTTTGTTTTCATAGTTTCTTTTGTAAGAAAATAGACTCTTCAAGCTTTAATGGCATAATTCACTCAGCTTCTAATTCAACTCCTACAAATTATGGCGATTTTCCAAAATCACCTTACTGCTGCTGTCCCCAAACAGATTATTACCGAATCAAATACTAACATTAGCATTTCACCTTAATAGCTAGCTTGCCAAGCCTTAATTTAACATATTTTCATTCAATTTAGTCTAATAACGCATAAATGGGTAAATTACATTTTTACCCCTAATATTTCGCACTTTCACAATTTAGTCTTTATTCCACAAAACACAAAATACACAAAGTTTGGTCACACTCCTTAAGGGCCGAATCTTCCTAGTGCCCATATAAGTCCATACATCTCATTTATTTCACCTTTGAGTCCTTCAAAAATTTGTTTTTGTAATTTAGCCCTAACTACTCAAAATCACCAAAAACTTCAACACAAAACATATTAACCTTTTATAGCCGAAAACCATACTCACCCCCAAAATCGAAATTTCAACATGGTTTACAAAAATCACTTGATAACTCACTCAATATCAACTAAAATTTCAAAAGCTAGTACATACTTCCTTACCTTAATAGTGACTTAAAATGACCGATTGCTCATGTTACCAACAATATTCAAGATTTGAACATGGGCTAAGTAAGGGACTTAGTAACTAGCTTAATACATTCAACAATTTCCAAAAGCTACCATGCATTACATACCTTATTCAAGACTAGAAGGAGTGGCCGAATGTCTTACTTCCCCTTCCCCCTTCTTCTTAGCATTTTCGGCCAAGGATGATAAAAGATGAACACATTTTTTTCTTTCTTCTTTAGAACATTCGGCCAAGGGGAAATGAAGAAAGATGGACACTTTTGTTTTTGTTTTTCCTTCTTACTTTCACGGCAAAAGGGGAGGAAAGAAACAATTACCACCCATCCTTTCCTTTTTCCATTTCTTTATTTCCCCATACTTCTTATTATATTTTATCCTACATACCTCACTAGGCCAACATGTTCCCAACATGTTTCCACCCATAGCATGGCCGGCCACTACATATTAGGGAGGGGGAATTTGACATGCAAGTCCCCTTTTTCTTCCACATGCACTAATAGGTCCTCATGCATTGACCTATCACATTTTAAAATTTTCTCATATAAGTCCTATTGACTAAATTCACATGCAATCGACTAAATCGAAGCTTGAAATTTTCACACATTCATGATTACATATTCTAGATAATAAACATCGCATTCAAACCTTTCGGTGACTCGGTTTAGCGGTCCCGAAACCACTTCCCGACTAGGGTCAATTTTGGGCTGTCACAATTTTTGCAAATCAGCTGAATGTTTAAAGTGTGGTATATCCCTTTTAAGAGATACCGCGTATTAGTGGTGGACTACCTTGGTGTCTGTAGTATTGAGAGAACAAGTGACCTGGGAATTCTTTCAGACGGAGTTTCGAAAGAAATATATAAGTCGACGATTCCTTGATCAAAAGCATAAAGATTTTTTAGAGTTGAAACAAGGCCGCATGACTTTAACCGAGTACAAAAGGGAATTTGTACGGTTGAGCAAGTACGCTTGTGAGTATGTGTCTATTGAAGAAATAATGTGCAAGCAGTTTGTTGATGGGCTGAACGAAGAGATTAAACTTCTAGTCGGGATTTTAGATTCAAAAGAATTTGTTGTGTTAGTTGAAGTGAGTTGCAAAGCCGAAGATTTTAGTCGAGAAAAGAAGAAAGCTGAATCAAAGGCTAGATATACAAGGAAGAGATCGATGAGTAAACCTTATCAGTCCTCGTCGAAGAAATCCAAAGACTATTTTAACTGATTGACAACTTCAGTGGGATATTCTAATAGAGATCGTGGAAAGCAATAAATCATCCCTAAAGCCCAAGCTACATCTGTATCGAGTGTTAGCAATGTGAAAGATGTTAAACCCGAATGTCAACAGTGTGGAAGATGACATTTTAGAGATTGTTGGATGAAAAATAATAATAGAGCTTGTTACAGTTGTGGTTCGTGAGATCATTTTATCAAAGATTGTCCTGAGCTGAATGAAAAAGATAAATCTCAGCATGCAAGATCGAGCAATATGACAACGAGAAGGGGACCGCCAAGAAATACGAGGAAAGTATCTAGTGGTAGAGGTGTGATGAGAGATTCTGCTATGAGGTCTAAGGCATGAGCACCTGCCCGAGCTTATGCTATTCGTGCAAGGAAGGAGGCATCATCTCCAGATGCTATCACTGGTACTTTCACTCTCTATGATACTAATGTGATTGCATTGATAGATCCAAGATCAACTCATTCTTATATATGTATGAATTTAGTATTTAGTAAGACATTCCCTATAGAGTCTACTAAATTTGTGATTAGAGTATCGAACCCTTTAGGAAAATGTGTTTTGGTTGACAAAGTCTGCAAGAATTGTCCGTTAATGAATCGGGATTTCTATTTTCCAGCTAATTTGATGTTGTTGCCATTCAATGAATTTGATGTGATTTTGCGTATGGATTGGCTAATGATGCATGATGCAGTTGTGAATTGTAGATGAAGGATTATTGAATTGAAATGTAAGAGAAATGAAATTCTTTGGATTTAGTCTGATGATTCGAGTGAGTTACCTACTGTGATATCGTCTATGTTAGCTCAGAAATGTATGAAAAAGGGCTGTGATGCATATCTTTCATACGTACTGGATACAAAAGTGTCTGAAACAAAGATTGAATTAGTACCAACTGTGTTCAAGTATCCAGATGTATTTCCCAAAGAGTTATCAGGTTTACCACCTATCAGAGAAGTTGAGTTTGATATTGAATTAGTACCGGGAAAAACGCTGATATTGATAGCTCCGTATAGAATGGCTCCGACAGAGTTAAAGAATTGAAAGCTCAGTTGTAAGAGTTGACAGATAGAGGTTTTGCTAGACCGAGTTTCTCTCCCTGGGGTGTACTGGTGTTATTTGTAAAAAAAAAGATGGCACGATGAGAATGTGTATAGATTATTGACAGCTCAACAAAGTGACGATCAAGAATAAATACCCTTTGCCAAGAATAGATAATTTGTTTAATCAGTTAAAAGGGGCAACAATATTTTCGAAAATTAATTTGAGATCGGGTTATTACCAGTTGTGAGTTAAAGATTCAGATGTACCAAATACTGCATTTAGAACAAGGTACATACACTACAAATTTCTTGTTATGCCTTTCGGACTAACAAATGCACCTGCTGTTTTTATGGACTTTGAACCAGATTTTCAGGCCCTACTTAGACCGATTCGTAGTTGTGTTTATATATGATATTTTTATTTACTCTCGTGACGAATCTGAGCATACCGAGCATTTGAGAATCGTGTTACAAACTTTGAGAGATAAGTAGTTGTTTGCAAAGTTCAACAAATGGGAGTTTCAGTAATGAGAGTTTAGTTTTCTGGGACATATAGTTTTAGCAGCGGGTATTTGAGTTGACCCGAGCAAAATTTTTGTGATTATAGATTGGAAGCCTCCGAGAAATGTATCCGAAGTACATAGTTTTCTAGGACTAGCCGGTTATTATAGACGATTTGTGAAATGCTTCTCGATGATTGCGACTCCAATGACATGATTACTTCAAAAAGATGTCAAATTTGAGTGGTCAAAAAAGTGTCAGTAGAACTTGGAATAGTTGAAAGCATTATTGACATAGGCACCAGTATTAGTTCAACCTGAGTCGGGTAAAGAATTTGTGATAACCCGAATTAGGGCCTAATTGGAATAGCGGTTTTGGGACCACAAAATCTGAGATAGAAATAATTATTTTATCATTATTTTGAGGTCTATGATATGATTGCATGATTGTGTGAAAATTTCATGAAGAAATTTTATGCATAAAATGCTTAATTTGAAGTTAGGGACTAAATTGAATAAGTTGCAAAACTTGCATTCTAGAAGTTTCTAGTATGAAATTGCTTTGAAATATTAATTGGGAGGTCTTAAATAGAAATTTGACCAATTTCTAATTTTATGGACAAAAATTGGACATGGATGGAATTTTTGAAAGTTTAGTAAGGAAGGGCATTTTGGTCATTTAGATATTAAATGAAATAAAATGGGAAAAATAACACAAAAATGATCATCTTCTCCATAGGTTGCTGCTGAATTTTTCTCTCCACCATAGCTAGGGTTTCAACACTTTTAAGCCTTGATTGTAAGTGATTTCTATGCCCGTTTTTAATGTTCTTTACATTTTTGAAATCCTCGTAGCTCTGTTCACCTATTTCTACCAATATTTTGAGCTAGGGTTTATATTTAAAATTTTACCCATGGATGATATGTATGAATTTTGATGTTTTATGGTAGAATACGAAGTTTGAGATTGTGTTAAACAACTTTTGCTAAGTGATTTTTCGTAAAAACGAGTAAAATGACATAATCGGTAAAAATACCTAATATTCATAAGTACATGTTAGAGTGTGAATTTGATGTTGCTATAGAAGGGAAAAATTATCAGCATGTCATAAAACATAAGAAAATAAGATGAGGTTTAATTTACGAGCCTTGAGGCAAAAGTGTAAATATGTGAAAGTTTAGGGACAAAATGGTAATTTAGCCAAAGTTCGTACTAGGGGCTGTTTTGATGAATGTGTGTATTAAATAAATTAATTTGGTATTATAGATCAAGAGAAAAGAGATTCGAGTTGAGATCGGAGGAAAAATAAAGTTTACGGGGAATAGGCTCGACTATTCTCATTTTGTATCGAGGTAAGTTCATATGTAAATATTGTAATATAACCGTTATTTTAAATCATTTAATGCTATTTATACGATATTATGATTGTTATCATGCAATTCTATGCTTTGTGGTCATTGTTGGACAACATGCAAAAATTTTATGAATTATGTGAAAAATGTGAAAGACTGCCGAAGTATCGTCATTGGTATTCCAAGGAGAATGGTAAAGAAGTACGAACGAGGAAAGTTGTGACACCCCTAATTTGACCCTAGTCGAAAGTGGTTTTGGAACCACAAAACCGAGTCATAAAAATAATTAACCGACATATTTGATGCTTATTATATGTATATATGCGTGTGTGAAAATTTCGTGTTTGAATTTTGTTAATTGTAAGTGAATTTTATTAAATAGGACTTGTGTGAGAAAATTTAGAAATGTGCTAGGCAAATGTTAAAGTGGCCTATTGATGCATGATAGAAAATGCTTGTACTTGCATGTCAAATTGGCCAAATTCTAGATGGTGGCCGGCCATGTTATGGACTAAAGCATATTATAATTATTTTGTGCTAATAATTTTATGTTACACAATAAAATAATGAATTAAGAATAATAGAACATGAGGTGAGTGGGAGGAAAAAAAACAAAAGTTGTCTCCTCCTTGTTCCTCCTTTGCCGTGACTTGAGGGTGGGAGAAGAAAAGAATTCCCTTGTTTCATGTTCAGCTTGGTTGATGTTTAGGAAGAGGTAAGTACTTTGAAATCCTTGAAATTTATGTATAAATAAGGTATGTAATTCATGGTAGCTTTTGAAATTGTTGAGTGTATTAAGCTAGTTACTAAGTCCCTTAGTTAGCCCATGTCCAAATTTTGAATCTTGTTGGTAACATGAGTAATCTGTTAAGAGAAAATGTTCAAGAAATGGTGTTGTTCATGTTATTTGGACGAAAAAAAATAGTAGTTAGGTGAAGTAGAGTCTAACAAATGAGCACATATGTGCATTAGTTGCTAAATGGAGAAAAATCGGCTAACAAGTTGTGTACTAAGGCCGAATATGATTTTGGATATTATTGGGCAATGTATGTGTTTTGAATTGATGGAATGGAGAGGATGCTTTAATTGTGTTATGAACAATTATATGTTAAATTAAGGTTTGCTAAGCTAGCTATTGAGGTGAAATGCAAATGTTAGTATTTGATTTGGTAATAATCTGCTTGGGGACAGCAGCAGTAAGGTGATTTTAGAAAATCGCCATAATTTGTAGGAGTTGAGTTAGAAGCTGAATAAATTATGTCATTAAAGCTTGAAGAGTCTAGTTTCTTACAAAAGAAACTATAAAAACAAAAGAGTTACCGATCTTGAGATATTTGAAGTATTGTGGGGCTGAGTCAAAATGACTACTAGATTCCCTGTTCTGTTTTTATAAAATAAGTATAAATTGTACAAAAATGGACCTAAGATAAAATTTATATTCTTAGACTCCTTAATAAGTCTAGTTTCAAATGAAATAAACGAGAACATATTTTGAATTCTGTACAATGAGAAATTTGATTCGTAGTGAAGAGTAGTCAGTTTAGTCAAATAGTGAAACAAGGTGAACTTTAAGAAAAATCTGGTATTGTTGGGCTAAACGAAAAATTCTGAAAATTTTGTGGATAGAGGATATACGAGTCTTTTTTCAGGGAAAATTAACGGCACATAATTTGGAATCTCGTAGCCCTAGTTACAAATAATTTAACGACTATTGCTCAGGAAAACAGCTTGTAGAGAAATTGTGGTCATGTTGTAAACATGGATAAAACTTGTTTTAGTTCCTCATCAGCTATTGCTTAAACCCATACGTGAATTCTAAATTGTGATGTTATAAAATGATATATGAGGGTTAGATGGATCTTTGATATTAAAATTTGTGAAATTGTAAGTTTATAAGTATTCGAATGTGAAATGATAGTATGGCTTGAAATTGAATTATTCATCGGAAAATGACAGATGTAGATTCAGCCAAGACAAAGTGTATACATGAAAGTATATGTGGTATGTGAAGTATATTTGGATAATTGTGATGTGAATACATGAAAAAAAATTTATATTTTGATTTAGGATCCAATGTGATGAATGTGAAAGTGTATGTATGTGATAAGGCCGAATGGCCAATGTGATGAATGTGAAAGTGTATGTATATGTGATAAGGCCGAATGGCCAATGTGATGAATGTGAAAGTGTATGTATATGTGATAAGGCCGAATGGCCAATGTGATGGAAGTGGAAGTGTATAACTGTGATAAGTGCCGAAGAACATTTGTGTCAGTACTGTATCGGGTTAAAACCCCGCAGGCTTTATGCGAGAATATTATCTTGATTAATGTCCGTAGGCTTCGTGCTCGTACTATATCCGAGCTTTAAAGACGCGACGGCTAAATGCTAGGATTCAAGTAAGACTTTGATATTGAGTATCTGCAATAAGTTACCATCAAATAAGTATTATGTATTCAAGATGTTCAGGTACGTATTACTTACTCATCGGTGGAGTGATTTCGAGGTGAATTATCAGTATCAAAGAGGTAGGTAAATGTGATTAATATTATAACTCCAAATATGAGAATGATCTAATTGGTAATGGTATGCTTGTATAATGAAGTATGTGATGAAATATTCTTATGTATTAGTGCATATTCGGCCCAAAAGCCTTATGATTTGAGTATGGGTTGGGTTCAACTAGATGTGCCAGTACAAGGTAAGGATTATGTTTTGTAAGCTTACGTATATGTGATAAGGAATATGTTTGGTTCTTTATGTGCCTACGGTAATTTAGTACTTGTCATGTTGAAATACTTAATAATATGGATCTGATTATGAACAAGTGGAAAGGATTATTAAAATTTGAAAATTGATGAAGAATGTGCTTTGGAAATATCTGACCATCTAGGTCATTATTATTCGAAAGTATATAGGTGACAGCCAAGTGATGCGTTTATTGATATTATAGTTCGAGATGAAGCTCTAGATTAACTTCATCAAACAGTTGAAATGAATGACCAATGATAGTGAATGAGAACACTTTGTTTTGCTCAAAACTTACTAAGCTTACAAAAGCTTACTCTGTTCGATCATGTTTTGGTTTATAGGTTGTGGATTCTGACTACCAGTTCGGGGATCATCAGCGCTTCGTCACACTATCTACCATTACGGCAACTATGTAATTAGACTTAGCTTATGGCATGTATAGGATAGACAACATAGTAGAATGATATTTTGACTATTGTATATAAGCCATATGAAAATGGCATCTTTTGAATGTTTACTTATAGAATTTTATTCTTCTGATCTGATTCCTAATTTCTGGTAACGCCTCATCCTATTCCGGCAACGGTTACGGGATAGGGGTGTTACAAAAGTCCCGTTGAACCTTAGGAATAGATTCGGATATTTGGGCATTCGAACTCGTTGAGTTGAGTCCAAGTTCACTTATGGATGCGAACATCTGAACTCGTTGAGTTGAGTCCGAGTTCACTTATGGATGCGAACGTCTGAACTCGTTGAGTTGAGTCCGAGTTCGTGAAATGTAACTAGGCTTCCGAACTCATTGATTTGAGTCTGAGTTTGCTTATGGGCGGGTTACATGGTAGCTTGGCTACATATGTGGCACTTATGTGCAAGCTTTCCATGTATTCGAGTTATATTCTGATGTATTCAACGGGTAAAATTCTAGTGAAATGGAAGAATACTCAAGATGCAAGTGACGTATAGGTAAGTTTTGTGGAATGGGCATTTTGGATAGGTATGTACTTAACCCTTGGGTTGAGACTTGATACGACAACAATAATATGGTAAGATGATGAATGATGAATAGAAATGTGATACATGTTTTGGTGATATTATGCTAATGTTGGTTGGTATAATTGCTTTGTTAAGTTATTTGTTATTTGTATGTGGACTTACAAAGCATCTATGCTTACTCCCTCCTTTTCATTCTTTGTAGTTTTGACAAGTCAATTTGGAGATCGAGACGGTCAGAGGCATGCTCACACTATCACTGGACAATCACGGTATAATGACTTGAAATTTTTGGAAATATGGCATGTATAGCATTCTAATCATTTTGTGTGTATAATCTTACGGTATGGCCATGGATGGAATGGAAATGTTTGAGAATGATTAGCTATTGGAATGGCTAATCAAGTTTATATATGATAACATGTATATTTTATGTCTTAACTAAACCATGAAAATCCTTGGAAAGGTAAAATTTGCCACAAAACAGAATCAGACAGCAGCAGTGGCGTGAATTTTAAAAATCACTAAAAATAGTAGAGTGGTATTAAATGATGAATAGGTTATGGAATTGAATCTTGATGAGTCTATTTTCATATGGAAGAAACGAAACAGGTAAATGAGTTATATTTTATGAGATATTTAAGTTTTCGTGGAACAGGGTTAGAGAAATCTCTGAATCCCCTGTTTTGATTTTAAAAATGCACCATAAATTGTAAAAAAACAATTAGGAGTTTTACATTACATTTATGAAACCCTTATTGAGTCTAGTTTTATTAGAAACAAACAGCATAGTCATTGAAACTCTGTACAGGGAGATATCTGATTCGTAATACACAGGGGTCAGAGTAGCTGAACTTTGAAATAGGGGAGAATTTAACTAATAAACTGTACTAATTGGCCTGACAAAAACTTCTATAAAAACATTAGTAAGTAGATATATGATTCTAGTTTCAAGTAAAATTTACAGAATTGGATTTCGAGTATTGTAACTCAAGATATGAATTTTTGAGCGACTATGACGCAGTTAGCCAGCTTGTCTGGAAATTCTAAAATAAATTGTTTGAGCTGTTTAATTAATGAATTAAGTCCGTTAACATCTTGTGCTCGACTCCGGTGACGGTCTCAGGTACGGGGGCGTTTCAGAATTTGTAGTTTTCAGTGATGCATCATTAAATAGCTTGGGTTATACTTTGATTCAGGAAGGCAAAGTTGTAGCTTATGCCTCGATAATTGAAGCCGCACGAAAAGAATTATCTGACCCCGATCTACAATTAGCCGCGATAGTGTTTGCATTGAAAATTTCGCCTCATTACTTTTTTGGTGAGAAATTTCATATTTATATCGACCGCAAAAGCTTGAAATATTTAATGACTCAGAAAGATTTGAATTTACAACAATGGAGATGGTTAGAATTGCTAAAAGACTATGAATTAGTGATTGACTATCATCCAGGGAAAGCAAACGTAGTTGCTGATGCTTTGAGTAAAAAGTCCTTATTTGCTTTACGTGATTTGAACACACAATTAGCTTTGTCTAATAATGGTTTGATAGTAGCCGTGTTGAAAGCGAGACCGTTATTTCTACAGCAGATTTGTGAGGCTCAAAACTTTGATAATGAATTGCAAGCAAAACAAGCTCAACGTGAGTCAACTTCTGATTTCGAGTTTCGAATAGGGCCTGATGACTTTTTAATGTTTCATGATAGAATATGTGTACCAAGAAATTCTGAGCTTATTCGGAGGATTCTAAACGAAGTACACAGTAGTTGTTTATCAGTACATCCTGGAAGCACGAAAATGTATAATGATTTGAAACAATTTTATTGGTGGCATGGCATGAAATGAGATATCTGAAAATTTGTTTTGAAATATTTGATTTGTCAACAAGTCAAAGCTGAGCATCAAGTATCGTCCGGTTTATTACAGCCTATTATGATTTCTGAGTGGAAGTGGGATAGAGTAACAATGAATTTCGTATTGGGTCTACCCTTATCTCTGAAAAAGAAAGATACGATCTGGGTTGTTGTTGACAGATTGACAAAATCAACTCATTTCATTCCAATACGTACAAATTTCTCGCTTGTTAAGTTAGCTGAGTTGTATATTTCTAAAATTGTGAGGTTACATGGTGTTCCTCTATCTATTTTTTCGGATAGAGATCTAAGATTTACTTCGTGATTTTGGAAGAAATTGCAAGAAGTTTTGGGTTCAAAGATGCATTTTAGCATTGCATTTCACCCGCAAACGGATGGTCAATCTGAACAAGTTATTCAGATACTTGAGGATATGTTATGTTGTTGCATTCTTGAGTTTAAAGGTAGCTGGGAGAAATATCTACCCCTGATTGAATTTTCTTACAATAATAGCTTCCAATCGAGTATAGAAATGGCACCGTACGAAGCTCTATACAGTCATAAATGTCGAACACCATTCTATTGGAGTGAACTCAGCAAAAATAAGATTCACAGGGTTGATCTGATCAGATAGACTAAAGAAAAAGTGAAAGTAGTTTGTGATAGTTTGGAAGTAGCTTTGGATCAACAAAAATCGTACACAGACTTAGAAAGGAAAGATATTGAGTTTCAGATCAGGGATATAGTGTTTTTGAAAATGTCGCTGTGGAAAAAGATATTACGGTTTGGTTAGAAAAGGAAATTGAGGCTGCAATTTATCGGACCGTATGAGATTACTGAGCAAGTTGAGCCAATGGCATATCAAATATCTTTGCCGTCTGAGTTAGATAAAATACATAATGTGTTTCATGTGTCGATGCTTCAACGATGCTGATCTGATCCTTCACATGTCATTTCCCCGACCGAGGTTGAAATTCAGTCTGATATGTCATATGCTGAAGAATCGATTCAAATTTTAGCTCGTGAGATCAAAGAGCTAAGAAATAAGAGAATCACATTAGTGAAAGTATTATGGCATTGACACAGGGATGAAGAAGCTACATGGGAACTTGAGGATGCTAAGAGAAAACAATACCTGAATCTATTCACTGGTAAGATTTTCGGGGACAAAAATCTCTAAGGGGGGAGAGTTGTAACAGCCCGTTTTTTGTCAAATCGGAACATTGGTTTCGAGACTAAAAATATGAAGTCAAAATATTTATTATATTATTTTAATAAGGTTTATAGCATGATAGATTAATTATGTGAAAGTTTCGTAAAGAAATTTTACCGTTTAAATGCTTACTTCGGTAAAAAAGACTAAATCGCGTAAAGCGTAAAACTTCAGTTATATTAGTTAAAGGTATTAAATAGCTATGGATCATTAAAGTAGAGGTCCTTATGTTGTAGTTTGTCCATTTATAATGTAAGTGGACATTCTTGGACATTTTTTAAGTGATTTTTATGTTTAATTAATAAGGTTATTTATGTAATTTGGAAATTAAAGGTTAATTAAAATAAAACAAAATTTTGTATCATCTTCCATTACCAATTCTTCCACTGAAAATTGAAAGATTAAAAGCCATGGGAATGAGCTAGGTTCGGCTACTTTCGAAGCTCAATTGTGAGTAAACTTTGTCCCGTTTTAATGATTTCTATGTTTTTGAGATCATTGCAACTAGGTCTAGCTAGCCCAGGGACTATTTTACAAAACTGTTAAAGATTTTGAATGATGATATTTTTGAATACATGTGTATTTTGAAGTTTCTTGATAGATGATGAATGGTTGTTGATAGTTAAGCAAGTTTTGCAAAGTGATTTTTAGTAGAAATGAAAAATAGGGATTAAATTGAGAAATGTGTAAAGTTAGTGGTTAAAAGTCTGAATAAATAAAAATTATGGGCTGCTAAGGGCATTATGGTAATTCGGCTAGCATGGGTTAGTCTTGAATTTCATTAATTTGTGATTTTGTGAAATAATGACTAAATTGTGAAAATTTTGAAATTTGTGGGGCAAAAGTGTAAATGTGTTTTAAAGTGTATTTTGGACTAAATTGAATGAATAAATGATTGAATAAGTTAATTTTGAATATAATTAGATCAAGAAAAGAAAAATACGGACTTGGATTGGGGAAAAGATAAAGCTATTGACTAATCGACTCAATTTTCTATTTTAGCATCTGAGGTAAGTTCGTTTGTATTAAGCATTGAAATAATTATGCTTTAATGCTTTGATATTGCATAAATTGTATATACGGGTATGAAAAATTAGTTATTTGTGGCACTTAGTATGCAATACGACATAGCTTCAGCTATATATGGCACTTAGTGTGCGATTCGACATAGCTTTGGCTATATATGGAACTTAGTGTGCGATTTGAGATAGCTTCGGCTATGTACGGCACTTAGTGTGTAAGATATCAAGTATGTTACTTAGTGTGCGAGACATTGAGTATTCAATGACATTCTGTGTATGTAACACCCCTTACGCGTATCCGACGCCAGGACAGGGTTCGAGGCGTTACCGGATTTCAACATTCACAAACATGCAAAACCGGGCCATAAAATTTTGTCCAAATTAAAACTTTTCAAACTCATGCATATCGTCCCTTATACGAGCCTTCAAGGCCTAAAACATACATCGGGGTGGCTTGGGACTAAACCAAGAACTTTCGATAAACTTTGGACAACTTAACAAATTTTCTTGCTTTAGAGAGTCACATGCCCGTGTGGGTTGGGCCGTGTGATCACACACGCCCGTGTGGCTTGGGACACGCTCATGTCCTCAGCCTGTGTAACTCTCTGTTTGTGATGTCAGCAAGTAATTTGAACCACATGGTTAGGCCACAAGCCCGTGTGCTGGGCTTTGTTCTCCACACGACTGAGACACATGGTCATGTCTTTGTCTGTATGGCCAACACTTAGGCTATTTTCTAAGCCATCTGTTACCATTAATACCTCATATACTTAAATACATTATAGACACATATATTGTAGCCTCAAGTAGATAATTAAACATCCTCCATTAAGACTCAATTGTAATATTCATATGTCGTCATACATATGTTTTGCTTACTCAACCAATTCTAAACATACCAATTTAAAATCAATTGAACATATTTTGATTATCACTTATAGATTTATACCATGCTTGACATTATTTCACATTCACAAATGACATGCTTGCCTATGTCATTCCACACCAATTTCGTTTTCCAACATTATTGACTTATTGCCATCTCTGATAATGACCACTTCATTTGGTCATAAGACATTCATCAAGCATACATACTGTAACACTAACCATTCATATCAAACAAATATAATCACATGACCACATCGCAAGGCAACAATACATAGCTTGCATAAATAGGCTTACAAGCCATCACCCATATAAGCCACGTCTTGTAACACCCCATACCTGTATCCTACGCCGGGACGGAGTACAAGGCGTTACCTAACTTAAACTCGTTCTTACAACCAATTCTGAGTCTCCAAGACTTGGACAAATTTAAAACTTTCTCAAGCTTATCAACACATCATTAATATGGTCATACGAGGCCTAAAACACACATTGGAAATCATTCAAAAACCACTCGGGTTCTTTTGTCAACTTTAGAAAAATGACACTTGACACAAGGGCACACGCCAGTGTGGGAGGGTTAACACGCCAGTGTGACCAATTTGACATGGTCGTGCTATTGGCCCGTGTGGCTCACACTGCCTAGGAAATACAAGGACACGCCTGTGTCTGACACCCGTGTGGAATTAATTCCAAATTCATACCTACAGGGGTTTTCACACGGCTTGGCACACGTCCGTGTCCCTGGCCAGTGTCCTTCACACGGCCATGACACGCCCGTGTCCTAGCCTGTGTGCAAAAACCTGGACATTTTGTTTCTAACATGAGCATTTCTTAAGGGAGTAAGCATAAAGCTTAGTAAGTTATACATAAATAAAAATACGACAACAATTTTACCATTCTTCAACATGCTCATCACACAAAAATGGGCATAAGCATAACTTACTCATCACTACCCATATAAATCTCATAGTATATATCGAGCTCATATCTCATGCATGTCAATTAAGTACCTGTACCACTCACAACACGGTTATACCCCACTCATTAGCTTAAACTACATCTCTCACCGTTGAACTATTCAAAACATTACCAGATATTCGACAAGACTCAAACATGGGGTAGGGTGCGAATGCCATATCCCAGATATGGTCTTTCACTGACTATCAACTCGTAGCCAATGTATGTCCCAGACATGTCTTACAATGGCTTACGTCTCGATGCCGATTCCATGTCCCAGACATGGTCTTCCACAGGCTCTCATAATCTGGCCGATGCATGTCCCAGACACATCTTACATTAGCCCACAATAACCCATATGTCATGGCATGGATATCTGATTTATTTCCTAAGTTTAAACGGGAGCACTACTATCTCTACTATCATCATACTTTCTCAATTCCATAATCAATCAATTCATGCTATATTAATTCAAATACAAATCAACACACACATTAGCAATGTAGTTGTATTATTTACATACAACTTACCTCGGTTACAAAATATGGTGTCAAGTTGGTCAAATCAATTTGCTTAGCTTTCCCCCAGTCTAAGTTCAGAGTTTGAATTTCTTGATTTGTAAGAGGAATAAGTTGCTGAAATTTTGAAGCTCAAAACCTCCAAAAATGGCTGAATTTTCGATGGAGAGAAATAGTGAAAAAGGATGATACCATCTTTCTTTTATTTTATTTCATTTTGGTCAAAATAAATCACCAAACTTCACCTAATGCTTGACTATTTTAATTTCTTGTCCCATGGCCGTCCATCACCTATTTAATGGCCTAATTTCACTTTAAATACCCCCAATTTATGATACATGGCAAATTTGACACCCTTAGCTATGAATTTAAGGCTTTGGCACTTTATGTGATTTAGTCATTTTTCGCAATTGGGCTCACAAACGTCAAAATTAACTCACCAAAATTTTTACGCACTAATATAAACATGCTATAACATCTAAATATTTATAATATAATTAATTTGACTCTGGATTTGTGGTCTCAAAACCACTATTTCGACTAGGCCCTAAATCGGGCTGTTACACGTCTCATGGCTAAACACAACAAATCAATTTAAGTTAACATCTTGACCAAAATAGAGAGGGAGTAAGCATTTAAGCATCACTATAAGAAAATAGGAAAAGAGAGGGAGTAAGCATAAAGCTTAGTAAGTTGTACAGAAATAAATAGACGACAACAATTTCACCATTCATCAACATGCTCATCACACAAGAATGGGCATAAGCACAACTTACTCATCACTACCCATATAAATCACATTGCCTATATCGAGCTCATATCTCATGCATGTCAATTAAGTACCTATACCAATCACAACACAGTTACACCTTACTCATTAGCTTAAACTGCATCTCTCACCATTGAACCGTTCGAAACTTTACCGGATATTTGACAAGCCTCAAACATGGGGTAGGGTGCCAATGCCATATCCCATATATGGTCTTACACTAACTATCATCTCGTAGCCGATGCATATCCCAAGCACGTCTTACAGTGGCTTACGTCTCAAGGTCGATGCATGTCCCAAACATGTCTTACACTAGCACTTGTCTCGATGCCGATGCCATGTCCCAGACATGGTCTTACACAGGCTCTCATAATGTGGCCGATGCATGTCCCAGACATGTCTTACACACTCGTCTCGATACTCATGCCATGTCCCAGACATGGTCTTACAAAAGCTCTCATAATGTGGCCTATGCATGTAATACCCCGTACCCAAGACCGTCACTAGAGTCGAATACAAGGTGTCAACGGACTTAATTCATTACTTATACAGCTCAAACAATTTATTTTTAAAACTTCCAGACAAGCTGGCAATCTGCATTATAGTCGCTTAAAAATTCATATCTCGAGTTCCGAAACTAGAAATCCAATTCCGTAAATTTTTCCTAAAACTAGACTCATATATCTATCTACTAATTGTTTTCTATAATTTTTGGTCGGGCAAATTAGTACAGTTTATTAGTTAAAGTCTCCCCTGTTTCAGGGTTTGACTTCTCTGACCTATGTGTATTACGAATCAGATTTCTCTCTGTACAGAATTTCAATGACTATGCGGTTTGTTTTGCTTAAAACTAGACTTAATAAGGAATCTTTACATATAATAATGACTTTTAATTATTTTTTTTTACAATTTATGGTGAATTCTTAAAGTCATAACAGGGGATCCTGAAATCACTCTGGCCGTATTTCATAAAAATTCAAATATCTCATAAAATATAATTCATATACCTGTTTTTTCAATCCATATGAAAATAGACTCATTAAGATTCTATTACTTAACTTATTCATCATTTAAGTCAATTTCTACTATTTTTAGTGATTTTTCAAATTCACATCATTGCTACAGCAATATTCTGTTTTATAACAAATTTCACTTTACTATAGATTTCCATGGACTAAATAGCATTTTAAACATATATGGCATCAAATATGATTTAGATTGGCTATTCCAATGGCTAATCATTCACAAACCCTTTTCTTACCAACCATAACCATGTCATAAAATCATTTACACAAAGTGAGTATTTTGCCATACATGCCACATTCAAAATACACAAGCCATTTTACCAATTTAGGCCTTCGGATAGTGTGAACGAGTCTTCGACCTATCCCGATTCTCAAGCCGGCTTGTCAACAACTACAATGAATGAAAAGGAGGGGTTAAGCCTAAATGCTTAGTAAGTTCACATGCAAAATAGCAAGTAACATAATCATGCAATTCCATATAAAATATCTTTTGCATAAACAACATCAAGACATTCGTGTTTCGTTTGCATTTAATATATTTCTACGATTTCATCATACCAAGTTCTAAACCCTAGGATTTAAGCACATACCTATCAAATTTTCTCATTCACCACACTTACCAATATGTCACCTTTGTTTTAGGTATTCTTCTCCTTCACTTAAGATTCACCCATTGAACATATCGGAATATAATTCGAATACGCGGATTTCATTAACGTAAGTGCCATACCCGCAGCTAGACAAACTAAATAGCCTGCGGAACTTATGTAGCCAAGCTATCATGTAAGCCCCCCATAAGTGAACTCGGACTCAACTCAACGAGCTTGGGCGTTCGCATCCATAAGTGAACTCGGACTCAACTCAATGAGTTCGGATGCCTAGTTACATCTCACGAACTCGGACTCAACTCCACGAGTTCGGAACTCAAATATCCTAGTGACATGTCACTTGTATTCTAATCTATTCCCAAGGTTCAAACGGGCTTTTTCCTCGATTAGACATCTTTGCCGTCTTCCACGGAATATCGAAATCGATACTTCGGAGATAGTTCATACTTATCAAGTAATTCACATAATTACATATTATTCAACAATAACCAAAAAACATAACATTTCATGATAATAATAAGCATCATATCATATAAACAACATTAAATTGCTTAAAATGACAATTATGTTACTACATTTACACATGAACTTACCTCGATACAAAATATTAGCAATCGAGCCTATTCTTCGTACACTTTGTTTTTCCCTTGATCGCGACTTGAATCTCGTTTCTCTTGATCTATAATGCCAGGTTAATCTTATTTAATACATACATTCATCAAAAAAGTCTTTAATACGAGCTTTGGTAAAATTACATTTTTGCCCCTAACCTTTTGCATAATTACACTTTCGCCCCTAGGCTCGGGAATTAAACTTCATCCCTTATTCTTATGTTTTATGACATGCTGATCATTTTTCCATTCTATAGAAACATCAAATTCACACTCTAACATGCACTTATGACTATTAGGTATTTTTACCAATTAAGTCATTTTACTCGTTTTCACTTAAAACCGAGTAGTACAAGTTGTCTAACATAATTTAAAACCTCATATTCTATCATAGAACACCAAAATACACAAATTTCACCTATGTGTATTTTTCCAAATATGAACCCTAGGTTGAATTATTGCTAGCATAAGCTTAATCGAGCTACCGGGATTCCAAAAACGTAAAGAACATTAAAAACGGGGCTTGGAATCACTTACTATGGAGCTTGGAAGCTTGAAACAAACCCTAGCTATGGAGGACCCTTGAAATTTCGGCCTAATGAAGAAGATGGACAAAAATTGGCTTTTAATTTTGTTTTTAATTCATTTTAATAACTAAATGACCAAAACGCACTTCTTACTAAACTTTCAAAAAAATTCCATCCATGTCCAATTTTTGTCCATAGACTTAGAAATTGGTCAAATTTCTATTTAAGACCTCCTCATTAATATTCCAAAGCAATTTCATACTAAAAACTCCTAGAATGCAAGTTTTGGAAATTATTCGATTTAGTCCCTAATTTCAATTTAAGCACTTTAGGCATAGGATTTCATCACGAAATTTTCACACAATCATGCAATCATATCATAAACATCAAAATAATTATAAAATAATTATTTCTATCTCGGATTTGTGGTCACAAAACCACTATTCCAATTAGGCCCTAACTCGGGATATTACAACTCTCCCCCCTTTAAGGATTTTCGTCCTCGAAAATCTTACCGGTAAACAGGTGTGGGTATTGGTTTCTCATAGTTTCCTCAGGTTCTCATGTAGTCTCTTCTACCCTGTGCTTTTGCCACAATACTTTCACAAGAGCGACACTTTTATTTCTTAGTTGTTTGACTTCTTGAGCTAAAATCTTAATCGATTCTTCTTCGTAAGTCATATCCAGTCGTAGCTCAACTTCTGTCGGTGAAATTATATGTGAAGGATCCGAACGATACTGATGTAGCATCGATACGTGGAAAACATCATGCATTCTCTGTAATTCAGATGGCAATGCTAACCGATAAGCTACTGGTCCAATTCTTTCAATTACTTCATACGGTCCAATAAAACGCGGACTTAACTTGCCCTTCCGTCCAAATCTAAGGACTTCCTTCCATGGAGACACTTTCAAAAATGGCTTATCACCAACTTGAAACTCGATTTCCTTTCGTTTCAAATCCGCATAAGATTTCTGTCTACCTGAAGCAGCTTTCAAACAATCTTGAATCACTTTCACCTTTTCTTCAGTTTCTTTTATTAGATCAACTCCATAAATCTGATTTTCCTTGAGTTCAGTCCAATACAATGGCGTCCGACATTTATGACCATACAATGCTTTATAAGGTGCCATCTTTAAACTCGTCTGATAACTATTATTATAAGCAAATTCTACCAACGGTAAGTACCTTTCCCAACTACCTTGAAATTCCAATATGCAACATCTAAGCATGTCTTCAAGAATCTGAATTACTCTCTCTGATTGTCCATCAGTTTGTGGATGAAAGGCAGTGCTGAAGTTTAACTTTGTACCTAATGCCTCTTGCAACTTTTTCCAAAACCGTGAAGTAAATCTTGGATCTCTATCCGAAATGATTGACAAAGGTATTCCATGAAGTCTAACAATCTCACGGATATACAATTTAGCCAACTTATTAAGAGAATAATCTGTACGTATCGGAATAAAATGAGCCGATTTAGTTAGTCTGTCAACTATTACTCAGATGACATTTTTCTTCCTCGGAGTTAACGGCAACCCTGATACAAAATCCATAGTAATCCGATCTCATTTCCATTCAGGAACCATGATAGGCTGGAGTAATCCCGAAGGTACTTGGTGTTCAGCTTTCACTTGTTGACAAACTAAGCACTTTGATACAAACTCAGAAATATCTCTTTTCATTCCACTCCACCAGTACATTTTCTTCATGTCATTATACATTTTCATACTGCCCAGATGAACCGCCAAACAACCATTATGTGCTTCATGCCAAATCTTTTTAATCAACTCATCATTTTTCGGTAAACAAATCTGGTTTTTAAACATTAAGCAACCATCAGAACCGGTTCTGAAATCTGATCCCGTATCAGCTTCACACTACTTTCTCTTGGCTTGCAAATCTTGATCATTTTTCTGAGCTTCACAAATCTCTTGTAAAAACATCGATCTTGCTCTTAACTCTGCTAGAATTGAACCATCATCTGAAACCTTTAACTGAGTGTTCATAGCTTTCAAAGCAAATAACAACTTTCTGCTCAAAGCATCGGCAACCACATTCGCTTTTCCCAGATGATAGTCAATAACAAGCTCGTAATCTTTCAACAACTCCAACCATCTTCGCTGTCTCAAATCAAGTCTTTTTGTGACAGTAAGTACTTAAGGCTTTTGTGATCTGTATATACTCGGCACTTTTCACCATACAGATAATGTCGCCAAATCTTCAAAGCAAACACTATAGCAGCCAATTCCAAATCATGAGTCGGATAATTCCTTTCGAGAGATTTTAACTGTCTCGAAGCATAAGCCACCACTTTTCCTTCTTGCATAAGTACACATCCTAAGCCATTTCAAGAAACATCACTAAACACCACAAATTCTTTACCTGATCCGGGTTGTACTAACACTGGTGCTTCAGTTAATAACTTTTTCAATTCTTCAAAACTCAGTTGACATTCTTTCGTCCATTCAAATTTAACATCCTTTCGGAGTAGTCTAGTCATAGGAGCAGCAATCATAGAAAATCCATTTACAAACCGCCGATAATACCTAGCTAGCCCCAAGAAACTTTTAATGTTGATTACATTTTTCGATGGTTTCCAATCAGCAATGGCTGAAATTTTACTAGGATCAACCCATATACCATCACCTGAAACAATGTGACCTAAAAATCCAACTTTTCGAAGCCAAAATTCACTTTTACTAAACTTAGCATACAACTGCTTATCTCTCAAAGTTTACAAAACTATCCTCAAGTGCTCAGTATGTTCTGTCTCATATTTTGAATAAATTAAGATGTCATCTATAAATACCACAACAAAATTGTCCAAGTATGGCTGAAATATGCGATTTGTTAAATCCATAAACATAGCAGGAGCATTTTTCAACCCAAATGGCATCACTAAAAATTCATAATGACCGTACCTTGTTCTAAAATCAGTTTTAGGCACATCCAACTCTTTTACTCGCAGCTGGTAGTACCCAGATCTCAAGTCAATCTTTGAAAACCATGTCGCTCCTTTTAGCTGATCAAACAAATCATCAATTCTTGGCAACGGATACTTTTTCTTGATTGTCACCTTGTTTAATTGCCGATAGTCAACACACAATCTCATAGAACCATCCTTCTTTTTCACAAATAACACGGGAGCACCCCAAGGTGAAAACTCGGTCTCACAAAGCCTTTATCAGTCAACTTTTGCAACTGCGACTTTAATTCTTTCAACTCTGCTGGTGCCATTCTATACGGAGCAATGAGATCGAAGCTATTCCCGGTATCAAATCAATACCAAATTCTACTTCCCTGATTGGAGGCAAACCCGGCAACTCTTCTGGAAATACGTTCGCAAATTCACACACAACCGGCACTGATTCAACTTTCTTTTCAACTTCTTTTGTATTAATTACATATGCCAAATAAGCTTCATAACCCTTTCTCAAATATCTCTGAGCTGACATCGAAGAAATCATACTAGATAATGCCTCTGATTTGTCTGGTTCAACCCGCATAATTTCACCACTTTCACACTTTAATTCTATGACCTTTTCTTTGCAATTTACTATAGCATCATGCAATGTTAAACAATCCATACCCAAAATAACATCAAATTCATCAAACGGCAACAACATCAAGTCGGCCGAAAAGTAATGACCCCGAATCATTAAAGGGCATTTCTTGCATACTTTATCAACTATCACACATTTGCCTAATGGATTCGACACTCTAATCATAAATTCTATGTTCTCAATAGGTATATTCATACTAGACACCAGTTTCATGCACACATATGAATGAGTAGAACCGGGATCAGTCAAAGCAATAACATTAACATCATAAAGAGAAAATATACTAGTAATCACGTCGAGTGATGAAGCATCTTCACGTGCCTTTATAGCATATGTTCTAGCTGGAGCCCTTGCTTCAGATTTAGCTGCTGAATCTCTAGCTACATTCTTGCTGCTTGCTTCATTTCCAGCTTTTCTCGAATATGTTCCCCTCGAGTTTGCACCACTAGCTTTTACACTCTGAAAGTTTTCTTTCTCAGCTCTCTCTGGGCAATCTCTAATAAAATGATCCGGAGAACCACACCGAAAACATTCATTCGCTCTACATGGGCCAAAATGATTTCTGCCACACCCCTAGCACTCGGGCTTAACGAATCTCATATTTCCCACACTAGCCGTAGAAGTAGTCTAAGATTTAGGACCCACATTTTGCTTCTTAAAATTTCCATATAATTGTCCAGCCGAAACTTGTGAACGAGGATTCATATTTCTAGATTTTCTGGATTGCTGTGAGAATGAACTGCTCGTCGGTCTTTTCTTCCAATTTCTAGTCTTAGCCTCTACTTTTTTCTTTTCTTTAAGTAGTTCTTCAGCCTTGCAAGCTCGATCAACCAGTACTACCATTTCTTTTAATTCAAGAATCCCAACAAATACTTTCATGTCTTCATTGAGTCCTTCTTCAAAACGTCTGCACATTTTAGCTTCTGTAGGAATATATTCTCTAGCATACTTACTCAACCTGACGAACTTCCTTTCGTATTCAGTAACTGTCATGTTCCCCTGCTTTAATTCAAGAAACTCTTTACGCTTCTGATCAATAAATCTTTCACTGATGTATTTCTTCCAAAATTCTTCTTGAAAGAACTCCCAAGTTATTTTCTCTTTCGGTACTACTGAAGTCAATGTCTTCCACCAACGATAAGTTGAATCCCTCAACAATGATATAGCACATTTTAAGCATTCCTCAGGTGTACAAGACAATTCATCAAATACTCGAATAGAATTCTCAAGCCAAAACTCTGCTTGCTCGGCATCATCATCAATATTTTCCCTGAATTCTTCGGCCCCTTGCTTTCGGATTCTATCAACTGGAGTTCTGTGAAATTTCATCAGATCTACACCTTGAGACAATGGGGGTACAGGTTGAGGAATCGGGGGAGGTGGGGGAGGTTGTGCATTTGGGTTCGTACAAACGAAATTAGTATACCAGGCATTCATCATCTGAAGAAAGGCTTCCCGAGCCCTTTCTCCTCCCCCTTGACCAACAGTAGGAGGTGGATTTTCAGTTGGCACCGCCCTTTCAGCCAGATCTGGTGCATTACACTCTACATCATTAGCCGCAACTGGATCGGGATCCTTTTACTATAAAAAAATATCATTTAAAAGGTCAGAAGTCGTCACACTATCACAATATATATATGGCATGTATAGCAAAACCCGTACATACAACACATTAGTCTGAGGACCGACTAACCTACTCTGACACCACCAAATGTAATACCCCGTACCCGAGACCGTCGCTGGAGTCAAATACGAGGTGTTAACGGACTTAATTCATTACTTATACAGCTCAAACAATTTATTTTTAAAACTTCTAGACAAGCTAGCAATCTGCATTATAGTCGCTTAAAAATTCATATCTCCAACTCCAAAACTCAAAATCAAATTCCGTAAATTTTTCCTGAAATCAGACTCATATATCTATCTACTAATTTTTTTCTAGAATTTTTAGTCGGGCCAATTAGTACAGTTTATTAGTTAAAGTCTCCCCTATTTCAGGGTTTGACTTCTCTGACCTCTGTGTATTACGAATCAGATTTCTCTCTGTACAGAATTTCAATGACAATGCCGTTTGTTTCTCTTAAAAGTAGACTCAATAAGGAATTTTACATATAAATAATGACTTTTAATTATTATTTTTTACAATTTATGGTGAATTCTTAAAGTCAGAATAGGGGATCCAGAAATCACTCTGCCCTGTTTCATAAAAATTCAAATATCTCATAAAATATAATTCATATACTTGTTTTGTTTAATCCATATAAGAATAGACTCCATTAAGCTTTGATTCCTTAACTTATTCATCATTTAAGTCAATTTCTACTATTTTTAGTGATTTTTCAAATTCACATCATTGCAACAGCAATATTCTGTTTTATAACAAATTTCACTTTACTATAGATTTCCGTGGACTAAATAGCATTTTAAACATACATGGCATCAAATATGATTTAGATTGGCCATTCCAATGGCTAATCATTCACAAACCCTTTTCTTACCAAACCATAACCATGTCGTAAAATCATTTACACAAAGTGAGTATTTTGCCATACATGCCACATTCAAAATACACAAGCCATTTTACCAATTTAGTCCTACGGATAGTGTGAACGAGTCTTCGACCTATCCCGATTCTCAAGTCGGCTTGTCTACAACTACAATGAATGAAAAGGAGGGGGTAAGCCTAAATTCTTAGTAAGTTCACATGCAAAATAGCAAGTAACATAATCATGGAATTCCATATAAAATAGCTTTTGCATAAACAACATCAAGACATTCGTGTTTTGTTTGCATTTAATATCTTTCTATGATTTCATCATACCAAGTTCTCAACCCGAGGATTTAAGCACATACCTGTCAAATTTTCTCATTGACCACACTTACCAATATGTCACCTTCGTTTTAGGCAATCTTCTCATTCACTTAAGATTCACCCGTTGAACATATCGGAATATAATTCGAATACGCGGATTTCATGAACGTAAGTGCCATACCCGCAGCTAGACAAACTCAATAGCCTGCAGAACTTATGTAGCCAAGATATCATGTAACCCCCATAAGTGAACTCGGACTCAACTCAACAAGCTCGGGCATTCGCATCCATAAGTGAACTCGGACTCAACTCAATGAGTTCGAATGCCTAGTTACATCTCACGAACTCGGACTCAACTCAACGAGTTCAGAAATCAAATATCCTAGTGACATGTCACTTGTATTCTAATTTATTCCCAAGGTTCAAACGAGATTTTTCCTCGATTAGACATCTTTGCCGTCTTCCATGGAATATCGAAATCGATACTTCGGTGATAGTTCATACTTATCAAGTAATTCACATAATTACATATTATTCAACAATAACCACAAAACATAACATTTCATGATAATAATAAGCATCATATCATATAAACAACATTAAATTGCTTAAAATGAAAATTATGTTACTACATTTACACATGAACGTACCTCGATCAAAAATATTAGCAATCGAGCCTATTCTTCGTAAACTTTGTCTTTCCCTCGATCGCGACTTGAATCTCATTTCTCTTGATCTATAATGCCAAATTAATCTTATTTAATACATACATTTATCAAAACAGTCTTTAATACGAGCTTTGGAAAAATTACATTTTTGCCCTTAAACTTTTGCATAATTACACTTTAGCCCCTAAGCTCGGGAATTAAACTTCATCCCTTATTCTTATGTTTTATGACATGCTGATAATTTTTCCCTTCTATAGAAACATCAAATCCACACTCTAACATGCACTTATGACTATTAGGTATTTTTACCGATTAAGCCCTTTTACTCGTTTTCACTTAAAATCGAGTAGTACAAGTTGTCTAACATAATTTAAAACCTCATATTCTATCATAAAACACCAAAATACAAAAATTTCACCTATGGGTATTTTTACAAATATGAACCCTAGGTTGAATTATTGCTAGCATAAGCTTAATCGAGCTACCGGGATTCTAAAAACATAAAGAACCTTAAAAACGGGGCTTGGAATCACTTACTATGGAGCTTAGAAGCTTGAAACAAACCCTAGCTATGGAGAACCCTTGAAATTTCGGCCTAATGAAGAAGATGGACAAAAATTGGCTTTTAATTTTGTTTTTAATTCAT
This sequence comes from Gossypium hirsutum, assembly GCF_007990345.1. Classification (NCBI taxonomy): domain Eukaryota; kingdom Viridiplantae; phylum Streptophyta; class Magnoliopsida; order Malvales; family Malvaceae; genus Gossypium; species Gossypium hirsutum. Next base: position 80,533,929 of record NC_053425.1, on the reverse strand, counting down.
TTTAATAACTAAATGACCAAAATGCCCTTCCTACTAAACTTTCAAAAAAATTCCATCCATGTCCAATTTTTGTCCATAGACTTAGAAATTGGTCAAATTTCTATTTAAGACCTCCTCATTAATATTCCAAGGCAATTTCATACTAAAAACTCCTAGAATGCAAGTTTTGCAAATTATTCGATTTAGTCCCTAATTTCAATTTAAACACTTTAGGCATAGGATTTCATCACGAAATTTTCACACAATCATGCAATCATATCATAAACATCAAAATAATTATAAAATAATTATTTCTATCTTAGATTTGTGGTCACAAGACCACTATTTCGATTAGGCCCTAACTCGGGATATTACAATGTATGTCCCAGACACGTTATACTCTAGCCCACAATAACCCATATGTCAAGGCATGGATATTTGATTTACTTCCTAGGTTCAAATAGGAACTCTACTATCTCTACGATTATCATACTTTCTCAATTCCACAATCAAGCAATTCATGCTATATTAATTCAAATACAAATCAACACACACATTAGCAGTGTAGTTAGGAGTTTGAATTTCTTGATTTGTAAGATGAATAAGCTACTAAAATTTTGAAGCTCAAAACCCCCAAAAATGGTCGAATTTTTGGTGGAGAGAAATAGTGAAAAAGGATGATATCATCTTTCTTTTATTTTATTTCATTTTGGTCAAAATATATCACCAAACTTCACCTAATGCTTGACTATTTTAATTTCTTGTCCCATGGCCGGCCATCACCCATTTAATGGCCTAATTTCACTTTAAAGACCCCTAATTTATGATACATGGCAAATTTGACACCCTTAGCTATGAATTTAAACTTTTGCACTTTATGCGATTTAGTCATTTTTCGCAATTGGGCTCACAAATGTCAAAATTAACTTACCAAAATTTTTATGCACTAATATAAACATGCTATAACATCTAAATAATTATAAAAAAATTTATTCTACTCCGGATTGTGGTCTCGAGACCACTATTCCAACTAGGCCCTAAATCGGTCTGTTACACCTCTCATGGCTAAAAACAACGAATCAATTTAAGCTAACATCTTGACCAAAATATAGATGGAGTAAGCATTTAAGCATCACTATAAGTATATGGGAAAAAAGAGGGAGTAAGCATAAAGCTTAGTAAGTTGTACATAAATAAATATACGAAAACAATTTTACCATTCTTCAACATGCTCATCACACAAAAATGGGCATAAGCACAACTTACTCATCACTACCCATATAAACCTCATACCATATATCGAGCTCATATCTCATGCATGTCAATTATGTACCTGTACCACTCACAACACAGTTATACTTTACTTGTTAGCTTAAACTGCATCTCTCACCGTTGAACTATTCGAAACTTTACCGGATATTTGACAAGCCTCAAAAATGGGGTAGGGTGTCGATGCCATATCCCAAATATGGTTTACACTGACTATCATCTCGTAGTCGATGCATGTCCCAGACATGTCTTACACTGGCTTACGTCTCGAGGCCGATGCATGTCCCAGACATGTCTTACACTAGTACTCGTCTCGATGCCGATGCCATGTCCCAGACATGGTCTTACACAGGCTCTCATAATGTGGCCGATGCATGTCCCGAACATGTCTTACACTAGCACTCGTCTCGATGCTGATGCCATGTCCCAGACATGGTCTTACATAAGCTCTCATAATGTGGCCGATGCATGTCCTAGACACGTCATACACTAGCCCACAATAACCCATTTGTCATGGCATGGATATCCGATTTATTTCCTAGGTTCAAACGGGAACTCTACTATCTCCACTATCATCATACTTTCTCAATTCCACAATCAAGCAATTCATGCTATATTAATTCAAATACAAATCAACACACACATTAGCAATGTAGTTGTATTATTTATATGCAACTTACCTCGGTTACAAAATTTGGTGTCAAGTCGGTCAAATCAATTTGCTTAGCTTTCCTCCGATCTAAGTTCGGAGTTTAAATTTCTTGATTTGTAAGAGGAATAAGTTGCTGAAATTTTGATGCTCAAAACCCCAAAAAATGGCTGACTTTTCGTTGGAGAGAAATAGTGAAAAAGGATGATATCATATTTCTTTTATTTTATTTCATTTTGGTCAAAATAAATAACCAAACTTCACCTAATGCTTGACTATTTTAATTTCTTGTCCCATGGCCGGCCATCACCTACTTAATGGCCTAATTTCACTTTAAAGACCCCTAATTTATGATACATGGAAAATTTGATACCCTTAGCTATGAATATAAGACTTTGGCACTTTATGCAATTTAGTCATTTTTTGCAATTGGGCTCACAAATGTCAAAATTAACTCACCAAAATTTTTAGGCACTAATATCAAAATGCTATAACATCTAAATAATTATAAAATAATTTATTTGACTCTAGATTTGTGGTCTCGAGACAACTATTCCAACTAGGCCCCAAATCGGGCTGTTACACATCTCATGGCTAAACACAACGAATCAATTTAAAGCTAACATATTGACCAAAATAGAGAGGGAGTAAGCATCAGCGACCATGTTCGTCTTTCTCGAATGGTAGTCAATAACTAACTCATAATCCTTTATCAACTCTAGCCACCTTCGTTGCTGTAGATTCAACTCCTTCTAAGTCATCAAAACTTTATACTTTTATGGTTGGTGAATACCCGACATCTCTCACCATACAAATGATGCCTCCAAATTTTCAACGCGAACACTATAGCTACTAGCTCCAAATCATGGATCAGGTAATTTCTCTCGTGTGGCTTTAGCAGTCTCGAGGCATAGGCTATTACCTTGCCTTCTTGCATGAGCACGCACCCTAACCCATTCAAGGATGCATCACTATACACCAAAAACTCTTTTCCCGGTTTCGGTTGCATTAAAACTGGAGCTTCGGTCAACAAAGCCTTTAGTTTCTCAAAACTCCATTGACACTTATCTGTCCATTCAAACTTGACATCCTTTTATAACAACCTTGTCATCGGAGTAGCTATCATAGAGAATCCATTCACAAATCTTCTATAGTATCCAGCGAAAGACAAAAAGCTTCAAACCTCCATCACATTCCTCGGTGGTTTCCACTCAACAATGGCCAAAATCTTACTTCGGTCAACTTTGATTCCATCTCTCGACATGATGTGTCCTAGGAATCCAACTTCTTTCAGCCAAAATTCACTCTTACCGAACTTGGCATATAACTGCTTATCTCTCAAGGTTTGTAAAATCGTTCTCAAATGCTCCGCGTGCTCACCTCATCACGTGAGTAAATCAGTATGTCATCGATAAAGACCACAATGAACTTATCCAAATACAGCTAAAAAATGTGATTCATCAAATCCATAAACACTGCAGGGGCATTTGTTAAACCGAAGGGCACAACAAGAAACTCGTAGTGCCCATACCTCGTCTTAAACGCAGTTTTCGGTACATCTTGTTCCTTAACCCTTAGTTGGTAGTAGCCAGACCTTAGGTCAATCTTAGAAAACACAGTAGCTCCCTTCAACTAATCGATCAAATCATCTTCAGTTTCTATGACTAAGTCAACACCATGACTCTAATTTTATCTGAGTTCTACCCAATATAAAGGTGTTCGACACTTACACCCATATAATGCCTCAGAAGGGGTTGTTTTCAAACTCGACTGATAACTATTGTTGTAGACATACTCTACCAATGGTAAGTACTTTCCCCAACTACCTTGGAATTCCAATACACAACATCGGAGCATGTCTTCAAGCATTTGAATTACTCTCTCCGACTAACTGTCGGTTTGTGTATGGAAAGTGGTACTAAAGTTTAACTTCGTACCAAAAGCTTCGGGTAGCTTTTTCCAAAATGGCAAAGTGAACCTCGGATCTCTTTCTAAAATAATCGTTATAGGTACTCCATAAAGTTTGACAATTTCACCAATGTACAAATCAGCTAACTTATCAAGTGAGTAATCAGTACGTATCGGTATAAAATAAGCCATTTTAGTTAATCTATCAACAATGACCCATATGGCATCTTTCTTTCTCGGAGTTAAGGCAACCTGTCACAAAACTACTGTTCTGACTTAACCCTAATTCAGGATGTTAAACATAAAAGTAGTCAGAGCATTCATAAGTTGAAAGGGCATCACTAGGAACTCGTAGTGACCATACCGAGTCCAAAATGCGGTCTTACGAATGTTTGTTTCTTCAGTTTTAGTTAATAGTACCTGAACCTTAAATTGATCTTAAAGAACACCTTAGCACCTCTAGACTAATCAAATAAGTCATCCATCATTGGCAAGGGATATTTGTTCTTTATGGTCAACTTATTCAATTGCTGATAATTGATGCAAAGTCTCATGGATCCATCATTCTTGTTTACAAATAGGACTGGAGCTCCCCAAAACGACACACTCAGCCTTATAAACCTACAATTCAAAAGTTCTTGTAACTATTCATCGAGTTTTATTAACTCTTTTGGTGTCATGCAATAGGGAAAATAAACATCAGAGTTGTTCCCAGTAATAGATTGATTCCGAATTCAACCTCACTCTGCAGAGGCAATCCATGTAACTCTTTTGGAAAGGCATCGGGAAAATCCCTCACTGTATAAATGTTCTCTATAGCTGATTCACTAACATTCTTATCTAGGATGTGAGCCAAATAGGTTTTGCTTCCCTTCCGTACTAATTTCTTTGCCACTAGAACAGAGATCATATTAGAGAAGTAATCTCTAAGCTCCTCAGTCATCATTATCTTATTTTGGTCAGAAGTCTTCAAATGATCCTCTTTGAAGCGCAATCAAAATTTACTTTATCTTCCACCAACTATTCCATACTTAGAATAAGATCAAATTCACCAAAGGGTAATTCCATCAAGTCTGCCAGAAATTGTAAAGGGATTTGTGCAAGTGTTCATAGTCGTTCAAGTAATAAGTAAATAAAATGAGTTATCGTGTCCACAGGGACTGTGTATGTTAAACTATTAATTGCAAAACTATACATCACAATTTGATATAAAAACTCAAGAATTTTGGATAGTGATGATTAAACTAACTAGATGCAAAAAGTAATCCCTAATGCAACTTTTATGCAATTAATCTAAATGTATGAATGAATGGCTTTAGCAACAAAAAAAATCAACATAAACTAAGCTAGGATAATTATAGTAATCACTCAATTCATTTTCATCATGCTTAACAGTGTTCGAAAAATATTCTATGGCAAGTTGATCTTTCATGAGTTTGGAAACCAAATTAAGTCCTCTCGGAATCTTTTACTTAGTGAAATATGCATTTTACTGATCACATTAAACTAAGGGTGTCCTAGCATTTATGCGAGGTCATAGGGACATTTACATTTGCAACAATTTAATCACATAAACATAAAAACTATGCAAGATTATAAAGCTAACTAAATATATTATGAACCTCTAATTTAGTCAGGTTTAATGATCTAAATCGCATTGCACTTTTTAGTTATGTGTCTACTAGTCGTCATTTGGTTAGGATTGCTCAACTAATCTGAATGCATCCAATCACGTATGAATTAAATACATCTTAATTTTAATTGAAAACATGATTGACTAAGGTACAAACATGTTAAACATGAATCAATGAATATTATTGAATTAACATAATCATCCCAGCAAACGAAATTAAACTAACATCGTTGATTTAAAGAATAATAAATGCATAACAAACATAATTAAACGAAGTAACAAGAAGGAAAGAGTAAATTCTAATTCAATTCAGCAACCTTTTGGATCTTTATGACCATGTGTTCCTCCGTTCTGCTCGTTGCCCTTTGACTAAGGTTTCTTAATGTGGTCGGCCAAGGTAGTGTCTTAACAAAGCGCTTGTTAGCTAAAGAATGGAAGAGAAAATGGGAAGGGTAGGAAAGGAGGAAAGGGAACAAGAGAGGAAATGATAGAATGCTAGTGAATGAATGAATTAAGGGATGATTTCAAAGGCGAAAGGTGTGTGGTATTTATAGGTGATGTCTCCCTTGATTCTCTCCCTTCTATGGCCAGCCATGATGTGTGGAAAGGTGGGTGATTTAGTTGCTTGATTTGAGCATAAGATCATACTATATTTAACTAGGGTTGGATGATTTTAAAAGTAAGACTTGTGTGTCGATTTCTGATATTTTTCCAACTGTAGGGACCTCTTAAAAAATATCCCAAAGCTAATTTTGGGGCAGCCATTTGCTTGTGCCGAAATTGGGCTTGACTCCTTCTTGTTGGGCAGTTTCTTAGTCCAATAATCAATCAGACATGTCCATCATAGTGGCACTTTTATTGGGTCAAATTAATATCCTTATGACCCAGTTTTGTATGGTCTTACCATCCAAATAGATTGGATGTGTGCATGTCCATTTAACATTTATATTAATCTCATCTCACATGGTCCCACTATACAGTGAAAATTAACATATTAATAATTAACATGAAAATAATATAAATTATGCATAAAAATCATGTAATAAAGCATAATTTCACATAATTTATAAATTCATATACAATATTAACATTTAAGAAAAATCAACTTAATTTATTAACAAATACTCAAAATTAATATAATTATTAAGTCAAAAGGTGGTAAAAATATATAGAAAAATCCTATATAATTTCAAGTTTACATACCCCCAAAATTAAAACATTGCTCGGGAGCAAAATTTAGATGGAACATTCTTGCAATCAGTTTAAATAACATCATTAAGTAGCATCAACTCTTGCACATAGGCATACATCAACAAAATCATACTCACAAACCCTTTTTATTGATAAGTCACTCATATGCAAACATTATTTCTAAACTTTATTTTAAGTGTGGAAAAATGCTAGCATAAGTCATAGAGTGCATGCTTTTCAAGATCATACATACCATTCACCATCAATCAAAGTCTCCTTATTAATCAAACAAAATAATCACAAGGTTTAATTAATGGTCCTCATATGTTGAACTTAGCAATTCCTCTACACTAATGTAGTCGACACAATCATCCAAATCAATAGGTCTTTTATATGGTTGTAATGGGGCTAGGCTCAAGGTAAGGATAAAAGAGAAGTGAATTTTTAGGTTCAGTATTCTTAACCCTAGTTTTGCCTTAGATCTTTTTGAGGTACATCCTTCTTACTAATAGGTTTTACGACCCCCAAACTTAATTTGAAGCTTTATTCCCAACAAGATTTCTCAATGTCTTGAGTATTTATTTTGCTTTTGTTTTCTTCTATAATTGAGCAAAGCTTTTTTTTTATGAAGCACATGTACATCTTTTTAAATTTGTCCTCAATCTTTGCTTACCAAGACAAGTATAGTTAAGATAGGTGCAAAAATAAGATAAAATTTTCAAAAGATGGTAGCATGGCTTATAATGTAGGTACATAGCAAAAATAGGCTCAAAGGCCCAAATTAAGGTTACAAGAGTCAAATTCATATGGTAGGCTTGAAAGGCTCAAACGATCCAAAGAAAATATGCCCAAATCATGTTTAGATTCTTAAGCCACTTAGGATTTTGACTCAAGAAAGTTATTAAGTCAATTCTAAGGACTTAAATCTTCATGCATGTCTTTTTCTAAGGAAATTCAATTTTCATGGAAAAAGGCTATATAAGACCTAAGAACACACAAGTGTTTCATAACTCAAGGTAACAAAAAAAAATCGGATAAAATCAGAAATCATGCTTACATTTGAGCTAACTTATGAACAAAAGAATTCTCTAAACATCATTTTATTTCAACATACTCATGTGTAATCATTGAAACATAATTTAGAGAAAAATTAAAATTCATGCAAATATTGCCTTAAATAAATTTCATGCTAATATCGCCCTATCCCAACCTTACAAAGAAGTAATGTTCTCATTGTGTAAGCAAAGTAATGAATTAGAACTAAACACCAGGTAAGATAGCAAGAAAGAGAGGTGAGTTATGAATACTACTTAAGTACCAAGTCTTCCTCAACAATCCAATCCTAGACATGCTCATTCACATTACCACACTACTTAGCTTTTTATTAGAGAAGAGGCATTGAGCTTAATTTATTCATGCTTGCAATTTTTTTTATTATGAGAAAGAAAAATACTAACTAAGAAGATAAATATAAATACTTAAAAATAAATACTTAAGAAAGGAAATTTCCTCCATTTTTATAAATTTGTGTTACCCTTTTTTTTCTAAATTGCTGCAACATGGGGAAATGATGTTGTGGCGAAGGAAAGTGTAACACCCCTAACCCATATCCGTCGCTGGAATAGGGTTACGGAGAATTACCAGACTTATTTCTTAAACAATCATACATTTCATAATCATTTCTCAAATCCAAGCAAAAGTCATCCAAATTTAGTCATATAGTCCCTAACACGAGCCCTCGAGGCCCAAAACAAGCATTAAAAACAATTCGGGACTAAATTGAGAACTCAAGGAAATTTTGGAAAAACATTGAAAATTTTCAAAGTGCAGGGGACACACGGGCGTGTGGCCAGGCCATGTGTCTCACACGGCCAAGAGACACCCCCGCGTCATAGGTCGTGTGGACATTCGAAACTGGATTACATGGCCGTGTCCCAGCCCATGTTCAACCCCGTGTAACTCTCTGACTTGGGTCACATGATCAGGCCACACGCCCGTGTGTCAGGTCGTGTACCCTTCAAAGTGGCCTCACACACCCGTGTGCCAGGCCATGTACTAGGCCGTGTGAAAACTAGAACATATGTTGACTTGTACCACACGGCTAAGCCACACACCCGTGTGCTAGGCTGTGTGAAGCTACTGACTTGAATTCTAAAGAAATGTCAGAGGACACATGGCCATGTCACCTGACCATGTGTCATACACAATTGAGACTGTAACACCCTAAACCCAGCCTAGGCATTATGGCCAAATGGCGATGTCACATGAAAGTGCTTTCGAAAACTAAGTCGTTATTAAGCCAGTTTTGTTATCTTATATTATCTCTAATTCAAGTTATTTGTTTTCAAAACATTACCCACTTATTTACAAGTCATTATGATTAGCGGAAGCTTTTAAAACGATTTATGTAGCGGTGAGTGTTTTGAAAGAAAATATTTGTAACTTTTGAAACCCATGTTTTCCTACCACTAGTGATTATGAATCATAAGCAATGAAAAACAAATCCCAAAGTAAGATAAAAATCTATAAATGCCTTATTACAGTAAAAATTACCCCAAATAATATTACTTATGATCATAATCAAATACGAAAATATATGCGGTTGTGGGGCCACCTTTGAGTCCCCCGCTGCACCAATCACTTAAGTCTGGGGATTATCTACCCAGCGAAACAAAAGGGGTGAGTTTACGAAAACTCACTCTGTAATCCACATGCACAAAAATAGATAGCATACAGATAATCATAGTCTGGGCATAAGCCCTTTTTCAGTAACATTGTTAGTCTAGTTTGGGCCATAGCCCATCTCAACACAGTAATAATCACATATATGCAGTCACAATGATCCTACCCAACTAGCCATTACACATCATCTCCGTCCAACCCGACAGTCCATGTGGGGATGTAATCAACCCACCCAACCCTACACTCCAAGTAGTACAGAATGCGACACTAAATAGTAATATGCAGCTGAGCTGCCAGTAAATCAGGATCGAGGCCTTTCAGTGCACTTCCTCCGCATAATATAATCCCCAACCCAATGCAATGCAATATACAACATGTCAAGCTAAATCATAGTATTATACGTGCATTCAGTGCAGTTTTAACAGCATGCCTCATATACAACCATACAGATGTTTATATCATATAAGGGTATAATCGTCATTTCAGTCAATCAGGGGTCTAACTACACTTGCCGACCCTACAGTAGGTTCACAGTTGCCTCGGGCGACCCGTGCAACCTTAGCAGCTTATCAGTGGAAATGGCCTATAAGACCATGTCATTTGCCCATGTGGGCCCACATGCCCATGTAGCCACAAGGCCCAAAAATGGCCTTAGCCGTGTGGATCACACGGCCTGGCCCAATAATCCCAATGCCCGTGTGGTTCACCTTTATGGGGCCCACATGCCCGTGGGGCGCACTCAGCCCAATTTGGCCCAGCTCATGAATCGCACATGGCTTGCCTCGTCGATCACACGCCCGTGTCTGAACACATGACCTACCACACGGGCAGCTGAACGCCCGTGTGGCATTGACGATTCACATTTCTGGCTTTTTGCCGAGTTCAGTTTGTGAGGTTGTGTTTACACACACCTGATTACAAAAAGTGAGCACACTGTTCTTGAGCACTCCAAACCTATATTCAACCATAACACACAATTAATCACATAACAACTGGATTAAAACGACCCTTCATCAAAACACTTGTCCAAAGATCAATTGTCACTTACCTTGATTGAACAACTGAGGCTTTGCACACTTAAACTGTTGTAAAAGACTAATCACTAGCTCTTTAGTAATTAGCTGCATTCCAACCGAATCTTATTAACCATTATTCACACAAAGAGTTTGAACCAAACAAACATCAAACTTATCGAAAGTGCAGAACTATGTAAAGAAGATGGGTCAAATAAAAACTAAAACTAAAAAGGAACGAGACCAAGGTAACCACAATTTGATAGAGAGCAAAACTCAAAGATCAGTAGCAACGAAGGAAGATAGAGTTGCGCAACAAGGGAAGCAAAAGAAGAAAAAGAATCAAAAAAAGAAGGGGGAAAATGTCTATCGTGGGAAGCGACAAGGCCGAAGGAAACAGAAGATATAGTAACCACACAACTAGAAATATTTGACAGGGGTTTTTGTGATTAACAAAATACAAACGAAACACTGGGGGTGGAAGCAGAAAGTCAACAGAAAAGGGAAGTATTTGGGGAAGCAAATGGCAGCAAATGAAGGAAATTTTGGGAAACAGACCAATTCGACAGAGAGAACTAGAAGGGTGAAAATCGACAGGAAAGCAATCAAGATGAAAAGCAAGACAATGACCAAAACTAAAAGAATTGTGAGATTGAGTGGAAGAGTGTTTGGCAAAAGAAAACAAGAAAGGGACGCTTGCTAGAGGAGTAGAAGAAAACAACGTCAAAATAGCAGAAAAAAGAAAGATATTCGTATGCATCCTCAGCAATAATCGGCCTCCAAGAAGAGAAAATAATTGACAGAAACAATAATGTGGAGAAAGTACAATCCAAAACCAAAAACTTGAGAAACAACAATTCAAGCTCAACACCAACTCTCCCACTATCTTTAAACTCCCACATTATCCTTCCCAAATCCCTCAAAATCAACCATTTCTCCCTCAACCACCAAATTCAAAATCCACCAAAACTCTTCAGTAGTTTCGTTAAACTCAAACACCCACACGACACTAGCAGCAAAATAAAACACTCCATTGTGCATCCCAAGACTCAAACTCAAGACCCCCAGCACTTCGCCACTCTATTTAACCACTAGACCAGCTAGCCCATTCTGACATGTTATACCCATATTTATTTATAAACCTACTGACTAGAGATAGGGGTTGATTCATTTAAAACGAAAATTTTGCACAAGCTAAGGCTTGAACCCAGGACTTCTTAGACTCTTCCAGAACACATAACCACTGAAGTAGATACACACTTGTGTAACACAAACATATGAAAATAAATACTAAAGATTTTTGGGGTGTCACAACTCTACCCCCTAAAAGAAAATTTCGGCATCGAAATTTTACCTGATTAGAACAAATGAGGATACTATTGTTACATCACCTCCTCAGGCTCCCACGTGTCCTCCTCAGAGCTATGATTATGCCAAAGAACCTTCACCAGTAGGATAGACTTCCTCCTTAAAACCTTGACATTACGACCTAATATATGAATCGGCTCCTTTTCAAAGGTCAAATCTAGCCTCACCTAGATCTCCTCAACCGAAATAATATGCACAGGATCAAAGCCGTAACGCCTCAACATAGAGACGTGGAACACATCGTGAATCATATCTAACTCTATAGGTAACTCCAACTAATAGGTAATCGACCCCACTCATTTCAGTATGTGGTAAGGCCCAATGACTCGTCTTCCATCTGTTTACCCTTAATCTGATCCATCCACGTGGGTTTAACTTGAAGCTCAAGCAACAAACTACCATCATCAAATAAATTGAGGTGAGCAAACATTGCCCTCAGATCAGTCATAGCTCTACGACTCTGTAACACCCTGAATTTGGGCCTAGAAGTATTGGGCCTTGGGTATGGGTCCGTAAAGAGCTTGTATATAAGTATTTAATTGTGCAATGAAATTACACAATTAAATGTCTACTTTGGTGGTTAATGGCCCTGAGAAGTGTTGGAGAAATCCTGGGTTCAAACCTGGGCTTTAGCAAAAATTTTGGTTTTAAGTGAATAAAACCCTGGATGCTTGGAAGTAGGCCTTTTAAATTATTGTGTTAAGTAAATGACATAAGGAAGCATGTGGTCTAGTGGTTGTGGCGTCATTAAGGTTGCAAGGGAGCCTGGGTTCAAGTCTTGGCTCTTGCAATTTATTTTGGTTTTCTTTTTAAAGGAATCTAGACTTTGACCTATAGACCTTATAATTAATTGAGGATAAAGTATGACATAAAAGAACTTGTGGCAAGGAGGCAAGTGGTGTGTGAGCATGTGAGAAGGGTAAGGGTTCGAATCCTCTTGCAAGTAAAAAGGCAATTATTTTGCTACATGGGAATGGTAAGTGGTTGAATTGGATTGAAACTCTGGAAGGTTGTTGTGGACTTTGTAAAAGGGTGAAGTTTGAACTGGTCATGGTTGTTGAATTGAATTTGAATTGGGGGAAGCTGGAGTAAATCAAGGAGGGATAAGCGGAGAGATTTTAAGAGAAAGTCAAAGAGTTCAAATTAGGGAGAGTTGTAGCCGATTGGGGGGTTAGAGTATGCAAATTCGGCTATGAGATGTTTCTCCTTTTATTTTGGTGGGTTTTTGTCATTTTTTTGTGACTCTTAGTGCTGAAATATATCTTTTTTTGCTCTCCATTTTCGGTGATTGGTGTGTCGGGGAATTGACCATTTGGGAAGCTAATTGGAGTTGTCGAATACAACCTTTGTTGACAGTTTTCTTCGTTCACTTTTGTTTCTACTTCTCTTTTTCCTGGCTGAATATACTATCTTTTGTTTCTTCATTTTTTGTTTCAATCGCTTCCCTTACCATCATCTCTTTCACAATACTGATTTCTTTTCAGTTCCTCCCCAATCGATTGCCCTTTTAATCTCTTCATTGCTTTTCCTTTCGGCATACCCTTTGTATTCAGTTATTGGTCGATTGCTTTTCTCTTCTTCTAGTGACATACGATTTCGGTTTAAAAGGGTTCTGAGAGACTGGTAGTACTCGTGAGTTCTCTCTTGTTTTTCTGTTATAGTTATATGTGTTCAAACACATTTTTCTATCTTTTCTAAAAATCAATTTCCTATTTCTCTTCATGTACCTGGGATACCGAAATCATGATCCCTTCCTTATGGGGTGGTGGTTGTTGGATTCTAGGTTTTCGGTGAAGCAAAGGAGTTTCTGAAGGTAGTCACCGGAACCATTTTCTTACCACGCGATTTAAGGTAAGCGTTTTGGTCTAGCACTTTGGGGTTGGCCAAATGCCCTATCTTTGGATTTGGGTTTTTGTTGAGCAATGAATTCCTTTATTATTACGGTATTTCGATAGGAAAGGGTATAGTCATCTTTCGATTAACATTACTGTGGGTGTCAACGCCATTCTTTTGGGATTAAGTGTTAGTAAAAGGTATTGAAATTAACCGAAAACATTGATTGATGTAGGGTTGGTACTAGGAGATTTCTCGCGCGATTCTGCAGAAAAAGGTGTGTAACTCTACACCGTAAACCATTACTATCGAAAAGCTGAAAAAGGAGTGTAATCACACCCCTGTTGAACTACGAATCGATGAAAGTCGAAAAGCTGAAAAGTTGAAATTTCGGCATTTGAGGCTTCACGAGTGTGCAATCGCTCGTGGGGTAAATCAAGCTCACAAATCATGGGCGATAGACTGCAAAGGCCACCACATGCATTTTCGTGGACTGGGGCCGTTATGGGCCTTGATAGGCCATAATGGGTCGAATAGGACCAATAGGCCCGTGGGCCCGTATGGGTAAATTTCGCTGTTAAGCGGGAAGTAGATAGACTTGTCATGTCATGCGCATGACTCAGGTTGTTTTTAGGCCTCGATGGGCTGAAATGGGTCGTGTGGGCCCAATGGGCTCGTAGGCCCCACACGGATGAAATCCACAGTAAGTGTCAAATTATGAGCTGGGCTATGGTGTTCGCATAGCCAGACTGAAACTAGGCTAAATGGGCCACATGAGCAAGTGGGCCTCCTTGGGCCGAGTAATGGGCCTTAGGCCCATTTACACCGTTATGTCTGTTTAGGTTACTTAAGTCGCTCGAGGCGACGGTGGACCATCTGATGGGTCATAAATACCCCCAGTTTGGAAAATGATCGTAATACCCCTGTAGGGCAGAATGACCGTAATACCCCTGTATGGTAGAATGACGATTATGCTCTTATGTTCCATTTGACTGATGTGCTTATGATTTACATATATGATTATACTGAGTAGGATTTTGAATACACGTAATATTTGTGACATGACATATTGCATGAGGTTGGGTTATTATTGATAGAGGAAGTGTACGGCTTGTAGCGGTTCTATACAAGGCTTATAGCCCTTCTGCGATACTTTCAGCCCTTCTGCGATAATTATTGACACTATTTCCCACATATTTTCTCTGGAAAGTAGTCTTAAAGAACTCCCAGGACAGTCGATCGGCCTGAGAGCCCTCTTTAACTATAAGCCACCATTGGTAAGCCTCATCTTTCAACAATGACACTGCACCCTTAAGTTTCTACTCGGGGGTGCAGTCCAGATCATCAATGATCCTCTCTGTGGCCTCAATCAAATACTCAACCACAATAGGGGCAACTCCAACAATACCCCTATATTAGACCAGCAACTCCAGCTCTATTAGACTAGAGTCATTCCGTAACTGACCCTCAGCCTACAGCACCAGAAATGGGCCCAACAACCCTCTCTAGAATCCGTAACATAGCTTGGGATAGCACGTCGTCCCCAGCTGCACGATCATGAGACCCACTCAGTCACAAGTGAAGCCGGCGTCTCCCTAGTTTCCAAATTAGGCATGTGGCCAGATGACGAAGACCCAGCTCAAGTACCTCCACGACCCCCGCCACGGCCTCTTGTACCCCGTCCACGAGTACCTCTAGTGCTCATTATCGCATTGCATTTTATCTGTATTCACAATTTTATGCATCACTTTACAGTTCCAGTGTTTATTAACAAATATTTTATGGGAAATAGTGTCAATAATTCAAAGTTCGTCTTCTAAATCATAGTCTCACTACAGTTTTACTATCGTCTCAGTGTGCGCTACTAAAGTATTTTCAGTACAGTATGCTATCTATATTAGGCTCAATATTTACTATCTATAGCATTTTAATCAAAATGCATAAAAGTCACAGAAAACTTACAGGATCGGCACCGGTGACTCAGTGTACCACATATTCAATAAAACATTTCAAATCATTTCAAATCATTTGAAAGTAATTCTTTAAAAATTCAAGATTTAAAACCCAAATCCACAATCGAGTTTTGTAACTTAGCTCTGATACCACTAAATGTAACACCCCAAACCCGACCCAAACGTTATGGTTGAATCTGGCGATGTCACATGAAAGTGCTTTCAAAAACTAAGTTGTTGTTAAGCCATTTTTGTTATCTTATATTATCTCTAATTCAAGTTATTTGTTTTCAAAACATTACCCATTTTTTTACAAGTTATTGTAATTAGCAGAAGCTTTTAAAATGATTTATGTAGCGGTAAGTGTTTTGAAAGAAAATATTTGTAACTTTGGAAAACTCATGTTTTCCTACCACTAGTGATTATGAATCATAAGCAACGAAAAACAAATCCCAAATTAAGATAAAAATCCATAAAGGCCTTACTGCAGTAAAAATTACCCCAAATAATATTACTTATAATCATAATCAAATACGAAAATATATGCAGTTGTGTGGCCACCTTTGAGTCCCCCATTGCACCGATCCACCTAAGTATGGGGATCACCTGTGCAGTGAAACAAAAGTGGTGAGTTTATGAAAACTCAATATGTAATCCTATGCACAAAAACAGATAGCTTATAGATAATCACAGTCTGGGCATAAGCCCTTTTTCCATAACATTGTCAATCTAGTTTGGGTCTTAGCACATATCAGTATACTAACAGTCACATATACGCATTCACAAGGATCCTACCCAACCAGCCTCTACACACCATCTTCATCCAACTTGACACTCCATGTGGGGATGTAATCAACCCATCCAACCCTACACACCAAGTAGTACCGAATGCGGCACTAAACAATAATATGCAGCTGAGCTGCCAGTAAATCAGGCTCGAAGCCTTTAACTGCACTTCGTCTGAATAATATAATCCCCAACCCAATGCAATGCAATATACAACATGTCATGCCAAATCATAGTATTATACGTGCATTTAGTACAGTTTTGGCAACATGCCTCATATACAGCCATACAGATGTTTATATCATATAAGGGTATAACCGTCATTTCAATCAATCAGGGGTCTAAACACACTTATCGACCCTATAGTAGGTTCACAGTCGTCTCGAGCGACCCGTGCGATCTTAGCAACTTATCAGTGGATATGGCCCATAAGCCTATGTCATTTACCCATACGGGCCTACACGCCCGTGTGACCCACAAGGCCCAAAAATGGCCTTAGGAGTGTGGATCACACGGCCTGGCCCAATAATCCCAACGCCTGTGTGGTTCACTCATGTGAGGCCCGCACGCCCGTGGTGCCCACTCGGCCCAATTTGGCCTAGCTCATGAATCGCACATGGCCTACCTCGTCGATCACGTGCCCGTGTGGCATCGATAATTCACATTTCTAGCTTTTTACCGAGTTTAGTTTGCGAGGTTGTGTTTACACACACCTGATTACGAAAAGTGCGCACACTGTTCTTGAGCACTCCAAACCTATACTCAACCATAACACACAATTAATCACATAAAAACTAGATTAAAATGACCCCTCATCAAAACACTTATCCAAAGATTGATTGCCACTTGTCTTGATTGAACGACTAAGGCTTTGCAGACTTAAACTTTGTAAAAGACTGATCACTAGCTCCTTAGTGATTATCTGCATTCCAACCGAATCCTATTAACCATTATTCACACAAACAGTTTGAACCAAATGAATATCAAACTTACCAAAAGTGCAAAATTGTGTAAAGAAGATGGGTCAATTGAAGATTAAAACTAAAAAGGAACATGACCAAGGTAACCACAATTCGTCAAAGAGCAAAACTCAAAGATTAGTAGCGATGAAGAAAGAAAGAGATGCTCAATGAGGGAAGCAGAAGAAGAAAAAGAATCGGTAAAAGAGGGGGAAAGAACATTTGTCGTAGGAAGCAACAAGGACGAAGGAAATAAAAGATATATCAACCACACAACTAGCAATATTTGACAGTGGGATTAAAAAAATACAAATGAAGCACTGGGGATGGAAAATAGAAAGTCGGCAGAAAAGGGAAGTATTTGGGGAAGCAAATGGCAGCAAAGGAAGGAAATTTTGGGAAACAGATCTATTCGGCAGAGAGAACTAGAAGGGTGAAAATTGGAAGGAAAGCAATCAAGATGAAAAGCAAGACAGTGACCAAAACTGAAAGAATTGTGAGATTGAGTGGAAGAGTCTCCGGCCAAAGAAAACAAGAAAGGGACATTTGCTAGAAGAGTAGAAGAAAACATCGTCAAAATAGTAGAAAAAAGAAAGATATTCGTATGCACCCTCAGCAATAATCGGCCTCTAAGAAGAGAAAACAGTCGATAGAAACAGTAATAGGGAGAAAGTACCATCCAAAATCAGAAACTTGAGAAACAACAGTTCAAGCTCGACACCAACTCTCCCACTATCTTCAAACTCCTACATTTGCCTCCCCAAATCCCTCAAAATCGTCCACTTCTCTCTCAACTACCAAATTCAAAATCCACCACAGCTCTTCAGTAGTTCGGTTAAACTCAAACACCCACACGGCACTAGCAACAAAATAAAACACTCCATTGCGCATCCCAAGACTCGAACTCAAGTCTACCAGTATTTCGCCACTCTACATAACCACCAGACCAACAAGCCCATTCTGACATGTTATACCCATATTTATTTATAAACCTACTGACTAGAGACAAGGGTTTATTCATTTAAAACAAAACTTTTACACAAGCCAAGGCTTTAACCCAAGACTTCTCAGACTCTCCCAGAATACATAACCACTAAAACAGATACACACTTGTGAACACAAACATACGAAAATAAATATTAAGGATTTTTGGGGCATTACAGAGACACACGCCCGTGTGGACAAAAATAGGCTATTTTTCAAGCCTTATTTCTCACCCAAATGGTACCAACCTACACATACCAATTAGCATATGACTATATCATCATTAGGCATTCAAACCAATCACAACCATGTTTGTATCATACAATTTTATCTCTACCAATTTTAAATTCATAGACATTTTAAATGATCATTTGAAAACATGCCAAAATCACCTTAAAAAACTATCTAAATGGTCAATTACATATATGCATTACTTGCCTACAACTTAGCATGCATATATATTCTCAATTTTCAACCATTTGCTACCTTAAATATCAATTCACAATAAGGCATTTACATAACAATTATAAACCACATATCAAAGGGCCATACACACCTATTTACATATCAAAGCATATACCATTGTCAAGCCACATAAATGGCTAAAATATAACAAAAGATATAGGCTTCCATTAGCGAACTAACCTATACATGCCATATAACCAAAATATATTAAATTAAAGAGTACCAAAATAAGGGTTCGATAGTGTGATGTAATCTTTGACAACTTCCAAAACGAGCGAGATTCTGAATCATTATAAAACACAAAAAAATAAGCAACTAAACAATTAAGCTTCGTAAGCTCGTATGGCTATAAAGTAAAACTTACTATTCATTCACAATTTAAAGAAGCATAAATAAACATAAGTTTCAATCAATCCAAAGGTTAATACATAATCATAACCTTGTTAGTCATATATGAATATATCAACTATGAATTACTTGACATACTTTTCACAAATACCTAAACTGGTTCATATCATCTCTTATATCCTCATACCATCATCTTTACCCGCTGAACCATTTGGAATACTTTTGGATACTCAGGAATCTCTTACATTAAGTGTCAAATATGTGGTTAAAACCATCTCTATCTCATATCTCATATAGATGCTCACTCTCGAGCCATCACTCGTCTACTCACACAAGCTGACAGTCAAGACGTAGCTACACGGTGTTGTTCACACTAGCTGTCGAGTAGCCACAACACATGCCGAAAAACTCAGCCACCGGTAGAATGTAAGACCAGTACCCAAAAGACGATAACTCCTAATGACATGTCATTTGTATCCTATCTATTACTAAGGTTTAACCGGGATCTATATAATTACCAATATCTTGTCAAGAATTTCTGTAGTGTTATATCATCCCAATTATAATAATTAAGCAGATAAACACATATAATTTAAAGCTTATTAACATACGAACTTACCTCGAATTAATACGGAGAAAACGATCGTTCAGTTTACAACTTTATCTTTTCCCTGATCTAAATCTGTATATTGCTTTTCTTGATCTATATAATCAAATTTAACTTATTTAAATATCATTCTATTCAATTTAACCCAAAATTCATATTATGACAAAATTACTATTTTGCCCCTAAACTTTTGACTTCTTTCTAATTTAGTCCCTATCTCATAAAAATGCAATTCATGCAATTTAACTTATACCCATGCCAACCAAATTTCACCTAAGCCTATACCAGCTCATATTTTTCATTATTTCACACATTTACCACATAATTTTCATTTTTCTCAATTTAACCCCATAATTTGCAATTTCATTCAAAATCAATTAACAAATGTTGTTAATCTAACAACAACCATTCATTTTATGTAACAACCCGGTTAGACCCTAATCGAAATAGTGGTTTTGGGACCACAAATCTGAGTTAGAAAAATATTTTTATATTATTATTGGTTCCTACAACATGTTAATTTATATGTGTGAAAATTTCGTCTGAAAATTTTATCGTTTGTGTGCTCGATTTAATTAAAAGGACTTAATCGTGTAAAATGTTAAAGTGGCTAGATAATTGTTAAAGTGCTATATTGCTATTGTTTTTATAATGTGGAGTCCTTAAGATGTAATTTGACCTTTGGAAACATGCATGGACAAAAATGGACAACCATTATATAGTTTAGAATTAAATATTTAATGTTAAAATAGTAAAAAGTAAAATAATTAGTAATACAATAAAATAAACATGAAAAGGCCATGCATTTTAGTTCATATTTGGCTAAAACTTCAAAAGAAAAAGAAATAAAAAGAACAAGCTAGGTTCGGCCTTGTCCAAGCTTGATTCAAGGTTAGTTTTTGTTAGGTTTTTGATAATTTTTACGTTTTTGAGATTGTTGCTTCGAGTACTAGCTAGCCCATGCTTGCATTTTTCAATTTGATGATGTATTCATGAATTTCCATTGTTGATAGCTCGATGATTTTTGTGTTTGATGATGAAAAATAAATATATGCTGTTAGATTGTCAAGTTTGATTAAGTGATTTTTGATCAAAATGTTTATTTAGGACTAAATTGTGAATTTTGTAAATTGAAGGGTCAAAATGTGAAATAAATTAAACATATGGACTTATACGGACTAGGGATAAATTCGGCCGAAAATGAATGTATTCAAATTTTGAATATTTTGTGTTTTGTGAAATAGGGACTAAATTGTGAAAAATGTGAAATGCCAGGGGTAAAAGTGTAATTTTCCCATTTATGTGTTTTTGGATGAATTTGATTGAATATCTGATTAAATAAGTTTAATTTATATTAATTTAGATCAAGGAAAGAGAAAATTTAATTTAGATCGGGGGAAATCTAAAGTTGTTGAATAGTCGACCCGGTTTATTCATCTTCGTACAAGGTAAGTACATAACTAAATAAATGTCGTTAAATTTGATTGTATATATATCTTATTTGTGCTTAATTGAATTATCACTTGTATATGTATGTTTAAGCCGAATTTGCATAAGTATGGGAGAAGTATTTATGAGCTTGAATTGATCGAGTTACGACGTCCGAAAGTCCCGTACGAACCTTAGGAATAGTTAGGATAGATATGTCATGACATAGGATTCCGATATGTGATTCATGTAAGACCACGTCTGGGATGTTGGCATCGATTTGTGATTTACGTGTAAGACCTTGTTTGGGATAGTGGCATCGATATGTGATTACATGTAAGACCACGTCTGGGACATTGGCGTTGTACGAGCTTTTCAACTATCCAAGTATCCTTATTAATTCCGAATGGTTCCACGGCAATATTAAGTAAAGATTAAATGTGAAATCAAGCTAAAAGGGTCATGTATGTGCTAAGTTAAAATTATTGAAAAATTAAGGTAAGTGTGTACTTATGATTTATGTATGAGATATGCATTATAAGTGAGAATTATTTATGTCATGAACATATGTACATTCGGCCATTGATATTATGTGATTAATGTTTATGAGTAAATGATTGAGTTGATAAGCATAATTCGTGTATACAAGGTTAAATTTTGTTTGGTTCGATTTGGTTTAATTGAATTATGTATATTATTGAAATGTTTTATTTTCTTATGACTGACTAAGCTTTTTAAGCTTACTGTGTGTGTGTGTTCATTTGTTGTTTTATAGATTTTGGAAGTTAGTTATGAGCTCGAGGATCATCAAGGAAATTTGTCACACTATCGATCGTCGTTTCGGTATTTTAAAAGTTTGAACTTTGAACTTATGGCATGTATAGGCTAGTATTCGTTTTGGTTCGTTTTGAAATTTGTTTTATTTATGTCATGTGAAAATGGCTTGGTATTAATGCTAATGATTTAATGTTTAAGTAATTTTGATCATGATATACGTGTGTGTGCTTAGTATATGAATTTTATATGATGTAATGATATATATATGGCTTATGATTAGTTGATTTTGGTAAGCTTGGTATGTGGATGATGGATGTGTTTTGCTTATGGTTTGTTAATGATGTTAATGATGGTGATATTCGGTCATGCATTAACTTAATTTGTAAGTATGATTTACGGTATAAATTGTGTAATGGAATGGTCTTGAGGTTTGGCTTGATTAAATAATGTGTTTAAGTGTTTAGTTATATACATATATATTAATAATGAATTTAGTTGTATTTGATAAGTGAGAACTATGCAATGCTATAGGTATTTGATTTATAGATATGGTTATTTTGAGTTGGTTTGTAATGGTATGATTTTACTGATGAATTGGTTTGGAAATGGTGGAAATGGTGGACAATATGTATATGAATATTCGGCTAGGTCATTAAGTTCATAATGATAAGTATGCAATATAGGTATTTGGTGTATATATATATCTATATTAGTGATGTCGTATGCATTGGTTATTTCTTTGGATTTGTAAATGTATTAATAATTTTGTATCACTTTGTGTTATTTATACATGTGGTTGTATGTTTGGCCATGGTAATTGGCTATATAGGTTTGGTTTATAATGGCAAGAATGTTTATATTTTTTTAACTGTTATATGGAAGATAATTTGCATGCCTGATTATTTAATGAATTGATTGGATGTGTAAATGCATTACAGGCATATTACTTAGCATGTGAAAGGGGTATATTTTTTTATTGTTGTTTGTGCTCAAAATGGTTTAATTCATTATGATCTTATGTGCATAAATGGTGATAATGAAATAGGTACAATTAGTCATTTGGTAACTATGTTTAGATATAGTTTATTACTATTAGAAAATATATATAGATAGTATAAATAACTATGGTCATGATGTAATGTTGCCATGGTACTTATGTTTTATTTGGTTCAATATGCACATGGTCTAGTGACTAGAATAGAGGTATGTTTAGTCTTAAATGATATTTATTTAAGTGAAGTATAATTAAATGTTTGATTATTGCCATGTGGATGTTTTTACTTGAAATAATGTATAAGGTTTGTTCATATTGACTAATATCCATGTTGCATATGTGAGTGATATTTAAGCTGAGTATTATGGATCATTTAGTTTTAAAATGTGCATGTGTATTGATTATGTTATGTTATGTTTAATACTCAACTTATGAAAAAAAATAGATGCAATATGTCTGGTAAATGTTGTGTAATAATTTTTGTTTATACTTGAATAAATTTTTAAATATACCAATCATAGTATTATAGTAGTTTTGAGTTCGAAATTGAATAAGATAAGTGTTTTGATGAGATTAAATTACAAATGCAAGAAATGTATTAAATGTTTGTTTTGTACTGTGATATGTCTGGTAATGCCTCGTAACCCTAATTTGGCGACGAATATGGTTTAGGGTGTTGCATTTGATTGGTATCAGAGCTACGGTTTAGTCGATTCTAGGACTAATGTAGTGCATATAAGTCTGGCTATACATGCCATATTTATAAATTGCGATAGTGTGATGATTCCTGGCAATTAAAATGTGTTTTAGTATAGTAAATGGATCATGATCGAGCCATAGCTGATGACGTGGAATGTAATGTGCCCGCTCCTACTCAAGGGTCAGCCCTGGTTGATTCTAGGTTGATTTCGAGTAGCCATGAGGGAGAGTCTAAATAGGCCTTCTTCCAGATGATGATCGAATGGTTCACACAGTATATCCGAACAAATCTGACTGTTCAACAACCCCCACCTAATCCTCCTCTGATACCCATGGTAACTCAAGTTATTGATCTGATGAGATTAAATAAGCCCCCAGTTGATAAAATCAGAAAACATGGGGCTGAAGAATTCAAGCCACTGTTGATGTTGATGTAGAGCGAGATGAATTCTGGCTCGATAATACTATTTGTGTGTTTGATGAGCTATCCTGTACCCCTAACGAGTGTATAAAATGTGTTGTATCCTTACTTCGAGATTCTGTGTATCATTGGTAGAATACATTAATATCAGTAGTTCCAAAAGAACGGGTGACCTGGGAGTTCTTTCATACTGAATTCTGTAAAAAATAAATCAGTCAGAGATTCATTGATCAAAAATGCAAAGAATTCCTCGAGTTAAAATAGGGTCGTATGACCGTAACAATGTATGAAAGGGAGTTTGTGAGACTCAGCAGATATGCCCGGGAATGTGCTTCTACTGAAGCTATAATGTGTAAAAGATTTGAAGACGGTTTGAATGAAGACATTAAGCTGTTAGTCGAGATACTTGAAATAAAAAAGTTTGTTGTACTAGTCGAGCGAGCATGCAAAGCCAAAGAGCTCGAGAAAGAGAAAAGAAAAGTTGAATTTGAAGCTAGAGATTTAGGAAAAAGATCATCCGGTAAAACATTTCAGTCGGTATCAAAGAAATTCCAAGATGACTTTAGTCGTTCAAAGGCTACTGCAGGCTATTCTAAACGTGATCGAGACAGACCACCTGTAAGTTCGAGAGATACATCAGTAGCTAATGTTGGTAACATCGACTGAGCCAACCCGAGTGCAAACATTATGGTAAATGACATCCCAACAATTGTAGATTGAATGATTGGGATTGTTTTAAATGTGGATTGATGGATCACTTTATTCATGAATGCCTTGAGTTGGTTGAGCAAGACATGAAGTAGAATACGAGGCAGAGTAACACGATAGCTTGAGGTAGACCACCCAAAAATACGGGTAATATGAGTGGCATTCAGAGGGGAACTAAAGGCACGGTTGTTAGATTTGAGGCTGGCTCACCTGCCAGAGCTTATGCTATCCGCGCTCATGAAGAAGCTTCGTCTCCAAATGTGATTACTGGTACTTTCACTCTCTATGATACTAGTGTTGTTGAATTGATTGATCCTGGATTGACTCATTCTTATGTATGTGAAACTTTAGTATCCAGTAAGACTATGCCTGTTGAGTCTACTGAGTTTGTGATTAGAGTGTCAAATCCCTTAGGCCGGTGTGTTTTGGTTGATAAAGTATGCAAGAATTGTCCTTTGATGATTTGAGATTCATGTTTTCCAGCTGATTTGATGTTGTTTCCATTCAACGAGTTTGATATAATTCTGCGTATGGATTGGCTAACGTTGCATGATGCTATTGTAAACTGCAAACAGAAGACTATTGATTTGCGATGCCAGAATGATGATATTATTCAGATTGAGTATAATGATTTGAATGGTTTACCGTCTGTGATATCTTCGATGTTAGCTTGAAAATATGTGAAAAAGGGTAAGCTTACTTTGCCTATGTGCTCGATTCTAAAGTGACTGAAAAAAAGATTGAATTAGTACTAGTTGTGTGTGAGTATCCAGATGTGTTTCATGACGAATTACCGGGTTTGCCACTGATTCGAGAAGTAGAGTTTGGCATTAAGTTAGTGCTGGGGACAACTCCAATTTCGATAGCTCCGTACAGAATGGCACTGACCGAATTAAAAGAGTTGAAAGCACAGTTGAAAGAATTAACTGATAGTGACTTTGCGTGACTGAGTTTTTCTCCCTGGGGTGCACTCGTTTTGTTTGTGAAAAAGAAAGACAAAACTATGAGAATGTGCATCGACTACCGATAGCTCAATACGGTGACTATAAAGAATAAATATCCTTTGCCACGAATAGACGATTTGTTCGATCAGTTGAAAGGGGCTACAGTGTTTTCAAAGATAGATTTGAGATCAGGTTATTATTAGCTACAAGTTAAAGACTCCGATGTGCTGAAAACTACTTTCCGAATGAGATACATACATTATGAATTTCTAATTATGCCTTTCGGACCTACTAATGTACCTGCTGCCTTTATGGATTTAATGAATCGAATCTTCAGATAGTATTTGGATCAATTTGTGGTTGTGTTTATAGATGATATTTTGATGCCAACACCTAAGAATTGTGCTACAAACTTTATGAGATAAACACTTGTATGCAAAGTTTAGTAAATGTGAGTTCTGGTTGCATGAAGTTGGTTTCTTAGGATATGTTGTATCGTTATCGGGTATTCGGGTTGATCCAAGTAAGATTTCTGCGATATTAGATTGGAAGCCTCCGAGAAATGTATTTAAAGTCTAAAGCTTTTTGGGACTTGCTGGTTATTACAGACAGTTTGTAAAAGGTTTCTCGATGATTACAACTCTGATGACGAGACTACTTCAGAAAAATATTAAGTTCGAGTGGTCAGAAAAGTGCTAGAAAAGTTTTGATCAATTGAAAGCATTATTGACTGAAGCTCCGGTGCTAGTTCAGCCAGAACCGGGTAAAGAATTTGTAATCTTTAGTGGTGTATCTTTGAAAGGTTTGGGTCGTGTTTTGATGTAGGAAGGCAAAGTTATAGCTATGCCTCGAGATAGTTAAAGTCGTACGAAAAGAACTATATGACGTATGATTTTGAATTAGCAGCTATTATGTTTGTGTTCAAAATTTGGCGTCACTATCTGTTCGATGAGAAATGTCATGTTTATTCCGATCACAGAAGCTTAAAATACTTGATAGCTCAGAAAGATCTAAATTTATGACAACGAAGATGGTTAGAGTTGTTAAAAGATTACAAGCTTGTAATTGACTACCATCCAGGAAAGGCCAATGTAGTTGCTATGCTCTACGTCAAAAATATTTGTTTGCTCTGCGTGCAATGAATGTGCATATGGCTCTATCTGATGATGGCTCAATTATAGCAGACTTGAAAGCGAGACCGTTATTTATACAGCAGATTTGCGAAGCGCAAAAGGTTGATAATGAATTTTTTGTAAAACGAGCTCAATGTGATTCAAATATTGATTCAGAATTTCAAATTGATGTTGATGATTGTTTAAGATTCAGAGGAAGAATATGTGTTCCGAGAAACTCAAAGTTGCTTCAGATGATTTTGATTGAAGCACATAGCTGTCGATTATTAGTTCATCCGAGAAACACAAAAATGTATAACGATTTGAAATAGCTTTACTGGTGGCATGGTATGAAACAAGATATCTCTGACTCTGTTTCGAAATGTTTAATCTGTCAACAAGTCAAAGCCGAGCATCAGGTACCATCTAGGTTACTTCAACCGATTATGATACCCGAGTAGAAATGGGACAGAGTCACGATGGATTTTGTATCGGGTTTGCCTTTATCAACGGGCAAGAAAGATGCGATCTAGGTTGTTGTAGATAGAATGACTAAATTGTCTAATTTTATTCTGATTCGTACAGATTATTCGCTTGAAAAGCTTGCTGAGTTATACATTTCTCAGATTGTGAGATTGCAGGGAGTACCTATTTCTATTGTTTCGAGTAGAGATCCGAGGTTCACATCGCGATTTTGGAAAAATATACAAGATGCATTAGGTAGGAAGTTACATTTTAGCATTTCTTTTCACCCACAGACGGATGGTCAATTTGAATAGATTATTCAAATACGGATATACTGAGATGTTGCATTCTTGAGTTTGAAGGTACGTGGGAATGATACTTACCACTGATTGAATTTGCGTATAATAATAGCTTTCAATCCAGTATCAAAATGGCTCCTTATGAGGCTTTGTCCGATCACAAATGTCGAATACCTTTATATTGGACTGAGCTCAGTAAGAATAAGATACACGGGGTCGATGTGATCAAAGAAACTGAACAGAAAGTAAAAGTGATTCGTGATCGTCTAAAAGCAGCGCCAGATCATTAGAAATCTTATGCAGACTTGAAACAAAAAGATATTGAGTTTCAGATTGGGGACAAAGTGTTTTTAAAAGTCTCACCGTGAAAGAAAATACTCTGATTCGGTCGTAAAGGCAAATTGAGTCCGAGATTTATTGGGCCGTATGAAATCATTGAGTGTGTCAGGCCGGTTGCTTACAGACTGTTGTTGCCACCTAAGTTAGAAAACATCCATAACGTATTTCATGCTTCGATGCTTCGACGAGATCAATCCGATCCATCACATGTAATTTCCCTGTCGGAGATTGAGATTCGATCTGCTATGACATACGAAGAAGAACCGATCTGAATTTTAGATTGTAAGGTTAAAGAGTTAAGAAATAAGAAAATATCTTTAGTGAAAGTCTTATGGCATTAGCACGGGATTGAAGAAGCTACGTGGGAGCCCGAGGATGCTATTAGAGAATGCTACCCAAACCTATTCGCTGATAAGATTTTCAAGGACTAAAATCTCTAAGGGGGGAGAGTTGTAATAACCCGATTTAGACCTTAATCGAAATAGTGTTTTTGGGACCACAAATCAAAGTCAAAAAAATATTTTTATATTATTTGTGGTGTCTACGGCATGTTAATTTATATTTGTGAAAATTTTGTGTGAAAATTTTATCGTTTGTTCACTCGATTTAATTAAAAGGACTTAATCGCGTAAAATGTAAAAGTGGCTAGCTAATTGTTAAAGTGCTACATTGCTATTTTTTTATAATGTGGAGTCCTTAAGATGTAATTTGACCTTCGGAAACATGCGTGGACAAAAATGGACAACCATTTAGTTTATAATTAAATATTTAAGGTTAAAATAGTAAAAAGTAAAATAATTAATAATATAATAAAATGCATATTTGGCCGAAACTTTAAAAGAAAAAGAAATAAAAAGAACAAGCTAGCTTCGGCCCTGTCCAAGCTTGATTCAAAGTTAGTTTTTGTTCAGTTTTTGATAATTTTTACGCTTTTTAGATCATTGCTTCGAGTACTAGCTAGCCCATGCTTAAATCTTTGAAGTTGATGATGTATTCATGAATTTCCATTGTTAATAGCTCGATGATTTTTGTGTTTGATGATGAAAAATAAATATATGTTGTTAGATTGTCAAGTTTGATTAAGTGATTTTTGATAAAAATGTTTATTTAGGACTAAATTGTGAATTTTGTAAATTGAGGGGTTAAAATGTGAAATAAATTAAACATATGGACTTATACGGACTAGGGATAAATTCGGCCAAAAATGAATGTATTCAAATTTTGAATATTTTTTGTTTTGTGAAATAGGGACTAAATTGTGAAAAATGTGAAATGCCAGGGGCAAAAGTGTAATTTGCCAATTTATGTGTTTTTGGATGAATTTGATTGAATATTTGATTAAATAATTTTAATCTAGATTAATTTAGATTAAGAAAAGAGAAATTCGGATTTGGATCGAGGGAAATCTAAAGTTGTTGAATAGTCGACCCGGTCTATTCGTCTTCGTACGAGGTAAGTACATAAGTAAATAAATGTCGTTAAATTCGATTGTATATATATCTTATTTGTGCCGAATTGAATTATCACTTGTATATGTATTTTTAAGTTGAATTTGTTTAAGTATGGGAAAAGTATTTTCGAGCTTGAATTGATCCTGTACGAACCTTAAGAATAGTTAGGATACATATGTCATGACATAGGATTCCGATATGTGATTCATGTAATACCACGTCTGGTACATTGGCATCGATTTTTGATTTATGTGTAAGACCATGTCTGGGACATTGGCATCGATATGTGATTACATGTAAGACCACGTTTGGGACATTGGCATTGTATGAGCTTTACAACTATCCAAGTATCCTTATTAATTCCGAATGGTTCCACGAGCAATATTAAGTAAAGATCTAATGTGAAATCGAGCTAAAAGGGTCAGGTATGTGCTAAGTTAAAATGATTGAAAAATTAAGGTAAGTGTGTACTTATGATTTATATATGAAATATGCATTATAAGTGAGAATTATTTATGTTATGAACATATGTACACTCTGCCATTGATATTATGTGATTAATGTTTATGAGTTAATGATTGAGTTGATAAGCATAATTCGTGTATACAAGGTTAAATTTTGTTTAGTTCGGTTTGGTTTAATTGAATTATGTATATTATTGAAATGTTTTATTTGCTTATGACATACTAAGCTTTTTAAGCTTACTCGGTGCGTGTTCGTTTGTTGTTTGATAGATTTTGGAAGTTAGTTACGAGCTCGGGGATCATCAAGGAAATTTGTCACACTATCAATTGTCGTTTCTATAACAGCCCGATTTAGGGGCTAGTCGGAACAGTGGTTTCGGGACCACTATTTCGAGGCCAGATAAAATTATTTTAGTATTATTTTATATGTTATAATATAATTTTATAAGTGCATGTAAATTTTGGTAAGTTAATTTTAGCAATTTCTAGTCCAATTTCGAAAAAGGACTAAATCGCGTAAAAGGTAAAAGTTGTGTTTTAATACCTAAAGGTGTTAAATTGCCTTGTATCTTAAATTGGGGGTATTTAAAGTGAAATTAGACCATTGAAAGTGTGATGGCCGGCCATGGGAGACAAAATTATTGAAAAGTCAAAATTAAGTGAAATTTGGTCACCAATTTTGACTAGTTTTATTATTAACAAACCAAAAAGAAAAAGCTATCATTTTTCTATATGAAGCAAAGAAAGGGTTTTGAAGCTGGAAAATTTCAGCAACATATTTCCCTTGCTTGTAAGTGATTTTAATGTCTTTGCTTGATGATTTTTACATTTTTGGAACCCCTAAAGCATGAGCTTTCATAAGAGGGGACTATTTTGCAAAATGATGAAGAGTCTAGGGCTTTTCCATGAGAGTAAATGTGTTTTTTGCTGTGTTTTTATGGAAGATTATGAGTCCTAGTTGTCCAATAAACAACTTTTGTGAAAGAAATTGCATGAAAACACCTTAAAAAAAAGGCTAGATTGCTAAGTTGTAAAATGAGTTGTAATGTGTAAAATAGTTGAAATTATGAGTTGCTATAGTTATGAAAACGGTTCATCTAGACTCAAGCAGTAAAGAAATGTGATAAAAATTATTTTACAAGTATTGGGGCAAAAGTGCAAATATGTAAAAGTTTAGGGGTCAAAATGAAAATTTGTAAAAGTATGATTTTTAGACCCATATGAATATTGTGACTGATTGGTAAGCTAAATGTGATATTATAGATCAAGGAAATCGAGATTGGACCTAGAACGGAAAGAAATCAAATAAGGGATGATTATGTCCTTTTCACCTTTGTGGTATCGAGGTAAGTTTGTATGTAAACAATACCATGCTATACAAGTATTTAAATGTTATCATTACATGAATTGTAGAAATATTAAATGTATGTGATTAATAGAAATATGATAAGACAAAGCCTTAATAGACGAGGAAAAATCTCGTTTGAACCTTTGGAATAGAATAGGATACGAGTGACATGTCACTAGGAATTATGAGTCTAGATGACTAGCTCGAGAGTGAGCATTGAAATGTCATGAGATATGAGGTAGCTTTAGCTACAATTGAGGCACTTATGTGCAAAGGCTTTTCCGAGTATCCAATTAGTATTCCAAGTGTTCAACGGGTAATCCGAGGAAAGAGTTGATGATGGTCCCAATGAGGTAAGTCATTGGTGAGTATGCACTTGAGTTATGTTACGAGTTGTGCAAGTATGTATACTAAGCCTATGAGAATGCCTTGATATGTGATGATCTATGATGCATAATATGTTTTCTTACCATGATGGATGAAATGATGTATGAATTTTGTGAACAATGATCATGACTGAGTAACTTAGCCTTGACAGATTTGAGGTACTGCAGTAGTGTAATTTTGAAAATACACTAAAAATAGTATAAAATGAGTTAGAGGAAGAATAAAAAATGGGATTAAAGCTTAATTACTCTATTTTCACATGAAAGAAACATGGGAAGAAAAAGAAATCTATATTGTGTGATATTTGAATTCTTGTAAAATAGGGTCTGAATGAATTCAAGATCCCCTATTCTGACTTTAGAAATTCACCATAAATTTTAAAACAATTATTAAGAGTCATAACTTAATGGATGGATTCCTTATTGAGTATATTTTTAAGGGAAACAAACGGCATGGTGATTGGAATTCTGTACAGGTATAAATTCGGTTCGTAGTGCACAAGGGTCAGAGTAGTCATACCCTGAAATAGGGGAGACTTTAACTAATAAACTGTACTAAATCGATTGACAAAAAATTCTGGAAATTTTATGGAAGAAATATAAATGAGTATAGTTTCGGAAAAAAATTACGAAACTTAATTCAGAGTTTCGTAGCTCCAGAGATAAATAATTTAGTGACTGTTACACAGGAAGACTGCTTGTCGTGAACTTGAGAATATGTTGTAAACATTGATAAAACAAGTTAATGAGTTGCTTATTGTTTTCATATGAACTCACTAAGTGAAAGCTTACCCCCCTTCTTTCCCATGTTCTCTAGGGTTTCCAGGTTTGTTCGGGTTGGAGTTCGCCGGAGATATTATCACACTGTCAAGCTAACGCTATTGGTGTAGTGATTTCAAGTACTTTGAGTCTATGGCATGTATAGGAGTTTAAATATTAGAGTATGTGATATGGCTTTGACCATATGTGTTGGCCTATTTTGATTATGGGATTGTAAATTCATTTTAATTATACATGCATGTGCTATGGTTTTACGTGATGAGTTTATAATGATTATAGCATGAATGTGGTAAAGATGTGAGAAAAATCTATGATATTTGTTGCATGTGAAATTACCATGGTCATGTCATGTTAGGAATGTTTAAGTGCCTACTTTTTCCATGTTGTATGCTATTGTATAAGTATGTGTGCATGTGTTGTGAGGGTGACAAAATGGCTTGGAAAATAGCCTTGTATTTGTCCAGGTTTTTGGACATGGGTCCGGGACACGGGCATGTCCCTAGCACACGGGTGTGTGCTCTATACCCACACAGGCGTATGAAGCCTTGATGTAAGAGATTTTCTAAGTTTTTCATGAGTTCTTGGTTGGGTCCCGAACCACTCCGGATGTATGTTTTGGGCCTCGTAAGCCCGTATATGGGACAGATTGTATGTGAAAAGAAAAGTTTTTAATTATTTGAGATTTCATGGCCCTATTTAGTCTAGAAGTGTTAGTAAAAGTCAGGTAGCACCTCGAACCCTGTCCCGACGTCGGATGCGGGCGAGGGGTGTTACATTTAGTGGTATCAGAGCATGGTGTAGTCAGTTCTCGGACTAACCTAGCGTAAGAGAGTCTAGCTATGCATGCCATAGTATTACTCGTGATAGTGTGATATCTCTCGGCCCTAACAGAACTGTTGGTTAAGACAGGAATGAGTTCCAACTGAGCAAATCTTGATAGAGATAAGAGTAAACTTGAGATTATTGAATCATGCGTGTGATATGCTGAAAATGGGAAAGGTATGAAAAGAAATTCATGATTTTTGCATGACCTAGTATTCATTATGTGATACTCTTGAGTTAAAGAATGTGAAATAGTGAAATAAAACAAAGTTAAGTTGTGAAAAGCTCTTTTATGCATGTTAGTATTCACACGATGTTAAATGTCCAACTTGATTTGGCCAAGTGTTTATGAAAAGAAAGAAATTTGCTTGAAGTGATAGAATGTATGTATGAATACTTTTATTGCATGATTAGTAATCAGTATATACATGAGGTTGACATTTATGTCTAGATTAATGAAGTCAAGATCCTGAAATGTTATGCCTTATAATCTTAATTACAGAATCATAAATGTCACAATAGCATGAAAGTTGTAATGAAAGATCAAATGGGGTGGAACGTAGGGAATGAGTACGATCGTTCACTAATGAATTGACGGAAAAGACTATGGTTGGACCATGGCAATACATGAGATTTGTGTACCAGTGTAAGATCATGTCTGGGAAATAGCATCGGCATTGAGACGAGGGCTAGTGTAAGACATGTCCAGGAAATGCATCAGCCACAGTATGAGAGCCAATGTAAGACATGTCTGGGACATGCATCGGCCTCGAGATGTTAGCCAGTGTCAAACATGTCTGGGACATGCGTCGGCTACGAGATGTGCTAGTGTAAGACATGTTTGGGACATGCATCGGCACGGTTACATGTGTCAGTGTAAGATCTGTCTGGGATACGACATCGACACAGATAGAAGAAAGCTAGTACAAGACCATAGTTGGACTATGGCATCAAGTAAACGATGTACTCAAAACCTTTAGACGTTCTCCAATTTGATAAATATTGGAAAGTGATTAAGACTAAATGTGGAAACTTGATAAGACATTAAGGGTAATTTGAGAAAAAAAAGAAATGAAAGTTTGAGTTATGATAAATTCACTTTTCGCATGAAATAAAGTTGCATGTATTACTGAGATATGTGAAAATGTGTTCATAACAAGTTGGAAATTTGAAAGGTTTGAATCGATGTGTGTAATGCTATGTTGTTGTTGAATATGTATTTGCTTGAGAGTCAAAAGTTTAGAGGCTTTATAATCTTCGCCCCCTTACCAGAATAGAGTTATACGATGAGATTTTCGAGAGATATGTTGCATAAGCTTGCAAAAGTGAAACTGAAGAGTACAATAATGGAATAGTATGAGATTAGCGAAGACAGAATTAGTTAGAGGGATAATGTCAGACTTGCACAGATGTCTGAGTATGACAGATTCAATTAAACAAAAGCGATGGCTATCTTTCTCTTCTGAGTATTCTATGTTTTCTTCAATTCTGGGGAATACATATGGTTATCCCTTTCGAATGGAAATTATATCATACGAGGATGCTAGTGACTGTGATATTAGATGAAAAGCTCTATTAGTCCAGTTAGGTATGATTGACATTTTCCCCATCTCTTCAGATTTCTATTCTGATATATTGAAATGAAGTTGATAGTAAAAATCTATGTGAGATTATTCTGATGTTCTATTGATTATGGTTTATATATATACGGGAATTATATTATCTCTGTTACGAGGAATTCTAGAGTGTCTAGATAGTAGTTTCCTTCTAGTTTTCTCTGAGGGATTTTCCGGATCATCTTTATTATTTTCTTCTGGATTATATTTTGGAATTTCTGGTATAGTCTTTATATCTTGGAATTTCTTATATTGGCTTTTCTCTCGTTCTTGTTTCGAGAATTATCAAGCTTGGCTTATCTTTACGAGTAATCTTTGACTTGCGATATTAGAATCTGTTATGATTAAGCTTCTGGCTCGACCATAAAAGTGTGGGGATTTCAGTGTCGAGATTTCTTTAAAATTCTTGGGGTAAAGAATGGTTATTCTGCAAAAGTAAATCCGAGTTATGTGCATTTAAGTTTATTCTCTGGTTCGAGAATACCGTTACGTGTTCTTTGGTAAGTAGTCGTACAGTCAGAAATAATGGGATTTTATTCTTGAAAGTATGTTATGGAAACATATTAGTTGGATTTCTCTTGTTCGAGAGATGTTATAAGTATAGTTATCCTGATTAATAAAGAGACCACATCTATGAAGTTGGAATCATTTGATTCATGTTAGTAAAGTTTCTAAACAGTTGATGATCAGAGTATAGAAATGTGGCTATAAGTGGTAAATTAAACAAGTACAGCACGATTCGACTTTTAATTTGGAATTGCAAGGAAGATTTGATTTCTGGTTTCTGTTACTATTATTTCAGAGTAAGATTAGGGTACTGAGAAACTCCAGGCTATGCAGAGAATTGTGTACAGAGTTCACAACAGTCTTTTGTTTATTCTTCCAAAGAATGTTAAATTGACTACCGGGTAAAGCCGATTATCAGACATATTCAAGATTATAATTGTCAGTGCTGACATTGAAAGAGAAAATTGAGAAATGATTAGTATGAATTTTCTATCGGGATGTCTCTCTTCTCCGGGAAATAAGAGATACCATAATGGATTGTGATAGATTGATGATAGTAGTCCGCATGACTATTTTGGTATATACAGAGGTATTGTTAGACGGATTGGGACGAGTTGTGTTTCTAAGCTTATAGTTCTTAGAATGTCAGTTTTCAGTATTTTGAATTGAGCCGAGAATTTTATAGTAATTGTGGAAAGGTTACAGAAATCCTGAGTATGAGCTTCAGCTGAGTTGTTTTGTAAGTTTTGAGAAAAAGATATAAGTGACTCGTGAAAGTAGAGAGCAACTTTTTCTGGTAAGATTTTCGGGGACGAAAATCCCTAAAGGGGGGAAGAAATGTAACAGCCTGATTTTGGGCCTGGTCGGAACAGTGGTTTCGGGACCACTATTTTGAGGCCAGAGAAAATTATTTTAGTATTATTTTATGTGTTATAATATAATTTTATAAGTGCATGTAAATTTTGGTAAGTTAATTTTAGCAATTTCTAGTCCAATTTCGAA
Organism: Gossypium hirsutum; assembly: GCF_007990345.1. Taxonomy (NCBI): domain Eukaryota; kingdom Viridiplantae; phylum Streptophyta; class Magnoliopsida; order Malvales; family Malvaceae; genus Gossypium; species Gossypium hirsutum. Next base: position 80,497,741 of record NC_053425.1, on the reverse strand, counting down.
AAAGGACTAAATCGCGTAAAAGGTAAAAGTTATGTTTTAATACCTAAAGGTGTTAAATTGCCTTGTATCTTAAATTGGGGGTATTTAAAGTGAAATTAGGACGTTGAAAGTGTGATGGCCGGCCATGGGAGACAAATTTGTTGAAAAGTCAAAATTAGGTGAAATTTGGTCACCAATTTTGACTAGTTTTATAATTAACAAATCAAAAAGAAAAAGCTATCTTTTTTTCTTCTCCTTCACCGAAATATGCAGCAAAGAAAGGGTTTTGAAGCTGGAAAATTTCAGCAACATATTTCCCTTGCTTGTAAGTGATTTTAATGTCTTTGCTTAATGATTTTTACATTTTTGGAACCCCTAAAGCATGAGCTTTCATAAGAGGGGACTATTTTGCAAAATGATGAAGAGTCTAGGGTTTTGCCATGAGAGTAAATGTGTTGTTTGCTGTGTTTTTATGGAAGATTATGAGTCCTAGTTGTCTAATAAACAACTTTTGTGAAAGAAATTGCATGAAAACACCTTAAAAAAGGGCTAGATTGCTAAGTTGTAAAATGAGTTGTAATGTGTAAAATAGTTGAAATTATGAGTTTCTATAGTTATAAAAATGGTTCATCTAGACTCAAGGAGCAAAGAAATGTGATAAAAATTATTTTACGAGCATTGGGGCAAAAGTACAAATATGCAAAAGTTTAGGGGTCAAATAAAAATTTGTAAAAATATGATTTTTAGACCCATATGAATATTGTGACTGATTGGTAGGCTAAATGTGATATTATAGATCAAGGAAATCGAGATTGGATCTAGAACAGAAAGAAATCGATTAAGGGATGATTATGTCCTTTTCACCTTTGTGGTATCGAGGTAAGTTTGTATGTAAACAATACCATACTATACATGTATTTAAATGTTATCATTACCTGAATTGTACAGATATTAAGTGTACGTGATTAATAGAAATATGATAAGACAAAGCCTTTGTAACACCCCGAACCCGAGACCGACACCGGAGTCGGACACGAGATGTTAACAAACTTTGAAAAAAATTTTCCAGACACTGCCCAGTCTGAGTACTAGTCGCTTCAAAAATCATATCTTGAGTTTCACAACTCGAAATTCAGTTTTGTGATTTTTCCCTGAAACTAGACTCATGTCCCCACCTATGTATTTTTTTCTAGAATTTTTGGTCGGGCCAATTAGTACAGTTTATTAGTCAAAGTCTCCCATGTTACAGGGGTCGACTACACTGACCTTTTCCCATTACGACTTGGATATCTCTCTGCACAGAGCTTCAATACTGATGCCGTTTGTTTCTATGGAAACTAGACTCAGAGAGGAATCCATACATATATGGTATGACCCCTAATTATCTCTGGTCAATTTATAGTGAATTTCCAAAGGCGGAACAGGGAATCCAGAAACTGTTCTGGCCCTGTTCCACAAGAACCCGAATATCTCTTACTGTACTGTTCCTATGATTGTTTCGTTACTTCCATATGAAAGTAGATTCATCAAGGTTCGATTACATAATTTAATCACTATTTAATTCCACTCCTACGAATTCTTGTGATTTTTCCAATCCACACCACTGCTGCTATCAGCTTCTGTTTTCAAAGTAAACCTTACCTAATTTGGGGTTTCATGGACCAACTAGGGCCTTGTCAAACATAAGCCCACATATGATCATACTTAGCCATTCCAGTGGCTGATCATTTGCTCAACACTTCCATTCAAACTATAGTTACATCATGAAACCATTTATACATTCATAAACACGAATGGTCTAATGCCATACTCCACTTCTACAAGCCATTTTCGCATGGCTGTACACTTATACATTTCATAAAGTACTCGAAAGACAACAATGGGTAGTCCTATACATGCCATATCAAAATTCAACCAAAATAGTACCCAAAAGAGCCTTTGATAGTGTGGGCGACTTCGACGTCAAGATCCCGAGTCCGATAGCTGGAGAACCAAAAAATCTATAAGACAGAGGAGCAATGGAACGAAGTAAGCAATTTATGCTTAGTAAGTTTTGAGCAAGAAATTCCAGCATAAACAAAGAATAACACACATTTAGCTAAATGGAATATTTCATAATACGCAATTTACCGATATCAAACTTGCTTCACAACATTAACAACCCTTATGTACATACACAATAGACTAACTTAGCCGAAGGCCGGTAGCTCGTTTATCAACTGAGCGAACATTTATTTGTAAGGGCTCGATTAAATTCAACACATACGTAACATATCCCCATATTGGGATGTTTTTCGAGTATTCGCTGGAATTTTACAGCAAGCTCATTCATTATCAAATCACGTACCTTCGGGATTTAACCGGATATAGCTCCTCGTTCAAATGCCTTCGGGACATAGCCCGGTTTTAGTAACTCACACAATGCCTTCGGGACATAACCCGGATTTAACAACTCGCACGAATGCCTTCGGGACTTAACCCGGATTTAATAACTCGCACGAATGCCTTCGGACTTAACCCGGATTTAGTATCTCGCACAAAGGCCTTCGGATCTTAGTCCGGATATATTCACTTAGCACAAAGCCTTCGGGACTTAGCCCGGACAGCATTCAATTAATCATGCACATCTAACAATAATTCATGGCACATTCATATTTCATTTTCATTTGCGAAACTCAAACACAAGGCACATATCATCCTTGCACATTCGGCTCAATAGCCTCACATAGAGCATGATTTAATCACATCGTAATTTAAGCTCTCTTACTCAAGAACTTACCTCGGGTGTTGTCGAACGATTCCGCTAGCTATTCAACCACTTTTTCCTTCCCTTTATCGGATTTATTTCCCCTTTGCTCTTGAGCTTAATCAAACAAATAAATTGATTTCATCATTTAGGCATCAAAAAGATGAACACAAGGCACTTAGCCCATATTTATACATTTGACATTAAAGTCTCAAACATGCAAAAATCATGCATCAACACAACATATTAGCTAATTTCTTTCCCCTTGGCCGAATATGCATGTCTATTTTTGGGGTCGATTTCAACACTTAATACACACATATACACACTAGTAAAGCATCCTCCCCCTTTTCATCAATTTAACACATGCATTGCTCATTAACATCCAAAGTTACATTCGGCCTTAGCACACATCTTGCTAGCCGATTCTTCTCCATTTAGCAACCAATGCACATATGTGCTCACACAAAAATGCTAAAATGGAGGTTCAAGAATCATCAAGCCATCATCACATGCATCATTAACAAGCTTCATATTTTGCATGCAATGGCATTAACACAACCTCCACCTAGGCCGAATCTTAACTCATCCTCAAGCCTCATCACCACAACATCAAACATCAACCAAGAATGATGCATCCATGGTCAAGTGCCATTTCCATCACATAGCAAGATTTAGACCATGGGCTAGGTAGAACTCAAGCTAACAACTAAAACATGCATGCATCTCATGGAACATCATCAAACATACCTTAGCCTAGCTACATGCATGGCCGAATCTCTTCACCTTTCTTCTTCTTTCCTCCTTAAAATTTTTGGCCAAGGATGAACCAAAGGATGAGAAATTTTTTTCTTTGTTTTTCTTTCTAATTTAGGCTAAATGAAGGTGAGAAAGGATGAACACAAATTTTTCTCCTTTCTTCTCTTTAGCTCACGGCAATGGGGGGCAACCACACATTTTTTTTTTCTTTTGTTTCCATTTCTTTATTACCCATACTCCTTATTTTATTCTTCCATTAACAAAACATGTTTCATGACAGGTTTTGCCCATCATTCCTTGTCATGGCCGGCCACTACTCATTAGGGGGGGAATTTGACATGCAAGTCCCCCCTTTGTCCACATGCACTAATAGGTCCTCACACATTGACCTATCACATTTTAGAATTTTCTCACATAAGTCCTATTGACTAAATTCACATGAAATCAACCAAATTGAAGCTTGAAATTTTCACACATTCATAATTACATATTCTAGACAATAAGTATCACATTCAAACATTTCGGTGACTCGGTTTAGCAGTCCCGAAACCACTTCCCAACTAGGGTCAACTTTGGGCTGTCACAACTCTCCCCCACTTAAGAAATTTTCGTCCCCGAAAATCTTACCGGTAAATAGGTTTGGGTATCGTTCTTTCATCGAGCTCTCGGTCTCCCAAGTAGCTTCCTCGATCCCGTGTTTGAGCCATAACACCTTTACTAGCGGAACTCTTTTGTTTCGCAACTCCTTCACTTCACGAGCTAGGATACGCATCGGTTCTTCTTCATAGCTCATGTCGACTTGAATTTCAACCTCTGATGGGCTAATTATGTGCGATGGATCAGATCGATAGCGTCGAAGCATCGAAACATGAAAGACGTCATGAATCCTTTCAAGCTCCGGGGGCAAAATCAATCTATACGCAACCGGACCAACTCGTTCGGAGATTTCGTACGGCCCAATGAATCTTGGGCTCAACTTGCCCTTACGGCCGAACCTGAGTATCTTTTTCCAAGGTGAAACCTTAAGGAACACTTTGTCTCCCACCTGATACTCGATGTCTTTTCGTTTCAAATCTGCGTACGATTTCTGATGATCCGTGGCTACCTTCAGACTTTCACGGATTACCTTTACTTTCTGTTCAGCATCTCTAATCGAATCAACTCCGAAAATTTTACTTTCACCGAGCTCGGTCCAAAACAATGGTGTACGGCATTTACGACCGTACAAAGCCTCGTAAGGTGCCATCTTAATACTTGATTGAAAACTATTGTTGTAAGCGAATTCAATCAAAGGTAAATACCGTTCCCATGAACTACTGAACTCGAGGATGCAACATCTCAACATATCCTCAAGTATCTGAATTATCCGCTCGGATTGACCATTGGTTTGGGGGTGAAAAGCAGTGCTAAAATGCAGCTTGGTACCCAGAGCTTCTTGCAATTTCTTCCAAAATCGTGAGGTGAATCTCGGATCTCTATCCGACACGATAGAAACAGGTACCCCGTGTAATCTCACAATTTGATAAACGTACAATTCAGCTAGTTTCTCCAATGAAAAAAAATCCGTACGTACGGGGATGAAATGAGCCGACTTAGTCAGTCTATCAACAATAACCCATATCGCATCCTTCTTACTTGCTGACAAGGGCAGTCCGGACACAAAGTCCATTGTGACTCGATCCCATTTCCACTCGGGTATCATGATCGGCTGGAGTAATCCTGAAGGCACTTGATGTTCCGCTTTCACTTGTTGACATATCAAACATCTCGAAACAAAGTCGGAGATGTCCCGTTTCATACCATGCCACCAAAATTGACGTTTCAAATCGTTGTACATTTTCGTACTCCCCGGGTGAATTGACATTCGGCTACAATGGGCTTCGTTCAGAATCATCGAAATGAGTTCCGAATTCCTTGGAACACACAAACGATTTCTGAACCTCAAACAATCATCATCATCAATTTGAAACTCCGATTCCTCGTTCGGAAAACACTTAGCCCGTTTTGCAACCAATTCATCATCGACTTTCTGAGCTTCACGAATTTGGTGAGTCAATAATGGTTTAGCTTTTAATTCAGCTACTAACACACTGTCTGGTAGAACAGACAAATGCACGTTCATCGCTCGTAAAGCAAACAATGACTTCCGGCTTAAGGCGTCCGCAACCACGTTAGCCTTTCCCGGGTGGTAATCAATGACAAGCTCGTAATCTTTCAACAACTCAAGCCAACGTCTTTGTCGCAGATTCAAGTCTCGTTGAGTCATCAAATATTTGAGACTTTTGTGATCCGAAAATACATGGCACTTCTCACCAAATAGATAATGTCGCCATATTTTTAAAGCAAACACGATGGCAGCTAGTTCGAGATCATGGGTCGGATAATTCCTCTCGTGTGGCTTCAATTGTCTCGACGCATAGGCCACGACTCGACCTTCTTGCATCAATACGCAACCCAACCCAAGTAGGGATGCGTCACTATAGATGACAAACTCTTTACCTGCTTCGGGTTGCACCAAAATTGGAGCTTCAGTCAAATGAGTTTTCAGTTGGTCGAAACTTTTCTGACATTTCTCCGTCCACTCGAACTTAACATCCTTTTGAAGTAGCTTCGTCATTGGTGTGGCTATCATTGAGAAACCTTTCACAAATAGTCGGTAATAACCGGCGAGCCCCAAAAAGCTCCGAACTTCAGTAACATTTCTCGGAGGTTTCCAGTCAAGTATGGCTGAAATTTTGTTCGGGTCAACTCGAATACCCGACGCGGATACCACATGACCCAAGAAGCTAACCTCTCTTAACCAGAACTCACACTTACTGAACTTAGCATATAACTGCTTATCCCGCAAAATTTGCAGCACTAGCCTCAGATGCTCAGCATGTTCGGTCTCGTCTCTTGAATAGACCAAAATGTCATCAATGAACACCACTACGAACCGATCCAAATACGGTCTGAAGATCCGATTCATCAAATCCATAAATACTGCAGGGGCATTAGTGAGCCCAAACGGCATCACTAAGAATTCGTAGTGACCATATCTCGTTCTGAAGGCAGTTTTGGGAATATCTGAATCTCGGATTCGCAACTGATAATAGCCCGATCTCAAATCTATTTTTGAGAACACTGAGGCTCCCTTCAGTTGGTCGAACAAATCATCGATGCGCGGCAACGGATATTTGTTCTTTATCGTCACTTTATTCAGCTGACGATAGTCAATGCACAACCTCATGGTTCCGTCCTTCTTTTTCACGAACAATACTGGTGCACCCCAAGGTGAAAAACTTGGTCGAGCGAAACCTCTATCCGTCAGTTCTTGCAACTGAGCTTTCAACTCCTTTAACTCGGTTGGTGCCGTACGATACGGAGCTATCGAAATCGGCGTAGTCCCAGGTACAAGCTCAATACCAAACTCTACCTCCCGAACAGGTGGTAAACCCGGTAATTCTTCCGGAAAAACATCCGGGTATTCACAAACCACCGGCACAGATTCGGGTTTCTTTTCTAATTCTTTGTCACCAAGTACATACGCAAGGTATGATTCGCACCCTTTTCTTACATATTTCTGTGCCAACATTGCTGATATTACAGCTGGCATCCCCTCCAAGTCCGCAGACTCAATTCGGACTACTTCGTTATTTGCGCACCTCAAATCAATAGTCTTGCTCTTGCAATTCACAATCGCATCATGCGCGGTCAACCAATCCAACCCAAGGATAACATCAAATTCATCAAACGGCAAAAGCATCAAGTCCGCCGGAAAACAGGAACCTCGAATTTCCAGGGGACATTTCTTACACACTTTGTCGACAAGCACGTAACGACCCAAGGGATTTGACACCCGAATTACGAACTCAGTAGACTCAATAGGTAAAGTCTTACTGGATGCTAAGGTTTCACATATGTAGGAATGAGTAGAACCGGGGTCAATCAAAGCAATTACATTAGTATCAAAGAGAGTGAATGTACCGGTAATAACATCAGGCGAAGAAGCATCCTCGCGGGCACGTATAGCATAAGCTCTAGCAGGCGCACGGGCTTCGGATCTGGTTATATCATCTCTAGATCCTCTCTGACCACCACTAGCATTGCCCATATTTCCAGATGGTCTACCTCGAGCAGTGGTAGCACCCGGTCTCCCACTCTGATTTGCATTCTGTCCCGACAACCTCGGGCAATCTTTAATGAAGTGGTCAACTGATCCGCATTTGTAACAGGAGCGGTCAGGAAATCTACAACTCCCCGAATGCCATTTACCGCAATATCGGCATTTCGTCCTGTCTCGACGTTCATTCCCAACACTGGCGACCGAAGTGCCTCGTGTACCCACAGGGGGTCGATCACGATCTCGTCCAAAAAGGCCCGAAGTGCCTCTAAACTGGCCCGCATCATCTCGAAATCTCTTCGATGTCTGTTGAAGAGACCTCCCCGAGGATCTTTTACGAAACTCTCCAGTTCCCTCATCAACTCTTTGCTTTTCTTTTCTAAGCTCTTCGGCTTTACAAGCTCGTTCAACAAGTACCACGAACTCTCGTATTTCAAGAACGCCAACGAACATTTTTATATCTTCATTCAGCCCATCCTCGAAGCGTTTACACATAATAGCTTCGGACGAAACACATTCCCGAGCGTATTTGCTAAGTCTAACAAATTTTCGCTCGTAATCAGTAACCGACATGGAGCCTTGCTTAAGCTCAAGAAATTCCTTCCGTTTTTGATCAACAAATCTCTGACTGATATACTTTTTCCGAAACTCAGTTTGGAAAAACTCCCAAGTTACTTGCTCTCGGGGCACAATAGAAGTCAGAGTACTCCACCAATAGTAGGCAGAATCACGTAGCAAGGAGATAGCACACTTTAGGCATTCATCGGGTGTACAAGATAGCTCATCGAGTACCCGGATAGTGTTGTCCAGCCAAAATTCAGCTTGCTCGGCATCATCGCTATCCATAGCCTTAAATTCAGTAGCCCCATGTTTTCGGATTCTGTCAACTGGGGGCTTATTTGACCTTATTTGGTCCGTTACCGGTGGTATTGTAGGTGCGGGGGTAGTATTTGTCGGGAATGGAGGTTGTGGAACAGCCATATTAGTTCGAATGTATTGGTTAAACCAATCATTCATCACGCTATAGAATGCTTGTCTAGCTTCATCATTCGGATTACTAGCATTAGGTTGAGATTCTGCCGGCACTGTCCCTTGTGCGGGCGCAGGCGCTACACTCTCAAGATCATCAGCTACCTCTCGGTCACGATCGGGATCCATTACTATAAATAAACACATTTACAATTGTCAGAAATCACCACACTATCAAGTAATCACATAAAATGGCATGTATAGCTAGACCCAAAACATTACGGAAGTCCTAGAATCGACTAAACCGTGGCTCTGATAACAATAAAATGTAACACCCCGAACCCGAGACCGACACCGGAGTCGGACATGAGATGTTAACAAACTTTGAAAAAAAATTTCCAGACACTGTCCAGTCTGAGTACTAGTCGCTTCAAAAATCATATCTTGAGTTTCACAACTCAAAATTCAGTTTTGTGATTTTTCCCTGAAACTAGACTCATGTCCCCACCTATGTATTTTTTTCTAGAATTTTTGGTCGGGCCAATTAGTACAGTTTATTAGTCAAAGTCTCCCATGTTACAGGGGTCGACTACACTGACCTTTTCCCATTACGACTTGGATATCTCTCTGCACAGAGCTTCAATACTGATGCCGTTTGTTTCTATGGAAACTATACTCAGATAGGAATCCATACATATATGGTATGACCCGTAATTATCTCTGGTCAATTTATAGTGAATTTCCAAAGGCGGAACAGGGAATCCAGAAACTGTTCTGGCCCTGTTCCACAAGAACCCGAATATCTCTTACTGTACTGTTCCTATGATTGTTTCGTTACTTCCATATGAAAGTAGATTCATCAAGGTTCGATTATATAATTTAATCACTATTTAATTCCACTCCTACGAATTCTTGTGATTTTTCCAATCCACACCACTGCTGCTATCAGCTTCTGTTTTCAAAGTAAACCTTACCTAATTTGGGGTTTCATGGACCAACTAGGGCCTTGTCAAACATAAGCCCACATATGATCATACTTAGCCATTCCAGTGGCTGATCATTTGCTCAACACTTCCATTCCAACTATAGTTACATCATGAAACCATTTATACATTCATAAACACGAATGGTCTAATGCCATACTCCACTTCTACAAGCCATTTTCGCATGGCTGTACACTTATACATTTCATAAAGTACTCGAAAGACAACAATGGGTAGTCCTATACATGCCATATCAAAATTCAACCAAAATAGTACCCAAAAGAGCCTTTGATAGTGTGGGCGACTTCGACGTCAAGATCCCGAGTCCGATAGCTGGAGAACCAAAAAATCTATAAGACAGAGGAGCAATGGAACGAAGTAAGCAATTTATGCTTAGTAAGTTTTGAGCAAGAAATTCCAGCATAAACAAAGAATAACACACATTTAGCTAAATGGAATATTTCATAATACGCAATTTACCGATATCAAACTTGCTTCACAACATTAACAACCCTTATGTACATACACAATAGACTAACTTAGCCGAAGGCCGGTAGCTCGTTTATCAACTGAGCGAACATTTATTTGTAAGGGCTCGATTAAATTCAACACATACGTAACATATCCCCATATTGGGATGTTTTTCGAGTATTCGCTGGAATTTTACAGCAAGCTCATTCATTATCAAATCACGTACCTTCGGGATTTAATCGGATATAGCTCCTCGTTCAAATGCCTTCGGGACATAGCCCGGTTTTAGTAACTCACACAATGCCTTCGGGACATAACCCGGATTTAACAACTCGCACGAATGCCTTCGGGACTTAACCCGGATTTAATAACTCGCACGAATGCCTTCGGGACTTAACCCGGATTTAGTATCTCGCACAAAGGCCTTCGGATCTTAGTCCGGATATATTCACTTAGCACAAAGCCTTCGGGACTTAGCCCGGACAGCATTCAATTAATCATGCACATCTAACAATAATTCATGGCACATTCATATTTCATTTTCATTTGCGAAACTCAAACACAAGGCACATATCATCCTTGCACATTCGGCTCAATAGCCTCACCTAGAGCATGGTTTAATCACATCGTAATTTAAGCTCTCTTACTCAAGAACTTACCTCGGGTGTTGTCGAACGATTCCGCTAGCTATTCAACCACTTTTTCCTTCCCTTTATCGGATTTATTTCCCCTTTGCTCTTGAGCTTAATCAAACAAATAAATTGATTTCATCATTTAGGCATCAAAAAGATGAACACAAGGCACTTAGCCCATATTTATACATTTGACATTAAAGTCTCAAACATGCAAAAATCATGCATCAACACAACATATTAGCTAATTTCTTTCCCCTTGGCCGAATATGCATGTCTATTTTTGGGGTCGATTTCAACACTTAATACACACATATACACACTAGTAAAGCATCCTCCCCCTTTTCATCAATTTAACACATGCATTGCTCATTAACATGCAAAGTTACATTCGGCCTTAGCACACATCTTGCTAGCCGATTCTTCTCCATTTAGCAACCAATGCACATATGTGCTCACACAAAAATGCTAAAAAGGAGGTTCAAGAATCATCAAGCCATCATCACATGCATCATTAACAAGCTTCATATTTTGCATGCAATGGCATTAACACAACCTCCACCTAGGCCGAATCTTAACTCATCCTCAAGCCTCATCACCACAACATCAAACATCAACCAAGAATGATGCATCCATGGTCAAGTGCCATTTCCATCACATAGCAAGATTTAGACCATGGGCTAGGTAGAACTCAAGCTAACAACTAAAACATGCATGCATCTCATGGAACATCATCAAACATACCTTAGCCTAGCTACATGCATGGCCGAATCTCTTCACCTTTCTTCTACTTTCCTCCTTAAAATTTTTGGCCAAGGATGAACCAAAGGATGAGAAATTTTTTTCTTTGTTTTTCTTTCTAATTTAGGCTAAATGAAGGTGAGAAAGGATGAACACAAATTTTTCTCCTTTCTTCTCTTTAGCTCACGGCAATGGGGGGGCAACCACACATTTTTTTTTCTTTTGTTTCCATTTCTTTATTACCCATACTCCTTATTTTATTCTTCCATTAACAAAACATGTTTCATGACATGTTTTGCCCATCATTCCTTGTCATGGCCGGCCACTACTCATTAGGGGGGGAATTTGACATGCAAGTCCCCCCCTTTGTCCATATGCACTAATAGGTCCTCACACATTGACCTATCACATTTTAGAATTTTCTCACATAAGTCCTATTGACTAAATTCACATGAAATCAACCAAATTGAAGCTTGAAATTTTCACACATTCATAATTACATATTCTAGACAATAAGTATCACATTCAAACATTTCGGTGACTCGGTTTAGCGGTCCTGAAACCACTTCCCGACTAGGGTCAACTTTGGGCTGTCACAGCCTTAATAGACGAGGAAAAATCTCGTTTGAACCTTAGGAATAGAATAGGATACGAGTGACATGTCACTAGGAATTATGAGTCTAGATGACTAGCTCGAGAGTGAGCATTGAAATGTCATGAGATATGAGGTAGCTTTAGCTACAATTGAGGCACTTATGTTCAAAGGCTTTTCCGAGTATCCAATTAGTATTCCAAGTGTTCAATGGGTAATCCGAAGAAAGAGTTGATGATGGTCCCAATGAGTTAAGTCATTGGTGAGTATGCAGTTGAGTTATGTTCCGAGTTGTACAAGTATGTATACTAAGCCTATGAGAATGCCTTGATATGTGATGATCTATGATGCACAATAGGTGTTCTTACCATGATGGATGAAATGATGTTGTATTAATTTTGTGAACAATGATCATGAAAGAGTAACTTAGCCTTGACAGATTTGAGTTACTGCAGTAGTGTAAATTTGAAAATACACTAAAAATAGTAGAAAATGAGTTAGAGGAAGAATAAAATATGGGATTAAAGCTTAATGAGTCTATTTTCACATGAAAGAAACAGGGGAGAAAAAGAAATCTATATTGTGTGATATTTGAATTCTTGTAAAACAGGGTCTGAATGAATTCGAGATCCCCTGTTCTGACTTTAGAAATTCACCAGAAATTTTAAAAAAATTATTAAGAGTCATAACTTACATTCATAGATTCCTTATTGAGTCTATTTTTAAGGGAAATAAACGGCATGGTCATTGGAATTCGGTACAGGGAGAAATTCTGTTCGTAGTGCACAAGGGTCAGAGTAGTCATACCCTGAAACAGGGGAGAATTTAACTAATAAACTGTACTAAATGGCTCGACCAAAAATTCTGGAAATTTTATGAAAGAAATATAAATGCGTCTAGTTTTATAGAAAATTTACGGAACTTAATTTGGAGTTTTTTAGCTCCAGAGATAAATAATTTAGTGACTATTGTGCAGGAAGACAGCTTGTCGTGAACTTGAGAATATGTTGTAAACATTGATAAAACAAGTTAATGAGTTGCTTATTGTTTTCATATGAACTTACTAAGCGAAAGCAATATAAATGAGTCTAGTTTCAGAGAAAATTTACGGAACTTAATTCGGAGTTTTTTAGCTCCAGAGATAAATAATTTGTGACTGTTGTGCAGGAAGACAGCTTGTCGTGAACTTGAGAATATGTTGTAAACATTGATAAAACAAGTTAATGAGTTGCTTATTGTTTTCATATGAAATTACTAAGCGAAAGCTTACCGCCCTTCTTTCCCATGTTCTCTAGGGTTTCCAGGTTTGTTCGGGTTGGAGTTCGTCGGAGATATTATCACACTGTCAAGCTAACGCTATTGGTGTAGTGATTTCAAGTACTTTGAGTCTATGGCATGTATAGGAGTTTAAATATTAGAGTATGTGATATGGCTTTGACTATATGTGTTGGCCTATTTTGATTATGGGATTGTAAATTCATTTTAATTATACATGCATGTGCTATGGTTTTACGTGTTGAGTTTATAATGATTATAGCATGAATGTGGTAAAGATGTGAGAAAAATCTATGATATCTATTGCATGTGAAATTACCATAGTCATGTCATGTTAGGAATGTTTAAGTGCCTAATTTTGCCATGTTGTATGCTATTGTATAAGTATGTGTGCATGTGTTGTGAGGGTGACAAAATGGCTTGGAAAATAGCCTTGTATTTGTCCAGGTTTTTGGACATGGGTTCGGGACACGGGTGTGTCCCTAGCACACGGGCGTGTGCTCTATACCCACACGGGCGTATGAAGCCTTGATGTAAGAGATTTTCTAAGTTTTTCATGAGTTCTTGGTTGGGTCCCGAACCACTCCGGATGTATGTTTTGGGCCTCGTAAGCCTGTATATGGGACAGATTGTATGTGAAAAGAAAAGTTTTTGATTATTTGAGATTCCATGGCCCTATTTAGTCTAGAAGTGTTAGTAAAAGTCAGGTAGCACCTCGAACCCCGTCCCGGCGTCGGATGCGGGCGAGGGGTGTTACAGTTTCGGTATTTTAAAAGTTTGAACTTTGAACTTATGGCATGTATAGGCTAGTATTTGTTTTGGTTGGTTTTGAAATTCGTATATATATTTAGCCATGCGAAAATGGCTTGGTATTAATGCTAATGATCTAATGTTTAAGTAATTTTGAGCATGATATATGTGTGTGTGCTTAGTATATAAATTCTATATGATTTAATGATATATATATGGCTTATGATTAGTTGATTTTGGTAAGCTTGGTATATGGATGATGGATGTGTTTTGCTTGTGGTTTGTTAATGATGTTAATGATGGTGATATTCGGTCATGCATTAACTTAATTAGTATGTATGATTTACGATATAAATTGTGTAATGGAATGGTCTTGAGGTTTGGCTTGATTAAATCATGTGTTTAAGTATTTAGTTATATACATATATATATTAATAATGAATTTAGTTGTGTTTGATATGTGAGAACTATGCATTGTTATAGGTATTTGATTTATAGATATGGTTGTTTTGAGTTGGTTTGTAATGGTATGATTGTATTGATGAATTGGTTTGGAAATGGTGGATAATATGTATATGAATATTCGACTAGGTCATTAAGTTCATAATAATAAGTATGCAATATAGGTATTTGGTGTATATATATATCTATATTAGTGATGGCATATGCATTGGTTATTTCTTTGGATTTGTAAAGGTATAAATAAATTTGTATCACTTTATGTTATTTATATATGTGGTTGTATGTTCGGCCATGGTAATTGGCTATCTAGGTTCGGTTTATAATGACAAAAATGTGTATATTTTTTTAATTGTTATATAGATGTTAATTTGCATGTCTGATTATTTAATAAATTAATTGGATGTGTAAATGCATTATAGGCATATTACTTAGCATGCGAAAGGGGTATATTTTTTTTTATTGTTGTTTGTGCTCAAAATGGTTTGATTCATTATGATCTTATGCGCATAAATGGTTGTAATAAAATAGGTACAATTAGTCATTTGGTAACTATGTATAGTTTATTACTATTAGAAAATATACACATATAGTATAAATAACTATGGTCATGATGTAATGTTGCTATGGTACTTATGTTTTATTTGGTTCAATATGCACATGGTCTAGTGACTAGAATAGAGGTATGTTTAGTCTTAAATGATATTTATTTAAGTGAAGTATAATTAAATGTTTGATTATTGCCATGTGGACGTTTTTACTTAAAATAATGTATAAAGTTTGTTTGTTCATATTGACTAATATCCATGTCGCATATGTGAGTGATATTTGAGTTGAGTATTGTGGCTCATTTAGTTTTAAAATGCACATGTGTATTGATTATGTTATGTTATGTTTAATACTCAACTTATGAAAAAAAATGGATGCAATATGTCTGGTTAATGTTGTGTAATGATTTTTGTATATACTTGAATAAATTTTTAAATATACCAATGATAGTATTATAGTAGTTTTGAGTTCGAAATTGAATAAGTGTTTTGATAAGATTAAATTACGAATGCAAGAAATGTATTAAATGTCTGTTTTGTACTGTGATATGTCCAGTAATGCCTCCTAACCCTAATTCGGTGATGAATATGGGTTTGGGGTGTTACATTTTCTACCATTATACTTCAAAACACATACACATTCAACAATGGTGAAATCCTAACTCTTTAACAGTTTTGCAAATTAGTCCCTGGGCTAGCTAGATTAAGCTACAACGACTCTAGAAACATAGAAATCATTAAAAACTGAGTAAAAATATATACCATGCACTCAAAAATACCATGGTCGAACTTAGCGAGGTTTAATGGCTTTCCTTCCTTTGCAAAAAAAGATGATGACCCTATTTTTTTTACTTACTTTGTCCTTATTTACTAAATTACTAATTTAACCTTTTAATTAACCATTAAAAATCACCTATATGATGTTCATCTTTGTCCAATATTAATATTAATGGTCTATTTACAACATAAGGACCTATACTTAAAGTTCTATAGCTGTTAGACACTTTTAACTAATAGAACACAACTTTTACAGTTTACGCGATTTAGTCTTTTTTATCAAATTAAGCAGGCAAACGTTAAAATTTCTTAATGAAATTTTTATACAATCATACTATCATGATTTAGACCTTAAAATAATAATAAAATAATTATTTCCACTTTAGATTTGTGGTCCCAAAACCATTGTTCCGATTTCATTGAAAACGCGCTGTTACAGAAAGAGGTAGCGACTGTTGGATATTTTTGTCCTCATCACTGTTCTAGGCCTCAAGCCCAAAACTACAAGCTTTTTATTACCTGCACTGGAATAAAACTTAACAAAAATAAACTAATTAAACCCTAGGCCAACTTGACCCTCTTATTGAACACAAAAATAAATTTCAATTGGAAATAAAATCTAAAATCTAAAATGAAAATGAAAATTGTCTTTTAGTCTACTAAGAAAATTTCATTTCAACAAATTACATCAAATTAAATTACCAGGAAAGGTTGGAGGGGTCACAAATGGTCTCGCTTAAGCTGCAATCTCCTTAGACAGAATTAATTTGAAGTACTAATTCAAGAAAAATAATTTCTAACCATGTCATTTATTGAAATGAGAGAGAAAAAAACTAAAAATAAATTAACGACAGAGAGAGTAAAGTGGACTCCCTCAATGTTATTGATGATTGTCACTGACAAAGGCAATGTTGAACGACCATTTATCATACCAACCATATCCATCTAGAAAATAGAAGTAATGTTGTCCAGCAATTATATTCAATATTTGCTCAAAAAATAGCAGCATGAAATGGTCTTTCTATTTTACTTTGCTCTACTTTTTTTCATTTGTAAAAATCTACTAACCCATGATGACCCTTAATGAAATTATCCTATATTTTGTTATACCTTCTTTCACTGGTACAAGTCCCACCCACTGAATGTCATTAATGGGATCCATGATGTTAGCTTTTAGCCATTGAGACTTGAGTTTCCAAGGATTAAATACTCGAGATTGAATCAAACTCTTCTGTCCCTTGATAGATCCGTTTTCAGTATTTGCAATAGTTCACTCGATACCTATCTCGTGCCTTTTCAAAATAGTGAGGTCTAATTTGGATGGTTGTTCTCTTGATGGGTTGGGTTGCTTGTACTCATGTGATGATAGCTCTAATGACTCAAACTAAACTTTTGAGCTAAATTCTTCCAAATTAGCTTCCAAACATGTATCATCCTTATCTTGATGCGAAGAGTCAAATGAAATACCTTCCAATGGATCATTGTATTCTAATTTTACAGGAACCAATAGATCTTCTTCGGAGATAGTAAAATAATCTTTAACCTCATCAGGAGATCTTAGGGCCTTAAGTACATTAAAGGTCACTTGTTCAAACTTGCATGGTGATTTCACCTTTTTGTACATTAATTCTTATACTGTTGATTTTCAGGAAAGGCCTTCCTAGGATGATTGGTACTTGTTTATCTTCTTCAAAATCTAATATAATAAAGTGAGCAGGAAATATAAATTTATCAACACATACCTAGACATCCTCAATCTTTCCTTCTGGGTATGCCAAAGATCGATCTGCCAATTAGAGTGTAATTGTAGTCAGTCTGGCCTTACCAATACCTAATCCTCTAAACATAGATGTAGGCATTTAGTTGATACTCAATCCCAAATCACACAAAGCCTTACCACAATATGATTCTCCAATATTGCAAGGTATGATGAAACTTCCTGGATCCCTCAACTTAGGAGACAACATGTTTTGAAAAAATAAGCTACATTCTGTATCTAGGGCTATAGTTTCAAATTCCCTAAACCTTTTATTCTTAGACAGAAATTCCTTCATAGCTTTCACATAGTTCAGCATTTGCTTCAAAGCTTCTACCAACGGGATGTTGATACGTAACTGTTTCAACACATGCAACATTCTTTTAAACTGAGTATCTTATTTATGTTACTAGAGTCTTTGAGGATATGGAGGTTGTGGAACTTTTGCTTTGATTGGACAGCTCTTTCGAGGTAATATATCTACATATAATGAAGAGGTTAGCTTATCGGAATTCACTAGTTTAGATTTTACCTTTTTAGAATTTGAAGAATTTGGCTTCTCTGGTGCAAGAATTTTAATTGTTGGTTGATTTTCCTCTTTCTGGGGAGGTTCATCTTCAATGCCAATCTTATTGGGTCTAAAGCCCTTCCACTTCATAATTGACCGCTTTGAAATTCTCCTTGCTCAGTTTTCTTAAGTTCTCTATGTCACTAGACAAAGCTCCTTGTGGTCTATTTCTAGGTTTATTTGCTAGCTGCCCCATCTGGTTCTCCAAAATTCTCAAAGTTGCATCACTCTTTTCCATGTATGCTATTAATAAGTTCTCAATACTAGAATACTTAACTAATAGAAGATTTCCTATATTACTTGGTACAGCACCTTGGGGTCTATTTCTAAACTCATCAGCTAATTGTCCCACTTGATTTTCTAGATTCTCCAATGTTGTTGCTTGGCCTTGAATCAATGTAATACCCCTAACCCGTATCCGTAACCGAAATAGGGTTGTAAGGCATTAATGAACAAAAGCACAATTCTAGATATACTCATAATAACTCAAATTATAATAATATAAACATAAGTGTAACACTCCAAACCCGGCCCGAAAGTTTGGGTCGAATCTGGCGTGTCACATTGAAGTGTTTTTCAAAAACCCTGTTTCCATTAAAAACCCTTCTTAGTAATTAAAAACTTATACCCTTTTTAAACCTTATTAGAAAACCTCAGCTGAATAACATTCTTAACAACCTTGTAAAAATCTTGGCAGTTGATGAAGCTTAATTTTAAAAACAATTGCAGATACGTGATGTTTTGAACAACAGTAGTTGCTTTAGAAAACCACGTTCTAATACTAACAATTATAAGAACAATAAATAAAATTCTAATTTTGAAATCCAAAAAATTAGAACGACTTTACTACAACCCACATAAAAACATTTAAAAGTAATAATCAAAACTGTAACATAAATAGTGTGTGTGGCTTCCTCCGAGCCCTTCGCAGCTCCGATCCGTCTAAGGCTGAAAATTACCTGAAAGGTTAATAAACGGTGTGAGTTTACGAAAACTCAATGTGTAACATAACCCAACCATAGCCCAAAATTGATCAAACCTCAGAGTCAGACTTATCTGGGCCTTGGCCCAGTACAGAAATCAGAATGAAACCCATAGGCCCATAGCAGATACAGAACAAATATATCATGAATGCAGAAATCCCAACCCAGAGCCATCCATAACACCCCCTTACCAGCCTTACACCATGTGGGGAGACTACTCGACCCACCTAACCGCTACCCACCACAGAAATTGCAGCGAGGATGCTAGATATTGTGACGAAGTCACCAGATACAGATATTGTGGCTAGGCCACCAGAACAGATATATATATGTGGCGAAGCCACCAGATTGCAGCGAGGCTGCCAGATATTGTGACAAAGTCACCAGAACAGATATATGTGGCGAGCCATCAGATTGCAGTGAGGCTGCCAGAATGCTTCCTCTATCAATATAAACCCATGTCCCATGTAACAGAAATAATATGTCATGGCATACGTATATAGAAACAGAACATCATGCTTTTTAGAAAAAAATAACCCTAGGGGTAAAATCGTAATTTTGCATGCATAAGGGTATTTCAGTAATTATTACCTATTGCTCAGGTTTCATGCTCATTCTAACATTTACCAAGTAATCAGGAGTACTTACTTCGTCTTTTTACCAAAGTGGGCCCATTGGCCCATTGGCCCGTTTTCGGCCCGTTAAGCCCAAAAATACCGTTGTGCACGAAAATGCACACTCTGCACTCTAATCATCCAAATGCACCATATTCATTAACAACTGTCTCACCAGCGCTCGCACGCTCGCGAGTTCACAAAGCACCAACGTTTCGGTATTTCGGCTGTTACCGATTCAGTCAGGGGAGGATGTCGTTTACACACCTAGTTGATGACGATTGATGACGATATCTCCCACGCGATAATTCTACAATCGATCACTAACACATTAGACTTACGAATTAATGATAACTAACATAAATCCACGTCAACTACCCCACACAAGTTAGTCATTTACGCACGAGGGGCAAAATAGTCATTTTACCCTCCAAGGGTAAATCGGTAGTCCTACCCTACAGGGGTATTTCAATAATTCTACCCTACAGGGGTATTTTGGTATTTCTACCCTACAAGGGTATTCCGGTAATTTTGTCAATCGAGGGTAAAACGGTAATTCTGTAAATCGAGGGTACTTTGGTAATTTTACAAGTCGAGAGTATTTTAGTAATTTCACAAATTAGGGGTATTTTGGTAATTTTGCAAACTAGGGGTATTTTGGTAATTTTACAAACCAGGGGTATTTTGGAAATTTTATAAACTAAGGGTATTTTAGTATTTTTACAAACCAGGGGTATTTTGGTAATTTTACAACTGGGGTATTTCAGTAATTTTGCAAACTGAGGGTATTTCGGTAATTTTACAAATCGATGATATTTGGGTAATTTTATAAACCGAGGTTACTTTCGTAATTTTACAACTGGGGGTATGTCAGTAATTTGGTAAACTAAAGTATTCTAAACAGGGATAACAATACGAATGAGCCTAAAGCCCTTCTCGGCCCAAATGGGCCCACACGCTCGTATGGCCCTTTTAGCCCAAATCTAGCCATAGATATGAGATTCACCTAGCCTAGTCCAATATTTACTACACAATCAAACAACTTATCCAATTGGGCCCGTAGGCCCATTGGGCCCACATGGCCCCTTTCGGCCCATCGCAACCCGAAGTAGCCATCCTACAGCTAGAGTAGTGAGAAATACACACCTGATAGGAGACTGGAGTTAATCCGCGCTCCAAGCACTCTTAGCCGATGCCCAACCCAAACGAGCACGCCATAAAGCGAAAGGGATCAGCCAAGAAAGGTACTTTTACTCTCCTCATGGTTCTCTCTATTTAAAGCCAGCTTCGCATCCACTCTTATGTTATCTTCTCGATGTGGGATCCCTCCATCATCAGAGTTTAAATTCAACACCAACTCTTGCCGCCCCTAGTTAGCAAAATAAATGCTTTTTGATTGCCATGAGTTTCGAACCCTGGACCTCCTTACCGACTCTATGACGCCACCTTCCTACCTCTTATGTGGCGCTACTTTGCCACTAGACCACAAGGCTTTTTGTGGCACAATTTCCCCACCAATATTCTTAAGGCCTACCTACTACACCAAGGGTTTGATTCACCTTAAACCAAAATTTTTGCTAGAGTCCAGATTTGAAGCCAGGACTTCTCCAACACTTCTCAGTACACTTAACCAGTAAAACAAGCCTTCATTAACGAAATTTACATGCACAACAAAATATTATAAGCTGCCTTCAACCGCTCCCATGCTCAAGGCCCAAAACTTCTAAGCCCAAATTCAGGGTGTTACAATAAGCATATAATTAGTTAAATATTAAACATTCATTGAAAACAAATCATATTACAAATGTGCACATCATATGTTCAACACTCACTGGTAATCAAATTTCTAATTAAAAATCAAAGATTTAACTTTTAATTCTTTACATGCACATCTTAAACCAATTAAAAGAATTCACATATTAATTTTTTCCTTAACTTAAATGTCATAGACAAATTCACTGAATGATTATATATGAATATGTATACATTTCATGAACCAATAATCACATCAAGCATATTGAACTATATCAAATTTGGATTATTGCTAAACCATCATTGCTTAAATTTATCAAACTTAACTCACATACAAATATAAATGACCCGAATCATCTACATGTAAACAATTACCATTCAAGACACAATTAATGATTTAAAGTACTCTCAAATCTCATGTTAATTATCCTGTCTAAATTGCAGAAAAGCAGCCCAACTAATTAATTATGAATCGGTCATCAAATTAATCTTCCAAATAATAATTTGATTTTAAAATACAAATGCATATTTTTATTAAACCAAGACATCATATATACATAGATATATAAATGTAAAGGTCGATTCATCAATCAGCATATATATATTAATTAAATTCAAAATTTCATTAAAACTACTCACCAACCGAAATAAACTACTACCATCTTTCCAAGTCCTAGTCGATTTATAGTAATATGTATCACTCGAACATACGCATATTTATACAACAAAATCACATACACCAACTAGAGCATTATTCAAGCTGACTTATTTAGCCAAGCTCACCACACACATTTATATACAAGAACATAATCTCCAAATAGTGCTAATTACAAAACCGATTACTCATTGTATCTATCATCACCACCAAACCAATTCAAAACACATAATGCCTAACACATAAAACTTATAATTCCAAACATATAGCATTTTAATCAAAATAGATTTAACCATGCCCAACATAATTAAATTCAAACTTAAAAATAAAGCCATTTACAATACATAATATACTTACCACAAATCAAACCACAACCAAGCATATTCGCATATTTCATAATCAAGATCATAAAACATTATAGCTAAGCACACATAAAATCAAATTTAACCATAAATAGCAAGCCATTTTCGCATGGCCTTAGTTACATAACCAAAATAAAACACTTCAAAAAAATATGTTCCAGCCTATACATGCCATAATTCGAGCTTAACTTATAAAGGTACCAAAATAGTTGATAGTATGATAAACTTTGCTGACAGTCCCCGATCATGTAGCTTGACGCCAAAATCTATCAAACCAGAGTAACATAAAACACAGAGTAAGCTATCACAGCTTAGTAAGTCATAAGCAAATAAACAACCAAGTGACATATTCAATTTATTATAATCAACCGAATTATAATAATATTAGCATATTCGACCTTAAGACTTCAAATAAAATACTTAAGAAATTTCCATAAACCATTTCTTCCACCTAGGCCGAATACTAACATGGTCATCCAAACTTATAATAATCAACTTCCAAAACAACTAATTATAAAAGAAAAAAAATCATGCACACATATACTTAAAAAAAACATAAGCTCGAAAATCATATCATAATGTTACACTTTTATATATATCCTATAAAGCTGATTTCACATAGTCACATACACTTGCACATTGTTATATATTGTTCATTGATACTCAACTTATTTGGCCATAAAGCTTAATACACATTCCAATCTCACTTATGTTCTATATTACCAAATACACATAAAAACAACGAATATCAAATACATACTTACATTATTACTGCTAGTCAACAAGTTAAATCCATACTGATGTGATGTGAATCGTGATAAGTTTTATAATTTATGAATGTCCTCTCTTGAAAACTAACTATTATCACGACAAAGGAAGCGCATCTTATCAAACAGTAGTATAGCTTATGGCAAGACCGGGATGTCGAACCCAAAGGAACTAAAAGTACTAGTATTAACTTGCTTTTTATTATCTAGTCTAAAAATAAATGGGTTTGTTTTATCTAAACTAATTACTAAACAAAGAATGCACAGAAAGTAAATTAGGGAAATAACTTTTGGAAAAACTGAATGATTTGGACAATACCTAAGGGAAAAATCCACCTAGACTTCATTTGCTATTGACTTTGAATTAGACGATTTATTCACTTGACTTGATCCATAGAAATCCCTAAGTTATATTATTATCTCTCTCGAAACTAACAACATCTAACTCTAGGTTGATTAATTGAAATCTCTTTCTAATTAAAACCCCTAGTGTTGCATTAATTCGATCTATAGATTCCCTTATTAGGTTTCACCCTAATCCGGTAAAATTATGTCACCCTATCTCTAGGCATGCAATCAACTCCGCTTAATTATGTTAAATCTACTCTTAGACAGGGACTTTTGCTCCTCTGAATAAGCACATCAATACTTGAATCAATATCCTGGAATATTAAAGCAAGAATTAAGAACTCATAATTAAGAACAAGTCAAATATTTATCATATAATTCAGATAATAAAAACAAGATCCATCCTAGGTTTCATTCCCCTTAGGTATTTAGGGGGTTTAGTTCATATTTATGAAAGAAAACATCTCAAAAGAATAATGATAAAAAAACATAAAGAAAACCCAAGAACTCTTGAAGGGAATTGAAGGGAGATCTTCAGTCTTGAAGGTGAATTCGGCTTCTGGATGGATCAATCAGCTTTCCTCGGGTAATTCCTTGCCACCTACTCCATTTGTGTCTTTTTGGTACTTCTTGGGGTGTTTACATAGGCTTTAGAATGCTTCTAAACCCTCAAGAGTGACCTTTTCCGAATAGGACTAGACTTGGGCTCGACAGGGATACGCCCGTGTGTGATTGCTTCAAGCCGTGTTCGAGTCTGTTGAATGGACACGGGAATGTGAACTATCCGTGCGAGGAAGTCCAAGCTGTGTTGATTTCCCATGTTGACCCATTTTCTCCGTTTTTGGCTCGTTTTTCGCTCTTTTTACTCTCCTGTACTCTCTTAAGTATAAAACATGAAATTCAAGGATTAGGAGCATCGAATTCACCAATTCTAAGGATAATTCATCCAAAATTATGCTAAGTATAGGATAAAAATATGTATAAATTATGGGTTATCAAATACCCCCACACTTAAGCATTTGCTTGTCCTCAAGCAAAATCCTCAACTCACAATCAAAATAAATTCTCCTCAACTTATAATTCTCATCAATAGTATCTCAAAATAATTCATAAGTACTCATACATGGAAAATTCAACTCGAAGAACATCAAAGTTTCAAACATTCCAAGTTGAGCATTTTATCACGAAAACCTAGGTGTCTCCCATCATTTAAGTAATCACCTTTGATTCAAAATATCACAAAGTTTCACATCCTCACTAAAGATTCACTCAAATCACTCAAGGTGTTTAAGGACAAGAAATTTAGCACTCAACAGTCAGAATGAAAAGTTATTACCATAGGCTTGCGTGAAAATCAAATCTCCACCACTACATATTGAGATGATACATCAATCAAAAGGTCTTTAGAAGGTTGTAACGTGGCTTTGGTTAGGGGGTGTGGTTACAAGCTAAAAAAGAAGGTTAGAATCGAGATTGAATTTAAAAATTACCTAACTAGAAAAATACTACAACTTGATAAATTACATTTCTAATTAGAAAATCCTAGAATTGAACTTTTCTTCATGGGATACGGAATTTAAATACTTAAGCTCAAAAACAAAGACTTACTACTAATATGTATGTATATATATATTTTTAAGAACAAGTCAAATAACATAGAACTTTGCTAATTATTACAATGAAAAATAAAACATAGCTAAGCAATTAATTCAAATCAAATCTCGACAAAAATAGGGATCAAATTAGGGGATTTCAACAATAATGGATTATGGGTTAATATTGAGGGTAAATCAATGAATGGCTTGTAAGGCTCAAAGGGGTTCACTAAGGGTTAATTATCCGGGTAGGCTTTTATGGAGTAAGTGGGTTAAACTAAGTGCCTTTATCATCTCGACATGTCAAACCAATGGTGTGGTCTTGACATGCATAATCAAGCAAGTTCTAGAATAACGATTCAATATTGACGCACTCAAAGCAACAATAAAAGTGAGCATGAAAGAAATAATATATGCTCTAAAGGCTCAAAATCTCACAAAAATTATGGGTTTTTGATGTTAACCTTGTGAATTTCAACTCAAGATAATACCTAAACTTGGGGAAACAACCTAGAAATTTTTAATTCTCAAAAATCAACTTATCATGCTTGATTCCCTAATGTCTTAAAGTTTAAACAATCAATGCATAAATGCATATGTTTTAATTTAGGACATATCAATAAAAATCATATATTAATCACAATTCATTCTAATAACGATATGAGAAGCTTATTTGAGAACAAGACAAAATTCAGGGATTTTTCTACTAATGATATAAATACCCCCCACACTTAAGATGTACATTGTCCTCAATGTACAAAGTTAGATTTACTAAAAATATAGATATAAGATCATAAGATAGGAAGAGAAGTGAAACTTCCTGAATCATGAATGTTATTCTTGAATTGGAGTTATGGAGGATAATCAGCCAAGGCAATGATAAGATTGGAGGAGGATACTCTGGTGGTGGTAGAGGTTGGGTTCCACAACCACAGTGTCCAACGAAGAGGTTATCGTGGTGGCCGGGTAGGACATGGCAGTCGTGGAGAACCTTTTCCAGCGGAGTTTCAAGTTCCTAAGTGATGGTGAGCTTTGGAGCTCTTTATAACTGTGATAAAATCAAGAACTCTTTAAGAAATATAAAGAAGCATATTTACTCGTAATGAAATAACCGAAACTATAAATTGTTCAATAAAAATTATAAAACCTAAAAATGAAATAGTATTAAAGGAAAATAAAATAAAAAGTACTTTAAAAAGATAAATAAAGATAAAAGTGAAAATAAAAATAATAAATAAAAAGTTTTTAAACATCGTCATCGCCGGATGGTTCGCAAGGTGGTGGTGGCGATGAGATGTGAAGGTGCTGACAAATCTGATGTAGAGTAGCATCAATGTGATCAAAGTGCTGAAAGCACTACTGCTCAAATCGAGTAAGGCACTTAGAGATGTCAGAGTATGAAGCCGCCGCATAAACTGGACGATGGATGGGTGGTGGCTGAGATGGTGGGTCCTCATGGTGTGGAGGGACATCATCAGTAATGTCCTCTAGGTCCTCCTCCTCGGCGGACTAGACCAGGAGGTACTGGGGAGGGTCAACTCCACGTTGTCGCTCGATCATCCTCATATGTAGCATACTCGAGATGCCCTGTGGGGACATCTGACCAATGAGGGTAAGGGAAGATGCTTGCGTCGCTGTGTTGGGGAGGCCAAAATACTGCGTCAGGCGAGTCACATAAGGGTGATGTATATGACTCCCTTCCTATGCCACTCCGTTTGATGGCGAATGGCAAGGGAAATGAAATAGGTAAGGTCGAAGACGTGCCCGTTCGCCATACTCCATAAAAATTAGGCGTCGTGAGTACCGGTGCTCTCTCGTCACCCTATCAGAGTGTGGGCCAAGATGGCGTGTAAGTACCTCAGTGATGGGGCGAGGGTCGATGCCTTAGAGCGGCTAGGGTCATAGGTGGCCGAGCCAGGGACTAAAGGACTCCAACACTTCGAAGGAGAATAATAGATATAGCAATGGAGGGTGTCGAGTTCGTTGTCGTCCATGAACTCCTTCGTATATAGCCCTAGTACAATTCCAAACTTAAGTACACTCAACTAGCGCACTAAACCACCAAGACGAAACTGGACTATTCCTAGATCATCGAACTGTGTCATGACGACTTGAAGGTGGAAGGACGAGCAGAGTTCTAGTGTGAGCTCGAGGTACGTCGGCTCGATGATCTCAAAAAAGAGGCCCCATGGGTTAGTGTCAGAAGGGCTTGGATCACATCAGCCAGTTGGATTTGTTCAAGTGCTGCCCAATCAATGCAGCGGCCCACACTTAGGGGTCGGGCCTGTAGTATCTGAAAAAGTTCCTCTTGTGGTCCTAAGGGAAACTAGAGGAATGGATGCATGATTTCTGCAGTAGAACCCGAAGATGATGCTGCTCCTTTCCTCTTCTTCGAGGCGGGGACGGCAATTTTCTTGCTACGTGGATTTGACATGGTATCTGCAATGGCAAGGCGAAGTTATAGAAATACGCCCAAGAATTGAATGGAAAGTTATGTAAGCATGTTAAAATTAAAGAAGAATACTTCATGGGCATCATAGGCAAAAGGGAAGATGTGCCAAAAAGTAACTAAATCCTAATGGAAAGATATATCAAGTCATTAGTAACAATAAGAATATGAGAATGGTGCTAAATGGAATACCTAGTGAATGAATGCATGTGGGATTGATAATATGTAATATGGTGTGGGTAAGCATGAAATCTATGGAAACAAGAGAAAAATAGATGAATGTAGCATAAACTATCGACTACAATGGCAAATTTCTAACAAAGAGCATAAGCATTACTATCATTAGAACAATGAATATTAAGCAAAATAGTCAAATAACACAATAAAAAATCATAAATTTA
Organism: Gossypium hirsutum; assembly: GCF_007990345.1. NCBI lineage: Eukaryota > Viridiplantae > Streptophyta > Magnoliopsida > Malvales > Malvaceae > Gossypium > Gossypium hirsutum. The sequence continues at coordinate 80,469,708 of NC_053425.1, read as the reverse complement.
GTAAAATAATTGAAGAGAATAAAGAGAAAAGAGTGAACAAACGCAATAGCTTGGTAGAGAGAGGAGCTTGGGTCATTGATGGTGGTGCTGTGGTCCGCGTACAGGCGTGGCAGGGAGGATGTGTGAAAGGATTCCAGCGGCTAGGGTTTGATATTTGGGGAAGGAGATGATGAATAGTGGGGGGCTTATATAGATTTTGGGGCACACGGCCGTGGGTCACGCCCATGTGTCCTAATTTTACCCCGTGTGTATCGTGATTTTTAAATTTGGGTACGTCTGAAATTCGGCCCACGCCCATGTGCCTGGCCGTGTGATTCTGGAAAACCTATGTTCAAGTACTTAGTTAGTGATGTAAATGATAAAGATTAAAATTTAAAGAAGTTAACACCGTTAGTGCTCGGGTTGCCTCCGGAGAAGTACTTATTTATAGTCTAAGCTCGACTTACCTTTTTGTTGCGTGGTCATGGTGGTGCGAGGAGTTTACACTCCTCATTCTTGCTATCAAACTCAAAATAAGGTTTTGGACGAGTACTATTTACCTTAAAAGTGCCGAATTTGGGATGAATTACCTCGATTGTACCGTATGAAAAAATGCTAAGTACCGTAAGAGGGATTGCTCCATTAGGTTCAGAAGTGGCAATAGGAGGGTCTTCTGTATCTACTAGTACTTTGTCTCCGAACTTAAGTTGATTTGGTGAAACATTGAGCTCGTCATGACGTGGTTTTGGTCTATCATGTGCTCTCGGTTTCTGTGTCTGCCATTCATCTAGTTTCTCGATTTGTAGCCTTCGTTCTTTATAGATGGGTTCTTTGTTGTTATTTGAACAAGACTCATATATTCTTTTCGAACATATTTCCTGCAAAGAAGGTTGTACCACATGGTCAGTATTAGTAGAATTTCGAGCTTGAAGAGTGATTGTTTCATCACCCACACGAAGTGTGAGTTCACCTGTACCAACATCAATAATAGTTCTAGCAGTTGCTAAAAAGGGCCTTCCTAAAATTAAAGGCACGTCACTATCCTCTTCTATGTCTAGAACAGAAAAATCGATTGGGAATATAAATTTGTCAATTTTAATGAGTACGTCTTCAATAATTCCCCTAGGAAATCTAATTGTTTTATTGGCTAACTAAATGCTCATCCTAGTTTGTTTGGGTTTCCCAAGACTTAGTTGTTTAAACATTTTGTAGGGCATGACATTAATACTAGCCCCTAAATCAGTCAAAGTATTACTAACATCTAAGCTACCAATTAAACAAGGAATCATAAAACTCCCTGGATCTTTCAATTTGTTGGCTAGCTTACTCTGCAGAATGGTTGAGCAAACTGCATTCATCTGCACATGCGACGCCTCATCCAACTTCCGCTTATTTGCTAAAAGCTCCTTTAAAAATTTAACTGCGTTTGGCATTTGCGAAAGGGCTTCAATAAATGGCAAGTTAATATTCAATTTCTTTAATAGTTTAAGGAATTTACCGAATTGTTCATCTGTGCGGTCTTTCCTTGTCGCATTGGGGTATGGCACTCGTTGTTTGTACTCTTTACTGACCAGTTTTTGCTCACTGTGGACTACCTCACCTTTACCTTTACTTACCACCATTCCTTGCCTTGCATCTGGTTCAGGTTAAACTAACCCTTCCTCGCCTTGAATGGTAATTACGTTGAGTTGTTCCCTTGGGTTCGATTCAGTATTACTTGGCAAGCTACCTTGTGGTCGTTCAGAAATTAGTTTGGCCTATCTGAGTTTCGAGCCCTTGGATCGATGCTTGTTGATTCTTAAGTACTGTTTCGGTGTTCTGAAAGCGAATTTCTGACACCGAGATAAAATATGTTAGCATCTCCTCAAGGTTTAGCTTCTTTTCCTGTTGGCAAGGTGGTTGTTGAAAACCCGGAGGATGTTGTGGCCTTTGATTCCCTTGACCACCCCACAAGAAGTTGGGATGGTTCCTCCAACCTGCATTATATGTGTTACTATATGGGTTATTTTGAGTTCTAGAATTATTGTTACCCATATATTGGACTTGTTCCTCCTCGGTGCTAGTATTGAAAGGTTGATATTCTGTGTGCGCTCCTCCTCCATTAGAATCGCACCTCACCACGGAATGTACCTGAGTAGAACCACATAAACCGTCAATCTTTTTATTTAAAAGTTCTACCTAGTTGGATAGCATAGTAACCGCATCGAGGTTGAAAACACTAGTTGCTTTTGTCAGCTTTGTTCTCATGACTTTCCACTGATAGTTATTCAGTGACATCTCTTCAATAAATTTGTAAGCCACTTCAGGTGTTTTGTTATTGATAGTCCCACCAGCAGCTGCATCAATCATCTGTCTAGTCGAAGGATTTAGGCCATTGTGAAAAGTTTTGACCTGTAGTCAGAGTGGTAATCCATGGTGAGGGCACCTTCTCAAAAGATCCTTGTATCTCTCCCATGCATCATAGAGTGTTTTGAGATCCATCTGCACAAAAGAAGAGATGACATTCCCCAACTTAGCTATTTTAGTCGGCGGGAAATATTTAAGTAAAAATTTTTTGGTCATTTGTTCCCAAGTAGTGATTGACCCTTGTGGTAATGAGCTCAACCATTGTTTAGCTTTGTTCCTCAACGAAAAAGGAAACAACCGAAGGCAAATGGCATCATCAGAAATGCCATTGATCTTAAAAGTGTCGCAAAACTCTAAGAAATTCACCAAATGAGCGTTTGGGTCATCGTCCTGCAAACCATCAAACTGAACAAACTGTTGGATCATTTGAATTGTGTTAGGTTTCAGTTCAAAATTATTTGCAGCAACAATAGGCCTAACTATACATGACTCAGTTCCTGTTAAAGTAGGTTTAGCATAATCATACATAGTGCGTGGAGTAGGATTCTGATTTACTGGATCACCAGCAATTGCAGGAGGTAGCGGGTTTTCCTAATTTTCAGCCATCTCCTCAGTTGTGGTGGAAATACCATCCTCTTGCTCTTCCTCTGTGTATCTTAGGCTTCACCTTATTTCTCTTTGATATTTGTGAGCTGTGCCTTCAATCACACTATCAAAAAGTAATGGTCCTGACTGGTTTCTTCTAGTTATAAAGTATAAAAACCTGCCAGAGGGAAGAAGAAAATTTAGTAACAAAAATCAAAATAAAATTTAAATTGCAATAAAATAAATGGCTAAAGTAATAAAAATTAAGTGTTCCTAATACCTTAGTTCCTCGGCAACAGTGCCAAAAACTTGATGTGATGTGAATCATGATAAGTTTTATAATTTATGAATGTCCATTCTTGAAAACTAACTATTATCACGACAAAGGCAAGCACACCTTATCGAACAGTAGTATAGCTTATGGAAGACCGGGATGTCGAACCCAAAGGAACTAAAAGTACTAGTACTAAATTTCATTTTATTATCTAGCCTAAAAATAAAGGGGTTTGTTTTCTCTAAACTAATTACTAAACTAAAATGCACAGAAAGTAAATTGGGGAAATAACTTTTGGGAAAACTGAATGATTTGGACAACACCCAAGGGAAAAATCCACCTAGACTTCACTTGTTATTGACTCTGAATCAGACAATTTATTCACTTGACTTGATCCGTAGAAATCCCTAAGTTATATTATTATCTCTCTCGAGACTAACAACATCTAACCCTAGGTTGATTAATTGAAATCTCTTTCTAATTAAAACCCCTAATGTTGCATTAATTCGATCTATGGATTCCCTTATTAGGTTTCACCATAATCTGGCAAAATTATGTCAGCCTATCTCTAGGCGTGCAATCAACTTCGCTTAATTATGTTAGATCTACTCTTAGACAGGGACTTTTGCTACTCTGAATAAGCACATCAATACTTGAATTAATATCCTGGAATATTAAAGCTAAAATTAAGAACTCATAATTAAGAACAAGTCAAATATTTATCATATAATTCAGATAATAAAAACAAGATCCGTCTTAGGTTTCATTCCCCTTAGGTATTTAGAGGGTTTAGTTCATATTTATGAAAGAAAACATCTCAAAAGAATAATGATAACAAAACATAAAGAAAACCCAAGAACTCTTGAAGGGAATTGAAGGGAGATCTTCAGTCTTGAAGGTGAATCCGGCTTCTGAGATGGATCAATCAGCTTTTTTCAAGTAATTCCTTGCCTCCTGCTCCATGTGTGTCTTTTTGGTACCTCCTGGGGTGTTTATATAGGCTTTAGAATGCTTCTAAACCCTTAAGAGTGGCCTTTTCCGAATAGGACTAGACTTAGGCTCGACAGGGACACGCCCATGTGTGATTGCTTCAAACCGTGTTTGAGTCTGTTGAATGGACACGAGCATGTGAACTACCCGTGTGAGGAAGTCCAGGCCGTGTTGATTTCCATGTTGACCCATTTTTTCCGTTTTCGGCTCGTTTTTCGCTCTTTTTACTATCCTATGCTCTCCTAAGTATAAAACATGAAATTAAAGGATTAGGAGCATCAAATTCACCAATTCTAAGGATAATTCATCCAAAATTATGCTAAGCATGTGATAAAAATATGTATAAATTATGGTTTGTCACATACCTGGCTCTTTTAGCTTGTATCTCACTTTCAAACACAATTTATCTTTGCCCGATGAACCATTCGGAATTTGATAGGACACTCGAATAATCTCAATAGTCGTAAAATGCCAACGTCCTAGACGTCGTCTTACATGTAGTCACATATTGATGCCACTATTCCAGACAGGGTCTTACTCGTAAACACATATCAGAATCACATATCGATGCCATGGTCTTTGTAACACCCCGAACCCGAGACCGACACCGGAGTCGGACACGAGATGTTAACAAACTTTGAAAAATTTTTCCAGACACTGCCCAGTCTGAGTACTAGTCACTTCAAAAATCATATCTTGAGTTTCACAACTCAAAAATCAGTTTTGTGATTTTTCCCTGAAACTAGACTCATGTCCCCACCTATGGATTTTTTTCTAGAATTTTTGGTCGGGCCAATTAGTACAGTTTATTAGTCAAAGTCTCCCATGTTACAGGGGTCGACTACACTGACCTTTTCCCATTACGACTGGGATATCTCTCTGCACAGAGCTTCAATACTGATGCCGTTTGTTTACATGGAAACTAGACTCAGAGAGGAATCCATACATATATGGTATGACCCCTAATTATCTCTGGTAAATTTATAGTGAATTTCCAAAGGCGGAACAGTGAATCCAGAAACTGTTCTGGCCCTGTTCCACAAGAACCCGAATATCTCTTTCTGTACTGTTCCTATAATTGTTTCGTTACTTCCATATGAAAGTAGATTCATCAAGGTTCGATTACATAATTTATTCACTATTTAATTCCACTCCTACGAATTCTTGTGATTTTTCCAATCCACACCACTGCTGCTATCAGCTTCTGTTTTCAAAGTGAACCTTACCTAATTTGGGGTTTCATGGACCAACTAGGGCCTTGTCATACATAAGCCCACATATGATCATACTTAGCCATTCTAGTGGCTGATCATTTGCTCAACACTTCCATTCCAACATAGTTACATCATGAAACCATCTATACATTCATAAATACGAATGGTCTAATGGCATACTCCACTTCTACAAGCCATTTTCGCATGGCTGTACACTTATACATTTCATAAAGTACTCGAAAGACAACAATGGGTAGTCCTATACATGCCATAACAAAATTCAACCAAAATAGTACCCAAAAGAGCCTTTGATAGTGTGGGCGACTTCGACTTCAAGATCCCGAGTCCGATAGCTGGAGAACCAAAAATCTATAAAACAGAGGAGCAATGTAACGAGTAAGCAATTTATGCTTAGTAAGTTTGAGCAAGGAATTCCAGCATAAACAAAGAATATCACACATTTAGCTAAACGGAATATTTCATAATACGCAATTTATCGATATTAAACTTGCTTCACAACATTAACAACCCTTATGCACATACACAATAGACTAACTTAGCCGAAGGCCGATAGCTCGTTTATCAACTGAGCGAACATTTATTTGTAAGGGCTCGATTTAATTCAACACATACGTAACATATCCCCATATTGGGATGTTTTTCGAGTATTCGCTGGAATTTTACAGCAAGCTCATTCGTTACCAATTCACGTACCTTCGGGATTTAACCGGATATAGCTCCTCGTTCAAATGCCTTCGGGGACATAGCCCGGTTTTAGTAACTCACACCATGCCTTCGGGACGTAACCCGGATTTAACAACTCGCACGAATGCCTTCGGGACTTAACCCGGCTTTAATAACTCGCACGAATGCCCTCGGGACTTAACCCGGATTTAGTATCTCGCACAAAGGCCTTCGGATCTTAGTCCGGATATATTCGCTTAGCACAAAGCCTTCGGGACTTAGCCCGGACAGCATTCAATTAATCATACACATCTAACAATAATTCATGGTACATTCATATTTCATTTTCGTTTACGAAACTCAAACACAAGGCACATATTGTCCTTGCACATTCGGCTCAATAGCCACACATAGAGCATGATTTAATCACATCGAAATTTAAGCTCTCTTACTCAAGAACTTACCTCGGGTGTTGTCGAACGATTCCGCTAGCTATTCAACCACTTTTTCCTTCCCTTTATCGGTTTTATTTCCCCTTTGCTCTTGAGCTTAATCAAACAAATAAATTGATTTCATCATTTAGGCATCAAAAGATGAACACAAGGCACTTAGCCCATATTTATACATTAGACATTAAAGTCTCATACATGCAAAAATCATGCATCAACACAACATATTAGCTAATTTCTTTGCCCTTGGCCGAATATGCATGTCCATTTTTGGGGTCGATTTCAACACTTAATACACACATATACACACTAGTAAAGCATCCTCCCCCTTTTCATCAATTTAACACATGCCTTGCTCATTAACATGCAAAGTTACATTCGGCCTTAGCACACATCTTGCTAGCCGATTCTTCTCCATTTAGCAACCAATGCACATATGTGCTCACACAAAAAAAATGCTAAAAAGGAGGTTCAAGAATCATCAAGCCATCATCACATGCATCATTAACAAGCTTCATATTTTGCATGCAATGGCATTAACACAACCTCCACCTAGGCCGAATCTTAACTCATCCTCATGCCTCATCACCACAACATCAAACATCAACCAAGAATGATTCATCCATGGTCAAGTGCCATTTCCATCACATAGCAAGATTTAGACCATGGGTTAGGTAGAACTCAAGCTAACAACTAAAACATGCATGCCTCTCATGGAACATCATCAAACATACCTTAGCCTAGCTACATGCATGGCCGAATCTCTTCACCTTTCTTCTTCTTTCCTCCTTAAAATTTTTGGCCAAGGATGAACCAAAGGATGAGAAAATTTTTCTTTGTTTTTCTTTCTAGTTTTTGGCAAGCATGAAGATGAGAAAAGGATGAACAAAATTCCCCCCTTTCTCTTCTTTAGCTCACGGCAATGGGGGGGACAAACACTACACACACATTTTTTTTCTTTTGTTTTCCATTTCTTTATTACCCATACTCCTTATTTTATTCTTCCACTAACAAAACATGTTTCATGACATGTTTTGCCCATCCTTCCTTGTCATGGCCGGCCACTACTCATTAGGGGGGAATTTGACATGCAAGTCCCCCCCTTTGTCCACATGCACTAATAGGTCCTCACACATTGACCTATCACATTTTAGAATTTTCTCACATAAGTCCTATTGACTAAATTCACATGAAATCAACCAAATTGAAGCTTGAAATTTTCACACATTCATAATTACATATTCTACACAATAAGTATCACATTCAAACATTTCGGTGACTCGGTTTAGCGGTCCCGAAACCACTTCCCGACTAGGGTCAACTTTGGGCTGTCACAACTCTCCCCCACTTAAGAAATTTTCGTCCCCGAAAATCTTACCGGTAAATAGGTTTGGGTATCGTTCTTTCATCGAGCTCTCGGTCTCCCAAGTTGCTTCCTCGATCCCGTGTTTGAGCCATAACACCTTTACTAGCGGAACTCTTTTGTTTCGCAACTCCTTCACTTCACGAGCTAGGATACGCATCAGTTCTTCTTCATAGCTCATGTCGACTTGAATTTCAACCTCTGATGGGCTAATTATATGCGATGGATCAGATCGATAGCGTCGAAGCATCGAAACATGAAAGACGTCATGAATCTTTTCAAGCTCCGGGGGCAAAATCAATCTATACGCAACCGGACCAACTCGTTCGGAGATTTTGTACGGCCCAATGAATCTTGGGCTCAACTTGCCCTTACGGCCGAACCTGAGTATCTTTTTCCAAGGTGAAACCTTAAGGAACACTTTGTCTTCCACCTGATACTCGATGTCTTTTCGTTTCAAATCTGCGTACGATTTCTGACGATCCATGGCTACCTTCAGACTTTCACGGATTACCTTTACTTTCTGTTCAGCATCTCTAATCAAATCAACTCCGAAAATTTTGCTTTCACCGAGCTCGGTCCAAAACAATGGTGTACGGCATTTACGACCGTACAAAGCCTCGTAAGGTGCCATCTTAATACTTGATTGAAAACTATTGTTGTAAGCGAATTCAATCAAAGGTAAATACCGTTCCCATGAACTACTGAACTCGAGGATGCAACATCTCAACATATCCTCAAGTATCTGAATTATCCTCTCGAATTGACCATCGGTTTGGGGGTGAAAAGCAGTGCTAAAATGCAGCTTGGTACCCAGAGCTTCTTGCAATTTCTTCCAAAATCGTGAGGTGAATCTCGGATCTCTATCCGACACGATAGAAACAGGTACCCCGTGTAATCTCACAATTTGATAAACGTACAATTCAGCTAGTTTCTCCAAAGAAAAATCCGTAAGTACGGGGATGAAATGAGCCGACTTAGTCAGTCTATCAACAATAACCCATATCGTATCCTTCTTACTTGCTGACAAGGGCAGTCCGGACACAAAGTCCATTGTGACTCGATCCCATTTCCACTCGGGTATCATGATCGGCTGGAGTAATCCTGAAGGCACTTGATGTTCCGCTTTCACTTGTTGACATATTAAACATCTCGAAACAAAGTCAGAGATGTCCCGTTTCATACCATGCCACCAAAATTGACGTTTCAAATCATTGTACATTTTCGTACTCCCTGGGTGAATTGACATTCGGCTACAATGGGCTTCGTTCAGAATCATCGAAATGAGTTCCGAATTCCTTGGAACACACAAACGATTTCTGAACCTCAAACAATCATCATCATCAATTTGAAACTCCGATTCCTCGTTCGGAAAACACTTAGCCCGTTTTGCAACCAATTCATCATCGACTTTCTGAGCTTCACGAATTTGGTGAGTCAACAATGGTTTAGCTTTTAATTCAGCTACTAACACACTGTCTGGTAGAACAGAAAAATGCACGTTCATCGCTCGTAAAGCAAACAATGACTTCCGGCTTAAGGCGTCCGCAACCACGTTAGCCTTTCCCGGGTGATAATCAATGACAAGCTCGTAATCTTTCAACAACTCAAGCCAACATCTTTGTCGCAGATTCAAGTCTCGTTGAGTCATCAAATATTTGAGACTTTTGTGATCCGAAAATACATGGCACTTCTCACCAAACAGATAATGTCGCCATATTTTTAAAGCAAACACGATGGCAGCTAGTTCGAGATCATGGGTCGGATAATTTCTCTCGTGAGGCTTCAATTGTCTCGACCTTCTTGCATCCCAACCCAAGTAGGGATGCGTCACTATAAATGACAAACTCTTTACCCGATTCGGGTTGCACCAAAATTGGAGCTTCAGTCAAATGAGTTTTCAGTTGGTTGAAACTTTTCTGACATTTCTCCGTCCACTCGAACTTAACATCCTTTTGAAGTAGCTTCGTCATTGGTGTGGCTATCATCGAGAAACCTTTGACAAATCGTCGGTAATAACCGGCGAGCCCCAAAAAGCTCCGAACTTCAGTAACATTTCTCGGAGGTTTCCAGTCAAGTATGGCTGAAATTTTATTCGGGTCAACTCGAATACCCGACGCGGATACCACATGACCCAAGAAGCTAACCTCTCTTAACCAGAACTCACACTTACTGAACTTAGCATATAACTGCTTATCCCGCAAAATTTGCAGCACTAGCCTCAGATGCTCAGCATGTTCGGTCTCGTCTCTTGAATAGACCAAAATGTCATCAATGAACACCACTACGACCCGATCCAAATACGGTCTGAAGATCCGATTCATCAAATCCATAAATACTGCAGGGGCATTAGTGAGCCCAAACGGCATCACTAAGAATTCGTAGTGACCATATCTCGTTCTGAAGGCAGTTTTGGGAATATCTGAATCTTGGATTCGCAACTGATAATAGCCCGATCTCAAATCTATTTTTGAGAACACTGAGGCTCCCTTCAGTTGGTCGAACAAATCATCGATGCGCGGCAACGGATATTTGTTCTTTATCGTCACTTTATTCAGCTGACGATAGTCAATGCACAACCTCATGGTTCCGTCCTTCTTTTTCACGAACAATACTGGTGCACCCCAAGGTGAGAAACTTGGTCGAGCGAAACCTCTATCCGTCAGTTCTTGCAACTGAGCTTTCAACTCCTTTAACTCGGTTGGTGCCATACGATACGGAGCTATCGAAATCGGCGTAGTCCCAGGTACAAGCTCAATACCAAACTCTACCTCCCGAACAGGTGGTAAACCCGGTAATTCTTCCGGAAAAACATCCGGGTATTCACAAGCCACCGGCACAGATTCGGGTTTCTTTTCTAATTCTTTGTCACCAAGTACATACGCAAGGTATGCTTCGCACCCTTTTCTTACATATTTCTGTGCCAACATTGCTGATATTACAGCTGGCATCCCCTCTAAGTCCGCAGACTCAATTCGGACTACTTCGTTATTTGCGCATTTCAAATCAATAGTCTTGCTCTTGCAATTCACAATCGCATCATGCGCGGTCAACCAATCCAAACCAAGGATAACATCAAATTCATCAAACGGCAAGAGCATCAAGTTCGCCGGGAAACAGGAACCTCGAATTTCCAGGGGACATTTCTTACACACTTTGTCGACAAGCACGTAACGACCCAAGGGATTTGACACCCGAATTACGAACTCAGTAGACTCAATAGGTAAAGTCTTACTGGATGCTAAGGTTTCACATATGTAAGAATGAGTAGAACCGGGGTCAATCAAAGCAATTACATTAGTATCAAAGAGGGTGAATGTACCGGTAATAACATCAGGCGAAGAAGCATCCTCGCGGGCACGTATAGCATAAGCTCTAGCAGGCGCACGGGCTTCGGATCTGGTTATATCATCTCTAGATCCTCTCTGACCACCACTAGCATTGCCCATATTTCCAGATGGTCTACCTCGAGCAGTGGTAGCACCCGGTCTCCCACTCTGATTTGCATTCTGTCCCGACAACCTCGGGCAATCTTTAATGAAGTGGTCAACTGATCCGCATTTGTAACAGGAGCGGTCAGGAAATCTACAACTCCCCGAATGCCATTTACCGCAATATCGGCATTTCGTCCTGTCTCGACGTTCATTCCCAACACTGGCGACCGAAGTGCCTCGTGTACCCACAGGGGGTCGATCACGATCTCGTCCAAAAAGGCCCGAAGTGCCTCTAAACTGGCCCGTATCATCTCGAAATCTCTTTGATGTCTGTTGAAGAGACCTTCCCGAGGATCTTTTACGAAACTCTCCAGTTCCCTCATCAACTCTTTGCTTTTCTTTTCTAAGCTCTTCGGCTTTACAAGCTCGTTCAACAAGTACCACGAACTCTCGTATTTCAAGAACGCCAACGAACATCTTTATATCTTCATTCAGCCCATCCTCGAAGCGTTTACACATAATAGCTTCGGACGAAACACATTCCCGAGCGTATTTGCTAAGTCTAACAAATTTTCGCTCGTAATCAGTAACCGACATGGAGCCTTGCTTAAGCTCAAGAAATTCCTTCCGTTTTTGATCAACAAATCTCTGACTGATATACTTTTTCCGAAACTCAGTTTGGAAAAACTCCCAAGTTACTTGCTCTCGGGGCACAATAGAAGTCAGAGTACTCCACCAATAGTAGGCAGAATCACGTAGCAAGGAGATAGCACACTTTAGGCATTCATCGGGTGTACAAGATAGCTCATCGAGTACCCGGATAGTGTTGTCCAGCCAAAATTCAGCTTGCTCGGCATCATCGCTATCCATAGCCTTAAATTCAGTAGCCCCATGTTTTCGGATTCTGTCAACTGGGGGCTTATTTGACCTTATTTGGTCCATTACCGGTGGTATTGTAGGTGCGGGGGTAGTATTTGTCGGGAATGGAGGTTGTGGAACAGCCATATTAGTTCGAATGTATTGGTTAAACCAATCATTCATCACGCTATAGAATGCTTGTCTAGCTTCATCATTCTGATTACTAGCATTAGGTTGAGAGTCCGCCGGCACTGTCCCTTGTGCGGGAGCAGGCGCTACACTCTCAAGATCATCAGCTACTTCTCGGTCACGATCGGGATCCATTACTATAAATAAACACATTTACGATTGTCAGAAATCACCACACTATCAAGTAATCACATAAAATGGCATGTATAGCTAGACCCAAAACATTACGGTAGTCCTAGAATCGACTAAACCGTAGCTCTGATACCAATAAAATTGTAACACCCCGAACCCGAGACCGACACCGGAGTCGGACACGAGATGTTAACAAACTTTGAAAAATTTTTCCAGACACTGCCCAGTCTGAGTACTAGTCACTTCAAAAATCATATCTTGAGTTTCACAACTCAAAAATCAGTTTTGTGATTTTTCCCTGAAACTAGACTCTTGTCCCCACCTATGGATTTTTTTCTAGAATTTTTGGTCGGGCCAATTAGTACAGTTTATTAGTCAAAGTCTCCCATGTAACAGGGGTCGACTACACTGACCTTTTCCCATTACGACTGGGATATCTCTCTGCACAGAGCTTCAATACTAATGCCGTTTGTTTCTATGGAAACTAGACTCAGAGAGGAATCCATACATATATGGTATGACCCCTAATTATCTCTGGTCAATTTATAGTGAATTTCCAAAGGCGGAACAGTGAATCCAGAAACTGTTCTGGCCCTGTTCCACAAGAACCCGAATATCTCTTTCTGTACTGTTCCTATAATTGTTTCGTTACTTCCATATGAAAGTAGATTCATCAAGGTTCGATTACATAATTTATTCACTATTTAATTCCACTCCTACGAATTCTTGTGATTTTTCCAATCCACACCACTGCTGCTATCAGCTTCTGTTTTCAAAGTGAACCTTACCTAATTTGGGGTTTCATGGACCAACTAGGGCCTTGTCATACATAAGCCCACATATGATCATACTTAGCCATTCTAGTGGCTGATCATTTGCTCAACACTTCCATTCCAACATAGTTACATCATGAAACCATCTATACATTCATAAATACGAATGGTCTAATGCCATACTCCACTTCTACAAGCCATTTTCGCATGGCTGTACACTTATACATTTCATAAAGTACTCGAAAGACAACAATGGGTAGTCCTATACATGCCATAACAAAATTCAACCAAAATAGTACCCAAAAGAGCCTTTGATAGTGTGGGCGACTTTGACTTCAAGATCCCGAGTCCGATAGCTGGAGAACCAAAAATCTATAAAACAGAGGAGCAATGTAACGAGTAAGCAATTTATGCTTAGTAAGTTTGAGCAAGGAATTCCAGCATAAACAAAGAATATCACACATTTAGCTAAACGGAATATTTCATAATACGCAATTTATCGATATTAAACTTGCTTCACAACATTAACAACCCTTATGCACATACACAATAGACTAACTTAGCCGAAGGCCGATAGCTCGTTTATCAACTGAGCGAACATTTATTTGTAAGGGCTCGATTTAATTCAACACATACGTAACATATCCCCATATTGGGATGTTTTTCGAGTATTCGCTGGAATTTTACAGCAAGCTCATTCGTTACCAATTCACGTACCTTCGGGATTTAACCGGATATAGCTCCTCGTTCAAATGCCTTCGGGGACATAGCCCGGTTTTAGTAACTCACACCATGCCTTCGGGACGTAACCCGGATTTAACAACTCGCACGAATGCCTTCGGGACTTAACCCGGCTTTAATAACTCGCACGAATGCCCTCGGCACTTAACCCGGATTTAGTATCTCGCACAAAGGCCTTCGGATCTTAGTCCGGATATATTCGCTTAGCACAAAGCCTTCGGGACTTAGCCCGGACAGCATTCAATTAATCATACACATCTAACAATAATTCATGGTACATTCATATTTCATTTTCGTTTACGAAACTCAAACACAAGGCACATATTGTCCTTGCACATTCGGCTCAATAGCCACACATAGAGCATGATTTAATCACATCGAAATTTAAGCTCTCTTACTCAAGAACTTACCTCGGGTGTTGTCGAACGATTCCGCTAGCTATTCAACCACTTTTTCCTTCCCTTTATCGGTTTTATTTCCCCTTTGCTCTTGAGCTTAATCAAACAAATAAATTGATTTCATCATTTAGGCATCAAAAGATGAACACAAGGCACTTAGCCCATATTTATACATTAGACATTAAAGTCTCATACATGCAAAAATCATGCATCAACACAACATATTAGCTAATTTCTTTGCCCTTGGCCGAATATGCATGTCCATTTTTGGGGTCGATTTCAACACTTAATACACACATATACACACTAGTAAAGCATCCTCCCCCTTTTCATCAATTTAACACATGCCTTGCTCATTAACATGCAAAGTTACATTCGGCCTTAGCACACATCTTGCTAGCCGATTCTTCTCCATTTAGCAACCAATGCACATATGTGCTCACACAAAAAAATGCTAAAAAGGAGGTTCAAGAATCATCAAGCCACCATCACATGCATCATTAACAAGCTTCATATTTTGCATGCAATGGCATTAACACAACCTCCACCTAGGCCGAATCTTAACTCATCCTCATGCCTCATCACCACAACATCAAACATCAACCAAGAATGATTCATCCATGGTCAAGTGCCATTTCCATCACATAGCAAGATTTAGACCATGGGTTAGGTAGAACTCAAGCTAACAACTAAAACATGCATGCCTCTCATGGAACATCATCAAACATACCTTAGCCTAGCTACATGCATGGCCGAATCTCTTCACCTTTCTTCTTCTTTCCTCCTTAAAATTTTTGGCCAAGGATGAACCAAAGGATGAGAAAATTTTTCTTTGTTTTCTTTCTAGTTTTTGGCAAGCATGAAGATGAGAAAAGGATGAACAAAATTCCCCCCTTTCTCTTCTTTAGCTCACGGCAATGGGGGGACAAACACTACACACACATTTTTTTCTTTTGTTTTCCATTTCTTTATTACCCATACTCCTTATTTTATTCTTCCACTAACAAAACATGTTTCATGACATGTTTTGCCCATCCTTCCTTGTCATGGCCGGCCACTACTCATTAGGGGGGGGAATTTGACATGCAAGTCCCCCCTTTGTCCACATGCACTAATAGGTCCTCACACATTGACCTATCACATTTTAGAATTTTCTCACATAAGTCCTATTGACTAAATTCACATGAAATCAACCAAATTGAAGCTTGAAATTTTCACACATTCATAATTACATATTCTACACAATAAGTATCACATTCAAACATTTCGGTGACTCGGTTTAGCGGTCCCGAAACCACTTCCCGACTAGGGTCAACTTTGGGCTGTCACAGTCTTGCTCGTACACATATATCGGAATCCTACGTCATGACATATGTATCCTAACTATTCCTAAGGTTCATAACAGCATATATAAATACTAACATTTCATAACAGCATATAAATTTAGCATTTAAATACCATTAAACAAGTCTATTTGCTTATAAACTTACCTCGGACATCGTAAAACGGGATGGGGCTGCTAGTCGACAACTTTTGTTTTTCTCCGGTCCAAATCCGATTTCTTTGGTTCTTAATCTAAACATATTCAAATTAAGCTCATTCAAACATATTTTCGTTCAATTAGTCCAAAAACACATAAATGGCAAATTACTATTTTACCCTTGACATTTACAATTTTTACAATTTAGTCCTTATTGCACAAAACACAAAATACACAAAATTTAAAAGTACCCATGTTAGGCCGAATGGTACCCATATCTATACAAGCCCATATATTTCATTAATTTCACATTTTAATCCCTCAAATTATTGTTTTTGCAATTTAGTCGTTATTACTCAAAATCATCAAAAACTCCAATACAAATCATGTTAATCTAAAACATATCTTTCATATTTCATCATCAAACAACAAAAACCACAAGCTATCAACCATGACACAATTCAAAATATTCACCAAAATAAAAAATTCAAGCGTGGGTTTTGTAGTATTCAAAGCAACGATCTTAAAATCATAAAAATTATCAAAAACCGAACAAAAACAAACCTTGATTGAGCTTGATTATAAGCCGAACCCTAGCTTGTCTTCTTTCTTTTTCTTTTATGAAGTTTCGGCAATAGAAAGTTTGAGCACTATGGTATTTGTTTTATTTTATTATGATATGTTTTATAATATAACATATTTCCACATATTTTACTAATTTACCCTTAGCTTAAGTTATTTATATATCACCTAACAATGACCGAATGTGTCCATGCATGGAATTAAAGGTATATTTGCATTATAAGTGCCTCCATTAATAAAGACAACAACAATCAAGTACTCTCCATTAATAAAGACACCTAAACGACAAAATTAAATCACGAAAATTTTTAAAATATAAATTCACACAAAATAAACATAGTAAATAATTTTTAAATATTTTTCTGAATTAGATTTGTGGTCTCGAAACCACTGTTCCGATTAGGGTCTAAATTGGGCTATTACAACTCTCCCCCTTAGGGATTTTTGTCCCCGAAAATCTTACTGGTGAATAGGTTTGGATAACGTTCTCTCATTGTATCCTCTGGCTCCCACGTTGCTTCCTCAACTCCATGTTTATGCCATAGTCCTTTAACTAACAGAATCTTCTTATTTCGTAGCTTTTTAATCTCGTGGGCCAGAATACGAATCGGTTCTTCCTCATAATGTCATATCGGGCTTAATCTCAATCTCAATCAGACTAATCACATGTGAAGGGTCAGACTGATATCTATGGAGCATCGAAACTTGAAATACATTGTGATTCTTTTCTAACTCAGGTGGCAACAATAGTCTGTAAGCAAGTGGCCCGATACGCTCTATTACCTCATACAGTCCAATAAACCTTGGACTCAATTTACCTTTGCGACCAAATCTGAGTATTTTCTTCCTCGGTGAGACTTTTAAGAAAACTTTATCCCCGATCTGAAACTCTATATCTTTATGTTACACGTCCGCATAAGATTTCTGACGATCCAATGCTGCTTTCAAACTTTCATGAATTACTTTTACTTTCTATTCAGTATCTCTGATCAAGTCAACCCCGTGTATCTTATTTTCACTGAGCTTAGTCCCGTATAACGGTGTTTGACACTTACGATCGTACAAAGCCTCATAAGGTTCCATTTTGATACTCGATTGAAAGCTATTATTATACGTAAATTCAGTCAGAGGTAGGTATCATTCCCACGTACCTTTTAACTCAAGAATACAACATCTCAACATATTCTCAAGTATCTGAATAATTCGTACAGACTGGCCATCTGTTTGCGGATGGAAAGCAGTACTGAAATGTAATTTCGTACCTAATGAATCTTACAATTTCTTCCAGAACCGCGATGTAAACCTCAGATCTCTATCCAAAACAATAGATATATGCACACCATGTAATCTTACAATCTGAGAAACACATAATTCAGCTAACTTATCCAGTGGTCTGTACGTACCGGAACAAAATGAGCCGATTTAGTCAATCTATCTACAACAACCCAGATTGCATCCTTTTTGCTCGGTGTCAACGGTAAACTAGATACAAAATCCATCATGACTCTATCCCACTTCCACTCAGGTATCATGATAGGTTGAAGTAATCCTGAAGGCACCTGATGTTTAGTTTTTACTTGTTTACAGACTAAACATCTTGCAACAAAGTCAGAAATGTCTCGTTTCATATCATGCCACCAATAAAGTTGTTTCAGATCATTATACATCTTTGTACTACCTGGGTGAATAGATAACTGACTGCTATGACCTTCATTCAAAATCATCTAAATCAACTCTGAATTCCTCAGAACACATATTTAGTTTTTGAATCTCAAACAGTCATTAGCATCAACTCTGAATTCTGAATCAGCATTCGTCTCACACTGAGCTCGTTTTCCGATCAACTCATTATCAACCTTCTGGGCATCACAAATTTGTTGAATGAATAACAGTCTTACTTTCAATCTAGCTATTATTGAACCATCCTCAGACATAGCCATATGCGCATTCATTGAATGTAAAGCAAATACTGATTTCCGGCTTAAAGCATCATCAAAAACATTAGCCTTCCCCGGGTGATAGTCAATCACAAGCTCGTAGTCTTTTAACAACTCTAACCATCGGTGTTGTCTTAAGTTCAGATCTTTCTGAGTCATCAAATATTTTAGACTTTTATGATTAGAATAAACATGACATTTCTAACTGAACAGATAGTGACGCCAAATTTTCAATGCGAACACAATGGCTACCAATTCTAGGTCGTGTGTCGGGTAGTTCCTTTTATGTGGCTTCAATTGTCTCGAGGCATAAGCTATAACTTTGCCTTCCTACATCAAAACACAGCCCAAACCATTCAAATATGCATCACTATAAATAACAAATTCTTTACCCGATTTTGGTTGAACTAGCACTGGAGCTTCAGTCAAAAGAATTTTCAACTGATCAAAGCTTTTTTAGCATTTTTTTGACCACTCGAATTTGACATCCTTCTATAATAGCTTCATCATCAGAGATGTAAACATAGAAAAACCTTTCACGAACCGCCTATAATAACCGACAAGTCCCAAAAAGCTTTGGACTTCAGGAACATTCTTAGGTGGTTTCCAATCAATATAGTTGAAATTTTACTCGAATCAACCCAAATACCTGATGCTGATACCACATGACCCAGAAAACTGACTTCGCTTAACCAGAACTCACATTTACTAAATTTCCCATACAACTGCTTATCTCGCAAAGTCTGTAACACAAGTCTCAAATGTTTAGCATGTCCAGCTTCATCACGAGAGTAGATCAATATGTCATCTATAAACACAACCACAAACCGATCCAGATACGGTCTAAAGATCCAGTTCAACAAATCCATGAAAACAGCAGGTGCATTAGTGAGTCCGAATGGCATAACAAAAAACTCATAGTGTTCGTACCTCATTCTGAAAGTAGTCTTTGGCACATCTAAATCTTTAACTCGCAACTGATAGTAGCCTGATCTCAAATCTATCTCTGAAAATACTATAGCCCCTTTCAGTTGGTCAAACAGGTCGTCAATCCGTGGCAACAGATACTTATTCTTTATAGTCACCTTATTAAGCTATCTATAATCAATGCACGTTCTCATAGTTTCATCTTTCTTTTTCACAAACAACACAGGTGCACGCTACGGAGAGAAACTCTATCTGTCAATTCTTTCAATTGAGCTTTCAATTCTTTTAATTCTGTAGGTGCCATTCTGTACGGAGCTATGGATATTGGAGTCGTTCCAGACATTAACTCAATACCAAACTCTACCTTTCGAATAGGTGGCAAACCCGATAATTCTTCAAGAAACACATCTGGATACTCATATACAACTGGCACTGATTCAATGATCCTTTCAGCCACTTTACTATCGAGTACGTAGGAAAAATAAGCTTCACACCCTCTTCTCACATATTTCTGAGCTAGCATCGAAGAAATTACCACTGGTAAACCATACAAATCACTAGATTCAATCCGAATAACCTCATCATTCTGACTCTGAAGATCAATAGTCTTTCTCTTGCAGTTCACAATACCATCATGTAATGTTTACCAGTCCATACCTAGAATTATGTCAAACTCATCAAATGACAGCAACATCAAATTAGCCGAAAAGCACACATCTCGAACCATCAAGGGACAATTCTTACACACTTTGTCAACCATAACACACCGGCCCAAGGGTTTGACACTCTAATCACAAACTCAGTAGACTCAATAGGTAGAGTCTTGCTGAATACCAATGTCTCACACACATAAGAATGAGTAGAACCAAGATCAATCAATGCAATTACGTTAGTATCATAAAGAGTGAATGTACCAGTAATAACATCTGGGGATGAAGCCTCCTCTCGCGCGTGAATGGCATAGGCTCTAGTAGGTACACGAGCCTCAGATCTGACTGCTGTATCTTTATTTCCTCTCTGACTACTGCTCACATTACCAACATTTCTTGATGGTCTACCCCGTGCCGCAGTATTACCCGATCTCGTGTTCTGCACTAGATTCTCTTCAGCTAACCCTAGGCAATCTCGAATATAATGATCTGTCGATACACATTTAAAATAGGCCCGATCATACAATCTGCAACTGCCGAGATGTCGTTTACCACAGTGTTTACACTCAGGCTGATTTGATCTGACGTTACCCACACCGGCTACTGAGGTAGCTATCGAACTCACCAGTGGTCTATTCTGGTCTCGTCGAGAATAACCCGAAGTTTCTTTTGAACAACTGAAATCATCTCAGAACTTCTTTGGTGCCGACTGGACTGACTTGCTGAATGATCTCTTACGCGAGTCTCTAGCTTCAAAATCAACTTTCTTTTTCTCTTTTCCTAGCTCTTCAGCTTTGTAGGCTCACTCAACAAGTACCACAAACTCTTTTATCTCAAGTATGCCAACTAACAATTTAATGTCTTCGTTCAGTCCATCTTCAAATCTTTTACACATTATGGCTTCGGTAGAAACACACTCACGGGCATAACGACTGAATCTCACGAATTTTCGCTCATACTTTATTACGGTCATCTGACCCTGCTTCAGCTCTAGAAATTATTTTTGCTTCTGATCAATAAATCTCTGGCTGATATAATTCTTACGAAACTCAGTCTAGAAGAATTCCCAGGTCACCCGCTCTCTCGGAACCACTGATACTAGGGTATTCCACCAGTGATATGCTGTGTCTCAAAGCAAAGATATGGCACATTTCAAACATTCATCTGGGGTACAGGATAGCTCATCAAACATACAAATAGTATTATCAATCCAGAACTTAGCCCGCTCAGCATCATTATCATCCGTAGCTTTAAACTCTTCAACCCCATGTTTTCTGATTTTATCAATAGGTGGCTTATACAATCTCAACGGATCACTTACTTGAGGTACAGCAAGCATCGAAGATGGATTAGTCGGGGTGGAGATTGTTGTGTACCCGGTTTAGTCCGGACATACTGAGTAAACCAGTCATTCATCATTTAGTAAAAGGCTTGTCTAACCTCTCCTTCTTGGTTACTAGGATTCGATCAAGAATCAACCGGCGCTATCCCTTGCGCAGGAGCAGGCGCTACTCACTCGACATCATCAGCTACAGCTCTGTCGGAATCCATTTACTATATGAAAATACATTTCAAATGTCAGAAGTCATCACACTATCGCAGTATATAATTATGGCATGTATAGCTAAACTCACACACGCTATGTAGTCCTAGAACCGACTAAATCGTAGCTCCAATACCAATAAAATGTAACACCCCTAACCCGTATCCGTCACCGGAATGGGATTGTGAGGCATTGCTAAACAAAAGCATAATTCTGGATACACTCATAATAACTCAAATTATAATCATATAAATATAAGCATATAATTAGTTAAATATTAAACATTCATTGAAAACAAATCAAATTACAAATGTGCACATCATATGTTCAACACTCCACTAGTAATTGAATTTCTAATTAAAAATCAAAGATTTAACTTTTAATTCTTTACATGCACATCTTAAACCAATTAAAAGAATTCACATATTAATTTATTGAACTATATCAAATTTGGATTATTGTCGAACCATCATTGCTTAAATTTATCAAACTTAACTCACATACTAATATAAATGACCCGAATCATCTACATGCAAACAATTACCATTCAAGACACAATTAATGATTTAAAGTAATCTCAAATCTCATGTTAATTATCCTGTCTAAATTGCACCAAAGCAACCCAACTAATTAATTTTGATTCGGTCATCAAATTAATCTTCCAAATAATAATTTGATTTTAAAATAAAAATGCATATTGTTATTAAACCAAGACATCATATATACATAGATATATAAATGTCAAGGCCAATTCATCAATCAGCATATAGATTAATTAAATTCAAAACTTCATTAAAACTGCTCACCACCCGAAATAAACTACTACCATCTTTTCAAGTCCTAGCCAATTTATAGTAATATGTATCACTCGAACATACGTATATTTATACAGCAAAATCACATACACCAACCAGAGCATTATTCAAGATGACTTATTTAACCAAGCTCACCACACACATTTATATACAAGAACATAATCTCCAAATAGTGACAATTACAAAACCGATTACTCATTGTATCTATCATCACCACCAAACCGATTCAAAACACATAGTACCTAACACATAAAACTTATAATTCCAAACATATAGCATTTTAATCAAAATAGATTTAACCATGCCCAACATAATTAAACTCAAACTTAAAAATAAAGCCATTTTCAATACATAATATACTTACCACAAATCAAACCACAATCAAGCATATCCGCATATTTCATAATCAAGATCATAAAGCATTATAGCTAAGCACACATAAAATCAAATTTAACCATAAATAGTAAGCCATTTTTGTATGGCCTTAGTTACATCACCAAAATCAACACTTCAAAAAAATATGTTCCAGCCTATACATGCCATAATTCGAGCTTAACTTATAAATGTACCAAAATAGTTGATAGTGTAATGAACATTGCTGACAGTCCCCGAGCTTGTAGCTTGACTCCAAAATCTATCAAAACAGAGTAACATAACACACAGAGTAAGCTATCATAGCTTAGTAAGTCATAAGCAAATAAACAACCAAGTGACATATTCAATTTATTATAATCAACCGAATTATAATAATATTAGCATATTCGACCTTAAGACTTCAAATAAAATACTTAAGAAATTTCCATAAATCGTTTCTTCCACCTAGGCCAAATACTAACATGGTCATTCAAACCTAGAATAATCAACTTCCTAAACAACTAATTATGAAAGAAAAAAAATCATGCACACATATACTTAAAAAAAAACATAAGCTCAAAAATCATATCATAATGTTACACTTATATATATATATCCTATAAGCCGATTTCGCATTGTCACATACACTTGCACATTATTATGTATTGTTCATTGATACTCAACTTATTTGGCCACAAAGTCGAATACACATGCCAGTCTCACTTATGTTCTATATTACCAAATACACATAAAAAGAACGAATATTAAATACATACTTACATTATTACTGCTAGTCAACGAGTTAAATCCATACCTGGCCCTTTTAGCTCGTATTTCACTTCCAAACACAATTTACCTTTGCCCGATGAACCATTCGGAATCTGATAGGACACTCGAATAATCTCACAAGTCATACAATGTCAAAGTCACGGATGTGGTCTTACATGTAGTCACATATCGATGCCACTCTCCCAGATAGGGTCATACTCGTAAACACATATCAGAATCACATATCGATGCCATGGTCTTACTCGCACACATAAATCGGAATCCTATGTCATGACATATGTATCCTAACTATTCCTAAGGTTCATTCGGGACTTTCAGACGTCGTAACTCGGTCGAAATGAAATCGAAAGTGTAGTAGCCAAGTCTATCCATGTTCGGCCATAACATATATAAATACTAACATTTCATAACAGCATATAAGTTTAGCATTTAATTACCATTAAACACTTCTATTTGCTTATAAACTTACCTCGGACGTCGTAAAATAGGACAGGACGACTAGTTAACAACTTTCATTTTTCCCCGATCCAAATCCGATTTCTTTGGTTCTTGATCTAAACATATTCAAATTAAGCTCATTCAAATATATTTTCATTCAATTTAGTCCAAAAACACATAAATGGGAAAATTACCATTTTACACCTGACATTTACAATTTTTACAATTTAGTCCCTATTGCACAAAACACAAAATACACAAAATTTAAAAGTACCCATGTTAGGCCGAATGGTACCCATATCTATACAAGCCCATATATTTCATTAATTTTAAATTTTAGTCCCTCAAATTATTATTTTTGCAATTTAGTCCTAATTACTCAAAATCATCAAAAACTCCAATACAAAACATGTTAATCTAAAACATATCTTTCATATTTCATCATCAAAAAAAAAAAATCACAAGCTATCAACCATGGCACAATTCAAAATATTCACCAAAATAAAAAATTCAAGCATGGGTTTTGTAGTATCCGAAGCAACGATCTCAAAAACGTAGAAATTATCAAAAACTGAACAAAAACAAACCTTGATTGAGCTTGATTATAAGCCGAACCCTAGCTTGTCTTCTTTCTTTTTCTTTTATGAATTTTCGGCAATGAGAAAGTATGAGCACTATGGTATTTGTTTTATTTTATTATGATATGTTTGATAATATAACATATTTCCACATATTTTACTAATTTACCCTTAGTTTAAGTTATTTATATATCACCTAACAATGACCAAATGTGTCCATGCAAGGATTCAAAGGTATATTTTCATTACAAGTGCCTCCATTAATAAAGACAACAACAATCAAGTACTCTCACATTTAACCACCAGCTTTTTATTTTACGCGCTCAAGTCCTTCTATTTAATCGGACACCTAAACGACAAAATTAAATCATGAAAATTTCACAGATATAAATTTACACAAAATAAACATAGTAAATAATTTTTAAGGATTTTTATAACTCGGATTCATGGTCTCAAAACCACCATTTCGATTAGGGTCTAAATCTAGCTATTACAGTCAAGGCATCATTTTTAGCAATATTTACCTTCAACAAATTCTCCAAATTATTTGACGGTTCATGTAATAGCCCGATTTTGGGCCTAGTCAGAATAGTGGTTTCGGGACCACTATTCTGAGGCCGGAGAAAATTATTTTAGTATTATTTTATGTGTTATAATATAATTTTATAAGTGCATGTAAATTTTGTTAAGTTAATTTTGGCGATTTCTAGTCCAATTTCGAAAAAGGACTAAATCGCGAAAAAGGTAAAAGTTGTGTTTTGATGCCTAAGGTGTTAAATTGCTCTGTGTCTTAAATTGGGGGACTTTAAAGTGAAATTAGACCCCTAAAAGAAGCATGACCGGTCATGGGGGACAAATTGTTGAAAAGTCAAAATTAGGTGAAGTTGGTCACCAATTTTGACTAGTTTTATTATTAACAAATCAAAAAGAAAAATTTATCATTTTTCTCTTCTCCTCCACTGAAATATGCAGCAAAGAAAGGGGTTTTGAAGTTTTGAAATATCAGCCACTTACATCCCTTGCTAGTAAGTGGTTTTTAATGTCTTTTTTGATGATTTTTAAATTTTTGGAACCCATAAAGCATGAGTTTTCATATGAGGGGTCTAGTTTGCAAAATGATGAAGAGTCTAGGGTTTTTCCATGAGATTAAATGTGTTTTTTGATGTGTTTTTATGGAATATTATGAGTCCTAGTTGTCTAATAAACAACTTTTGTGAAAGAAATTACATGAAAACACCTTAAAAAGGGCTAGTCTGCCAAGTTGTAAGATAAGGTGTTAGTGTGTGTAATAATGATTTTTGTGAGTTGTCATAGTTATGAAAATGGTTTATCTAGGCTTAAGGAGTAAATAAATTGAAAAAAAAATCATTTTTCGAGCCTAGAGGCAATTTGGTAATTTTGGCAAAAAAGAGGGGCAAAATTGTAAATTTTGCCAAAGTGTGTCAATGGACTAATTTGATTAGTACATTGTTTTAATAAGGTAAATGCGATGTTTTAGATGTTGAAAATAGAGATTTGGACTTAGAACGGAAAGAAATCGATTAAGGGATGATTACGTCCTTTTCACATTTGTCGTATCGAGGTAAGTTCGTATGGTAACAATAATGAAATATCATGCTTGAATTAAAATTCTTTATTGTTATGACATTAAGTGTATGATCTAAAATATTAGAAGTTTGTATGAAAGTAATGCTCAATTTCTTTATGATGTGTTTAATACTTGATGTTGCACGAAATGTGGATGTATGCCTCTATTGGAATTGACTTATGAGGATTCAATAAAAAGGTGATGATATTTGTGCTAGTATAAGACCATGTCCGGGACATGGCATCGCCACTAACATGAAACCTCGTATAAGACCATATCCGGGATATGGCAACGATATGTGGATCCATGTAAGACCATGTGAGGGACATGGCCTTGGGCATTCTATTCGGCGCATGATAATTCCGAACATCCTTTAGCGTCCCGAGTGTCCAACGGGTAATGTAATGGATAATGTGATGAAAGCTCTAAGGACAGCATGTTAAAGAAGGTATGATTATATATTTTATCACGAGTTGGTATAGGTATGTACACCGAGCTTATGAGTAATACCTTGATATGTGATAATCTATGATGTTTATAGTATTTGGTGAATACTATGGAAATGACATGATTTGGAATAAGCCTTTGATATTTGATGACAATGAGATTATGGGTCCATGCTTATGATGCATAGCTATGTGTTCTTACCATGATAGATGATATAATGTTGTATTAATTTGGTGAACAATAATTGTGAATGAATAAATTAGCCTGGACAGTGTTGGGCTATTGCAGTGGTGTAACTTTGAAAATACACCAAAAATAGCATAAATTTAGTTAGAAGCTAAATAAAATATGAGAATAAATCTTATTGAGTCTAGTTTCTTATAAAAGAAACCGTGTAAGCAAAAGAATTTCTTATAACGATATATTTGAAGTTTCATGGGACAGATTCAGAATGACTTCGAGATCCCCTACTCTGATTTTAGAAAATCATTATAAATTGTAAAAAAAAAATTTATGAGTTATGATTTATATGCTTAGAATCCTAAATTAGTCTAGTTTCAAGAGAAATAGACGAGAATATTATGCGAGTCCTGAGCTATGAGATAATTGAACTTTAATGCAGAAGGGTCTAAACTATCATACAGTGAATTGGGTGTAAATTTGAGGAATAAACTATACTAATTTACTAAGCCAAAAATACTGTAAATTTTATGGTAGAAAGGTATATGAGTCTAGTTTTAGGGGAAATTAACAGAACTTAATTTTTCATTTTGTAGCTCTAGTTATAAATAATTTAGTGACTGTTACTTAGGAAGATAGCTTGTTGTGAACTTGAGAATATGTTGTAAACATTGATAAAACATGTTAATGAGTTATTTATTGTTTTCATATGAACTTACTAAACGTAAAGCTTACCCTCTCCCTTTTATTTCCCATGTTAACTAGGGTTGCTAGGTTAGCTCGGGTTGGAGGCCATCAGAGATATTATCACACTATCGAGTTAACGCTATTGGCGTAAGTAAATCCTAGTGTTTCGAGTCTATGGCATGTATAGGGTTTTAATGTTGAGTATGTGATATTATGATTTAGCCAAAGGTGTTGGCTTGTAATTATAAAGTGTTGTAGCCATGTGAATCAGCCTATGTTGGTTAATGATGTTGTGGGCCTAAATGTTTATACATATATATGTATGATACTATCTCTTGTGCTATGGCTTATAGCATGTATGCCTAGAGATTGAAATGAGATTCATTGATGAGTTAGTAACTGATGCAAGATTAGGTGATTGGTAAATAGTTAATAATGCCTCATGAATGGTTTGTGGAAATGATTATGTATGCTTAGTGATGGACATGAGGTTTGTGATGTAATGATAGTTATGATTAGTATATGGTAATAATGTGAGCAAATTCTATGATATTTATTGCAGAAGAAAATGACTTGAGCATAACATGTTTGTAGATGTTTAAGATCTCATTTATGCCATGTTGTATGTTATTGGATAAGTATGTGTGCACATGTTGTGAGGGTGAAAAATGGCTTGGAAAATAGCCTTGTAATTGTCCACACGGGTAGTCACACAGGCGTGTGTCTAGACCATGTGTGACATACGGTCTGCCCCCATGGGCATGTTATCCAACCTTGTGTCCCTTGCACCTAAGTTTTTCAAGTTAGTATGCATGGTAGTAGTACACGGGCAAAAGACACGGCCATGTGCCTCAGCCGTGTGACGGACACGGTCATAGGACACGGGCGTGTGCCTTGGTCGTGTGGTTTTGGCAGAATGTCCAGGTTTTTGGACACGGGTTCGGGACACGGGCGTGTCCCTAGCACACGGGCGTGTGCTCTATACCCACACAGGCGTGTGAAGCCTTTATGCAAGAGATTTTCTAAGTTTTCCAGGAGTTCTTGGTTGGGTCCCAAACTACCTCGGATGTATGTTTTGGGCCTCGTAAGCCCGTATATGGGATAGATTGCATGTAAAAATAAAATTTTTAAATTGATCAAATTTTACGGCCCGATTTTTGTGTGATTGATTGAGTTTAAGTCAAGTAACACCTCAAACCCTGTCCCGGCGTCGGATATGAGCGAAGGGTGTTACAGTTCAACTTGCGGTGGGTTTTGAACTTTTTGATTGAAACCAAGAGGTTGATTTGATATATGTTGCATGTAAGTGTTGCTCGATCCACCTCTTTGGTGGTAGATCGGTGGCTAAGTTGTAACATTATTTAAACCATCAGTAGTAAATTGTTTCAACATTGAAGAGATAGACGACACCTAAGCTTAGAATGAAGTAAAGGCGTCTACTTCATGTACTCCAGCTACTCATTTTCATGAAGCTGCTTGATTTGTTAGCCACTGGTAATTATTACTGGCTATTCTCTCGATTATTTCGTAAGTCTCATTAAAAAAACTTTGAAAAGAGAGCACCATTCACAGAAGCATCTACCACCAACCTTGTGTGTGCGTTGAGACCATTATAGAATGTCTCCAACTAGATACAATATGGAATTCCGCGATGAGGGCATCTACGTAGCAACTCCTTAATCTTTCCTATGCCTCATATCAGGACTCGTCATCCAATTATTAAAAAGTGAGGATCTCATTCCACAACTTAGCATTTTTACTAGGTGGGAAATACTTTACCAAAAAACATTGAACTAATTCTTGCCAAGTAGAAATTGAGTTGGATGGCAACAAATTAAGCCAAACCGATGCTCAATCTCGCAACAAGTATGGAAACAACTTCAACCTCAGTGGTTCTTCAGTTGCACTGGCTATCTTGAAAGAATCACTCACCTCTATAAACAATCAAAGGTGAAAATATGGATCTTCTATGAGCATTCCATTAAATTGGCCTATTTTTTGAAGCATCTGAAACATCATAGGTTTTAATTCAAATTACGGTGCTTCAATCTCCGATTTCCTAATTCCTAGAATTAGTTTATTAAGAAGTGGCATGGTATACTGTATTATGGGTCAATCCTTATCATCAACAATAAGGATTGGATTTCAAGCATTAGCAGCTCTATTCCCTTGAACATTATTTTGATTCCCAAGGTTCATTTCTGCAGCTTGTCTCTAGGCTAATGTTTCTTGTATTCTTTATCTAAATGTAACAGCCCGTTTTAGGGTCAAATCAAACTAGTGGTTTTGAGACCACAAATTTGAAGTAAAAATATTTATTTTTATTATTAATTTATGGTCTACAGTATGATTGAATGATTGTGTGAAAATTTTGTTAAGAAATTTTATCGATAAAGTGTCCAATTTGACTAATAGGACTAAATTGCAATAGGTGCAAAATATGTGTTCTAGAAGGTAGAGGTATCTAATTGAAATGAAATTTTAAATTGGAGGTCCTTAAATGGTAATTATACCATTATTCTTTAAGTTGGACAAAAATGGACATGGTTGGATAAAATTTCAAAGTTTTAAGTGAAAGGCATTTTGGTCAATTGGTAAATAAAGACAAAAATAACTAATAAAAAGATGTCATCTTCCCCAATTTAGTCCCCCATTGCCGAATTTCTCAAGCAACCATAGCTATCATTTTGGCCAAGCTTCCAAGCACGATGGTAAGTCCATCCTTGTCTCGTGTTTAATGATTTTTCCATTTTTGTGAATGTTGTACCTTGATTTAGCTATTTCAAGGACTAATTTGAAAGAAAATCAAAGTCTAAAATTTTACCCATGTTGAATATTTGTGTATTTTGATGTCTAATGGTAGAAAATGTATGTTTAATGTTAGGTAAACAACATTTACCAAGTGATCTTTGATGAAAATGTCAAATAAGGACCTATTTGTAAAAGTTGTAAAATGTGTGTTAAAATGTGAATAAATGAAAAATGTGGGCTGTTATGAGCATGAAAAAGATTCGACTAGGCGTGGGTAATGAAGAAATTAGATGAAAATCATTTTACGAGCCTAGGGACTAAAATATAAAAAGTTGAAAAGTTAGAGGTAAAAATGTAATTTTTGCCAGAAGGTGTTTTTGGGATTAAATTGAATAATGTGATGATTGAATGAGTTAAATGTGGCATTATAGATCAAGAAAGACGAGGTTCTGACCTAGACTGGGGAAAGAACAAAGTTGTGGACTAAATCGAACTATTAGCCATTTTGTACGGAGGTAAGTTCATATGTTAAAATAAGCTTTAATATGATTGTATTTTATTGCTTTAATATTGCATGAATTGTATGTTTGATAAATGTTGATGAGCTTAATCTTATGAACGAGTCTGAAGATGATTCGACAAGCGAGAAATCCTGTTGAACCTTAGGAATAGGGTAGGATACAAGTGACATGTCACTAGAGTTAGTATGTGTTATGTGATTATGTGATTTGGGGTGCTGGTCTTGTACGTCCTACTGGTGACTGAGTATACCGGCATATGTTGCGAATACTTGACAGCTTGTGTGAGCAACACCGCATAGTTACTTCTTGACTGACGGCTTGTGTGAGCAGGCCCATTGATAGCTCAAGAGCGAGCAACTATGTGATATGATATTTGAGGTAGAATTGGATACATATGTGGCACTTAGTGTGCAAGAATCCAAAGTATCCGACATTATTATTCCAAGTGATTCAAGGGTATGTCAAAGATGAGATCATTGTAAATTCATTTTGAGATGGTACAGGTATGTACTTGAAGCTCATATCTATTAAATGCTTGAAATGATGAATATGAGGTAAGTTTTGTGATGGAATGAGTTATGCTTATGAGACCATGGTAAATGTAATTTAATTATGTTATATTTGTAACAACCCGATTTTGGGCCTAGTCGGAATAGTAGTTTCAAAACCACTATTTTAGGGCTAGAGAAATTATTTTTACTATTATTTTATGTGTTATAGCATGATTATATGAGTGCATGAAAATTTTGGTGAATTAATTTTAGCGTTTGTGAGCTTAATTTCGAAAAAGGACTAAATCGCATAAAGGGCAAAAGTTGTGATTTGCTAGCTAAATATGTTAAATTGCTAGATAACCATAATTGGGGGTGTTTAAATTGCAAATAGACCCCTTTCACAAGCTTGGCCGGCCATAGAGACAAATAGGAGTTGAAAAGTCAAAGTTAGGTGACATTTTTGGTAATAAATAAAACAAAAAGAAAAAGTTGTCATCCTTTCATCTTTTTTTTCTTCTTCCACCGAAAATGGTAGCAAAGAGGGCTTGGAAAGCTCAAAATATCAGCCACTTATATTCTTTGCAAGTAAGTGATTTAGATGCCTATTTTTGATAATTTTTGTACTTTTGGAACCCTTGTAGCATGAACTAGCTAATGGGGGACTATTTTGTGAAATGGTTGATAGTCTAGGGATTTTCCATGAAAGGATTTATGTTGTTTTCTGAATTTTTATGGAAGAAAATGAGTCTTGGGTGTCTTATAAACAACTTTTGTGAAAGGTTTTAACATGAAAACACCTAAAAAGACTATATTGCATAAGTTGTAAAATAGATGTTAAGTATGTGAAATAGTGGGAAATTGGAGTTGCTATAAGAGTAAAAAGGGTTCGGCTAAGCTTAAGATGTGAAGAAATTTGATAAAAAATGATTTTCGGCCTAGGGGTAAAATGGTCATTTTGCAAAAGCCTAGGGACAAAATGGTCATTTTGCCCAAATATAGGCCATTGAATACTTAGATCGATAAAGTGATTAAATTTGTGAACTTTTGTTATTTTAGATCAAGAAAATCGAGATTTGGGCTTAAATCGAGAAAGTGCGTGGTTAAAGACAAAAATAGAATAATTAGCCGAAATTGCATTTGAGGTAAGTCCGTGTGATTAAATGAGCATGATATTTATGCCATTATTATTATACTTGAAAATCTATCTTGCCATGATTGTATTAAAGTTTAGGTAGATGATATTGTATATGAGAAAGTGATGTCAAATGTAAATAACATTTATGTGTTGATTGAATGTTTGGAGATTTGATGGAATATGATATTCTATTGAAACGAGTAAGTTGTATGTAAATAATACAACTACATTGTTATTATATGTGTTTAAATTGATATAGCAGGAATTGCTTGTTTGTGGAAATGATTATGTTTGATGAATATTGAGATAGTAGAATTCTCGTTTGAACCTTAAAAAACAATTCGGATATTCATGCCCTGACATTTGGGTTATTTGTGAGCCAGTGTAAGACCATGTCTGGGACATGGCATCAGCATTGAGACGAAAGCTAGTGTAAGACATGTCTGGGGCATGCATCAGTATCGAGATGTAAGCCAGTGTAAGACATGTCTAGGACATGCATCGGCTACGAGATGTGTCAATGTAAGACCATGTCTAGGCCATGGCATTAGCACAGATATGTGAGAGCTAATGTAAGACCATGTCTGGGACATGTTGTTAGCCTCGATTTCGATAGTCAGTGTAAGACCATGTCTGGGACATGGCATCGACTTGATGGATGAGTAAGTGTAAGACCATGTATGGGACATGGCATCGACATTATACCCTATGTTTGAGGCTTAGTGAATATCCGATAGCTTTCCAAATGGTTCAACAGTGAGAGTTATGGTTTAAACTAAATGAGAAAGGTTATGACCATATTGTGAGTGCTACAGGTACTTACATGAAATTGATGATATGTGAATTCAATTCATGTTATATGATTAGTAAGAAATCAAAATGAGCATGTTGAGTAACACAGGTATGTATGCCAAGCTCATGAGAAATGATTTCAGTTTATAATGCACCTTTAGTGAAGATGTAAATTGGTATTTCATGCTTATGTGAATGATTTTGTGATGACCTTGTGATTATAGGTCTATACGTATGATGTATGAATATGTAACCTTACCAATGTGGTGAAAATGAATTAATATGGTGTGATAAACTTAGTATTGTTAATTTACACTAAAACAGTTTTGGACAGCAGTCATAGTCTGAATTTGAAAATCCACCAAATATTGTGAAAATTGAGTTAGAGGCTGAATAAAATATTAATTAAATCCTAATGAGTCTAATTTCACATAGAAGAAATGGTGTAAGCAAAAGAGTTTCATATTATGAAATATTTAAATTGTTGTGAGACAGAGTCAGAATGACTTCAAAATCCACTGTTCTGATTTGAGAAAATCATTGAAAATTGTAAAAAAAATATTTATGAGTTATAATTTATATTCTTAGAATTTTAATGAGTCTATTTTCAATAGAAACAGACAGGAACATCATCTGAGTCCCGTATTATGAGATAATTAATTTTTAGTGAAGAGGGGTCAGAACTGTCAGACAGCAAAAAATGGTAACTTTAAGGAATACACTGTACTAATTGGCTAAACCAAAAATTCTAAAAATTTTATGGTAAGAATATATGTGAGTCTAGTTTTAGGGAAATTAGCTGAACTTAATTTGGAGTTCCGTAGCTCCAGATATAAATAATTTAGTGACTCTGACTCGAGAAAATAGCTTGACTAGAACATGAGTAAAAATGCAAATAGGGTTGTATTACCATGAGAAGCAAGTTGATAAATTGCTTATTATTTTCATACGGTCTTACTAAGCTATAAAGATTACTCCCTTCCTTTCCTTTCCTTTATTGTTTTCAAGTTAGCTCGAAGTTGGAGATCGTCGGAGGCAGCATCACACTATCAAGTCGTTACCTTTGGAATAATGAAGTATATATTAGAAATTTCAAGTGAGTAGCATGTATAGAGATCTAGTTGATTGACATGTATTATTTTGCTTTGGCCAAATGTATTAGCTTAAATTGAGTTATATGTATATGGCCATGAGATGTGGCTCATATTGATTATGGCTTGTAAGCCTAGCTATTCATGTCATGTCTAATGTTTATAATGTGATTATGTTTGTTTGTCATGCATGGTTAGTAATATGAAATGTGTGTTGAATGTATGCTCTATGACCAATTGAGGTGGTCATAGCCATGTAGTAATTGCACGTTATATACACAACGTGATAATGATTGAACATGAGTGCTTGATGGATAAGTTGGTAACCATAGTATAATGGTAAAAGTGGTCATCAAAATGACAAGTCTTATGAATGTGAAATAAGGAATCTAGACTTGGTATTGCATGAATAGATGCATTACTTGTAAGAGACATGTTAATGTTAAGGATATATCTTAATAAAGAGTGTTTAATCACTAAAATGATGCCATGATTTGCGATTTTGATGTGCATAAGGTTGTAAGAGATTATGGGTGTGACAGCCCAAAATTGACCCTAGTCGGGAAGTGGTTTCGGGACCACAAAACCGAGTCATAAAAATAATTGATTTCCATATTCTATGCTTATTATGTGTGTACATGAGTATGTGGAAGTTTCATTCTCCAATTTTTCCAATTGCATGAGAAATTATTAAATAGGGATTGATATGAGACATGGTGAAAATATGATAGGCTAATTTAAAATGGTCTATTAATGCATGTTGTGAAAATGATGGGTTTGCATGTCAAATTACCCAAAATTTGAGCTAGTGGTTGGCCAT